>NC_050574.1:338529084-338854728 GCF_011100635.1 Trichosurus vulpecula | reverse complement strand
AAGATTTTTGAGAAAGTAGTATTCTAGTCCTCTGGGGAGGGGGCAACAGAAACAAAACCCCACTGCACTCTGCCCTGGTCTGATGGCATCTGGAATACTGTGTTCAGTTCTAGGTGCAATATTTTAAGAGGGATGTTGATAGGCTAAGATTGACCAGAGGAGGATCATAGGGTAGAGTAGGATCATAGATTTAGAACCAGAAGGGGATCTCAGAGGCATTCTAAGTCCAGTCCCCTTATTTTACAGGTGAATAAGCTGAGATTTGGTGATTTACTCAGTCGCAGAGCTCAGGAGATGGGATTTAAACTTAGATCCTCTGACTACCAGAAGCAATGTTCCTTCCAACTGTACCGCACTGAAGGGTGAAGTACCTTGAGTTCACACCATAGAAGGATCAGTTGAAGGAACTGGAGGTGCTTAGAGAGGTAAAGAAAAGACTTAGAAGGGACAGAATATTAGGCATGTTACAATAGAGATTCATTTCAGGTGTGGGTTGTAGTAATTGTATACACAGGTCGGCTGCTAGGTGTGGCCAGGTAGGGAAGACCTGAGTTCAAATCCAACCTTAGACGTTTTCTAGTGTCACTGTCTGCCTCAGTTTCCTTAACTGTAAAATGGAAATAATGATAGCACCTACCTGCAGGAATGTTGTGAGGCTCAAATGAGATTATTTGTGAAAAATGCTTAGCACAGTACCTGGCCTATAATAGGCACTTAATAAATTCTTATTCCTTCTCCTCCTCCCTTCTAACCGTGGATATACTGGAGCCAGCTCATACCAGCTTGTGAAAGCTGATTGTTAAATTATCCTTATGAGCACTGACATCTCAGAAACTGGCAAACCCTACAAATCAGGGTTTGATTTATTGTTTTGTTGATTGGCTAGACTTAAGAAAGTGATGAAGAAAATGTTAGCAATACAATAATGCAGATCAAAGTTGATTGTGTTACTCATACATTCCTCCCCACCCCAGAGTCAGTTGTTAAACGTTTGCCATCATACCTTTGTTCCAGTTTTACAAGTTCTGTGACTCTGTGAAGACTTGCTGCAAAGGAACTCCCTGTACCAAGGCAAGGCCAAGCCAGGTAGTTTCCAGCCCTACAGGCTTAAGTTTTAGGCACATAGTAGCTAAGTGATTTGTTGGGTCGCAGCTATCAGAGGCTTGTCTTGAAGCCGTCTTTCTGATTCAAGGTTCAGCATTTCTGTGCACGCTAATGTATCTATTCATTTAATCCACAGCTTAAGTCTATCATTTCTCATCAGGAGATGGGTAGTATGCTTCATGATTGGTTCCCTGGAATGGTAGTTGATTATGTCTTTCAAAGTTGTTTATTTTTACAGTATCATTGCATAAATTGTTCCCCCAGTTCTGCTGATGTCACTCTGTATCAGTACAGGAGTCTTTGCAGGTTCCTTTTGGCACAATGGTATTCCATTACATTCACTTCTTTCCTATTTATTTTTTTATGCTCTATATTATGCTCTTGCCTTGGGCAGGACTCATCTAGCCTTCTGAAGATAGGAGAGAGCGCTAGCTGTTAAAAATGAGTAGATTTCTCTGCATATGGGTAGAAAGATATATACAACACTATTTCTCTCAAGCTGCTTCCCTGGGGTTTTCTGGTTCCTCTAGTCCCCTCCTGAAATCCTCTGGATATCCACGCTTTACTTTACCCTTATAGACAAATAGATCTGGAAGATGAAGGGGAGAAAGAAAAAAAAGAGAGAAAGAACTTGGTAAATATTCTGGATAAGCAAACCCTGGCATGTTGATAACCAATTTGCAATGACATTGAGGATGGGGCACCCTGAATGGCTTAACTATGGCCTAGTAGGGCCCCTGCTTCCCTATTTCCTGGCCCCCAGAATCCTATGATATCACCATTCAAACCTCTCAACCCTCAGATGTTCCCCATTATGGTTTAGACTTGGATTCTGGGTCCCATTGAGACTATCCAGCCCAAAATCTAACCCAGAAAGCCTAATGCTGCTTTTGCTTTCTCTGACGCAGGCACAGAGAAGTGCATAAAGCTCTATAAAGACACATATGCCCACTTCAGAAAACCTCAGTGAAACACAGCAACAAGAAAATGATCTTTGAGACACAATGGGATGGTCTAAACCAGAGGTTTTTAACCTGGAACATTAACTCCTCTGGGGAATCCAAGGAGAGATTTTAGCATTGGGGGAGGGAGAGGGTTAACTAATTTGGATGGCAAATAGATGGAAAATCTTTATTTTCATTAACTTCTAATTGAAATTTGCTTCTTCCCTCAATTATTTAAGATCATTCTTCTGAGAAGGGGTCCACAGGTTTCACCAGCTTGCCAAAGACTTAAAAAGAGGTTAAGAACCTCTTGTCCTAAGCTACAGTCCACTCACTCTATCCCCCTTCTTCTCCCTGTTTACATTTCTTGAGTCATACCTAAAGCTGCAGAAGCTGAGGGGACTAAGGACCATCTTATGCTCCATTTGAGGATAGAAGATGGACATACTAATTAGAACTAATACCTGCACACTTCTAGGGAAAAGCTAATCATCCCTGTAGGCAGGGACGATCTCATTTTTTGGCTTTATATGCCCAGTGCCTAGCATAGTACCTGGCACACAGTAGGTGCTTAATAAATGCTTGTGGACTGATCGACTGTTTGATCATGATCCAGAAGATACAGGCTAGAAAATTTTGCCTGCAAGAAATCTGGGTAAAAAGAGACCATGCAGAATAAAGGGTGGTAAAGGAAGCAGACCAGCGAAACCCTGGGGCTGGAAAGACAAATACAGACATGTAAAGATGGGAAGAGAGAGTGGGAGCAAGAGGTCTTCCTAGGGGTTTAACAAACACTGTCAGGCATCTCCATTTGGCTTTCTTCTCTCTATCCTATCATTTCCAGATAAGACTAGCCCATCCATCCTCATTTCAGAACTATTAACTGCTGGGACCAGAACCAAGAATAGGTTTCTGGATTGTGCCATGATGGAACATTCTAATGCTTTGGGACTGTGTTCCCAAAACCACATAACATTTGCCCATGTGACATCTGGGAGCTAAAAAAACCCCAAACCCAAACTGAAACAAAACTCTTCCCAAAATATATGTGAGTTGAATTATAACTGACTTTATAAAATGATACTGTGGGTTTGGAATGTGTAGATTGTAGTGAATATACAATGAGATGAGGAGATATACTGGGGGACTCTGGATCAATTTTTTTGAGAGGAGCTATGATTTCATTGATAAAGAGAACTCCCAATGAGATGATTCCCTCTGTCAAAGCAGATCAGCATGTGTTCTGCAAATTACAGTCTTAGATTAAGGCTAGGTAAGAAACTGACATCTGTCAAAGACCTTAGCCAAGGTCTCCCACTGCATCCTGGGCCATCTCTCGTTGTCCTGATCCGTATCTTGCCACTGGACCCAGATGGCTCCAAAGGAGAAAGTGAGACTGGTGACTTTACAAAGCCCACCCTCACTTAAATCCAATTCACTTGGGTGTCATGGTCTTCTTCGAGAACAAAGGACAAACAACAGCAGTCTTAGAGAACTTCCTGAGAGAGTTAAGTGGCTTGTCTAAGTTGATACTGCCAGTAAACGTCAAATGGCAAGATTTGAACCCAGGTCTTCTGGACTCTGAGGACAGTTCTTTATCCTCTATGCTGTGCTGTCTTCATGCAAATTGAGCTGAAGGAATTTAGCAGCACAAACAGAAGAGCTGTGGGGAGAGGAACGTGAAGAGGAACCTGATATAAGGAAACTGTCAATTCAGTAAGGAGGAGAAAGTTGTTGAAGAGGAAAGAAGGGAAGGCAGAAGCCGTTTTACGAAATGTTATAGTTTCCTGGGCTCTAGATTCAGGTAAGAGATAGACTAGCCTAGGAAGACATGTGTGGGAGTGGGGCCCCAGGAAGGCATTGCTGCTGAGATTTCGGGGGGCTGCCTCTAGAGTCTAGCCTGGCTTGAATGGAGGGAGGTGGGTAAGGCTGGGAGAAAGGAGACAGAAAAGACCTCAGTGATCAAGGGAGCCAAAGTGAAAGGGAAAGCGCCCTGGCTTGAATTGGAGGGAAAAAGGAAAAAGAGGAATTGGGAAGGAGAACTAGAGATGCCTGTAAAATCCTGCTTTATGTCAAGCAGGCTGAGCTGCCAGTGAATCATGAGACACTTTGTTCCAGTAACTTACTCAGTCTGCTGTTCTGTACCCTGTGAGGGAGGAAAATTGTTTTGTACTTTAAATGACTGAGCTGGGCCTTAAAGGGAAGAATATTGCAGAAGAAGAAGAGAGAGGAGAAAGACTATCATGCCAGGGGAGATACCTTTGAGTACTTGAAATGGGGACTCTGGGGAAGAAATACTCCAGTAGCAACTTTAAAAAAATTTTTTTATATAGAATAGCTTATTTTCTATAGATCATAAATAGAATCTTGGTGATACAAATAGGTAAATTACAGATACACAGTGTAGTTACAGGATCCGTATTCATTCAGTTTAATAATATGTCTGGCTTCTCTCTTCAAATCTTTCCTTGTTTCCCTCCTAGGTCAGTCGTTCTCTTTCTCCTTTCTCTGTCTGTCTGTCTGTCTGTCTGTCTGTCTCTCTCTGTCTCTTTCTGTTTGTCTCTCTCCTTTCTCTCTCTGTCTCTGTCTCTGTCTCTCTCCTTTCTATCTCTATCTCTGTCTCTGTCTCTCTGTCTCTTTCTGCCCTCCCACCCCCGTCTCTCTGTCCCTGTCACTCTTTCTGGTCTCAGCTTGAGTTATCACAACACAATGTTCCCTTCCGGAAGTCTGACCTGCAGAGAAATGGGGAGCAAGAATGGCTGGTGTGGCCAACAGATGATATTTCATAAGTCCCAACTTAGAACTGAAAAAAGACTGAGAGGCTGTAAGTCTGAAGGGAGCTGACTTTTCCTAATGTTCCTCAGTGGCGATTACATCCTTTTCTTAGCTCATTGCTACTGTGGGTCCTTGCACTGAAGCTTGAGTATTTCTGTCTCTGTGTGACAGAGTGAGCACATTCTGGACTTGGAGCCAGGAGACTGGGATCAAAGCCTATCTCTGACACTTAATTAGCTAGCTGTGTGACAATGGGCAAATTGCTTCACTTTATCTTTAAAGTAGGAATAACAATTCCTGAACTACCTACCTAGAATTAGTTATAATGAAGAAAGCATTTGACAAACCTCAAAACACTAAGAAAATCTGACATTCTTTTTCTATGATTTTGTCAGTGTTGGTACCACCACCACTGACAGATGTTGAAACTGTTCTTTGCCTTAGTCAATGAACTCTATGAGCTGTTATGGTTAAAAAAATTTCATTGCCTGGTGGTGAACAGCCACTTGTCCTCTATCTATGAACCCTTCCAAACATAATTAGGGTAATACTATGGACCAAGATACTCCCATAAATCATTTCAAGCAGTCTCTAAATTCTGTACCTCCTGACTTTCCCTTTCTCATTCTCTAATCCCTCTGGAGATTCCAGGGCCTCAGAAACACTCTGCAGGTACATGATAAGAGACCAAAGTTTCAGTCCCCCTCCTGGGATCACTGCACTAGGATCCAGAGCTTCTTGATCTCTGCAGACATAGGGCTAATCTAGAACTCATTCCTCAAATGATAATAATGACTGATAGCTAGTATTTTCATAGCAATTTAAGATTTGCAAAGCACTTTACAAATATTATTTCATTTTATCTCTCAACAACCCTGGGAGGTAAGTGCTATTATATCTCTATTTTACAGATGGGGGAACTGAGGCAGACTGAGGTTAAGTGTCTTGCCCAAGGTCATACAGCATGTAAGTGAGGATTTGAACTCTGATCTTTCTGACTATAGGTTCACCACGCTATCCCCTAATGCCACCTTGGTGCCAAACTCAGCCCAGAACTGGCTCCAAGGAACCTCTCTCAGGGCCGTCTTGGTTATATCAGTTACCAAAGTGGGTTGCATGCCAAGAGACTCTTCCTTTCTTCTGATACTCACCGTGCTATACACCTACAACCAATGATTCACACCATTCATACTTTCTCCCTTTCAGTCTCATTCTCCATGTCACCACTTCTCTAACCACTTGGGCTGGTTTGCAGTGCCTACTCCACCCCCACCCAGCAATTGAGAGATATTCTAACCACTCCTTTATAGCCATAGGGAAGGTGGTAGTGTGGGGATCAATGAGAGTAGACAGCTATTCACAAGTTGCCTTACCCATAGACAGATGTCTTGTTTTCCAGCCTTAACAGCTGGTCCTTAGACAATAGACGTAGAGTCCTTTTACCTTCAGCCTTTCTAAATTGATAGGACCTGCCAGATATTGTGTTCTGTTGACATAGTTTTTGAGAATACAGGATCACTTCACATGAGGATGAGGAAGACTTTATGTTAGTAAAAAGTATAAAATTATTTTCAGGAGCTGAGAGATAATATTATCAAAATAGTATTCAACTCAACTCAACACCCAAAAAAAGCCATTTTTAAAATGTCTACTATGTTTAAGACACTGTAGTCAAATGACAGGTGTATGTGTATGCAGATCTCTGCAACAGACTTCCTATTTGCTAATAGGTAGATGATAAGACTGTTGAGAGTTTATTCACTATTCTCCAGCTCTCTGGATATATATGGGACTCTCTAGGAAGCAAGGAAATGAGGTATAAAAAGTAAAGCCTCATAGTTTGAGTCATTTTTTACTCTTCCCCCCTCCCCGCTTTCTTCCACATCCAATAAGATTCGTGGATCTATGGATTCTTAATAGGTCACTTTTATATAGAACCTTATTTACAGAACTCTACCACCCTTGCAGTAACCCTGTGAAATAGTAATGCAAGCTTAATCATCTCCATTTTATAATGGAGGGAACTGAGGCTCAGAGGTGTGAATTATTTGCCTGTCACAGAACACTAACGAAGTCTAAGAGTCAGGAAGTGAACCTAGGCCTTCTATTTCTAAGGTCAGTTTTCTTTTGACTATACCACACTAATTTCACAGTGTATCCAGGCCTAGTCTCCTTCTTTTCACTCGCACTGCCGTTCTTCCTAGATCTTTATGGCTTCACTCCTGGAAGACTGTAAGTTGCCTTCAGTCTCTTTTCTCTCCAATTAATCCTATATTCGCCAGCACAAACTTTTGAAAATATCACTTTGATAATGTCACTCTACTGCTCAAAAACCTTCAGTGTCTCCCCATCACCCTCTCCCAATTAGGTCAAAGTCCTTACCTTGCATTCAAAGCTTACCACAAAATTATCCCACCCTATTTTTCCATCTTTTTCTCTCTCTACTACCATATATGAATTCTATGTTCAAACTAAATCAGACAACTTGCCATGCTCTGAAATAGTCTATGCCGCTTCTAAGGTCTTTGATAATGCACTTTCCTTGTCTGAACCTGCCCCACCTTTGACCATCAAACGTCTTTCCTATACTTCAAGTCCCAACTCAAATGTCACCTCTTCCATAAAGATTTCCCTGACCACACCAGATGAAAATAATCCCTCCCTCCATTGAACTCCTATATAGCATCTTGTTTCTACCCCTTCTATGATTCATCACATATGGCCTTGTACTGAAGTCATTTGTGCCTGTTTTTGATCCTTCTCCAAGAGCTCTGTGAAAGGTAATTCTTTGTATATTCTACAGTAGTTTGGGATATAGGAAGTGCTTAATACATATCTACTGAATGGATAAATAAACAGCCAGTATTTGGTCCAGATTTAAAATACATGTTTTGGGACATATGCTAAAGAAATTACTCTTCTTCAAAATATACATAACAGTGCTATGATCATTTCCTAGACCCAGGTTTTGGCAAACTATAACATGTGACAAAGGTGACACCAGTATGGCCAGGGCTAGGACGTATTATGAAACAGGGGGAGTTTTTCTTTGATGTACTCTCTCTGCCCTATTCAACTGTGACTCCACTGTCTACAGCCTTAGTTACTTCTCAACATCCTATGGCAGAATCCCACTGCCTCACTTTCAGATGGCACCTGAAATCTATGACATCATAGGGCAGAGCTTCCCTACTCCCCACCTACGTCCTGACCAAAACTAAGACTGGGCAAATGGGACTTTGCCCCTGGGTGCCAAAATTTAGAGGGGGCACCGTTTGCACTTTCAGACCTTAAGCAGATTTAAAACTAAGCTTAATGCTTAGTTAACAAGAAGGATTAATTAAAATATGAAGCAACCAGATCGGTAGCTTCTCCTCCCAGCAGCCACACCTCACTTTAGTTCCTAACTAGCCTAACTCTGTTTCCTTATACTGATCTTTTCTCTCTACCCCTTACCCCTAACTATAGGTGGTATATTAGATAGATTGCCAGGCCTGGAGTCAGGAAGACCTCAGTTTGAATGTGGCCTTAGATACTTCCTAGCTGCGTGACCCTGGCTAAGTCACTTAACCACCTTCTGGCTCAGTTTTATTAATTGGAGAAAATAATAGCCACTTCCTCCCAGGGGTGTTGTGAGGATCAAATGAAATAATATTTATAAAGCACTTTGTACAGTACCTGGCACTGTTAGTGTCATTCAGTCGTATCTGACTTTCCATGACCCTGTTTGGGGTTGTCTTGGCAAAGATATAGGAGTGATTTGTCCTTTCCTTCTCCAGTGGATTAAGACAAACAGAGATTAAGTAATTTGCCCATGGTCACACAGTTAGTGAGTATCTGAGGCTGGATTTGAACTCAGGTCTTCCTGACTCCAGGCCTTGTGCTCTATTCATAAATGCTTATTTCCTTTCTTCCTTCCCTCTCTAAATCAAAGAATCATAACAAGTCAGAGTGGGGGAGCGGGGGAGAGAAGAGGACCTGTGGCCTCAAGGCCACATTTGGCCCTCTAGGTCCTCAAGTGAAGCCCTTTGACTGAATCCTTGAGGCCTTAGGTTCCCTGCCCCTTAGACCTTATAGAGGCCTTGGGGATAAACCAATCTATTCCACTTATTTTATTGGTTGGCCTTCTGGAAAGATCAGGTGATTTTCACAAAATTAGACAGCAAGCCATGACAGCACCACTGAATGAAAAAGAAACATGAATCAGGATTTCTTAGACAGTTTAATCCCATGGTACTTTCTAGGCATTTTAATTAAATGACCCAGAGGGAAGGAGTGGGGAAAATACAAAATGGCACACGTGGAGATCACTGTGGGGTCACGCAGGTGCAGGAGTCTTGTGTGTCCCAATGGAAGGTGCAGGTGAGAAACCTGGTGTGTGAAAATTCAGGAGGTCAAGGTCATTGGTGGCCTCCTTGTGAGCACAAACTTGTGCAGAGAGTGGGGCTGGTCATGGCAACAAGAGTTAACAGTTGATCCCTAAAGTTCAGGGGTATGTGTTGGAGCCAAAGGGGCCTGTCCCTTAGAGCATTTGGCTTTAACGTGAGGATGGCTTCTAAGAGGACTTCCAGAAGCTGGAGAGAGAGAAAAGAAAAAAACAATTCAGAACTGTGATTCCCAGTAGTGGGGCAAGCTCCAACTGGAGCCTTTGCTAGGTTTTGTGTATACAGTTATGCTTTCTATATCATGACTTTCCCTATCAAGATTTCAATATATCATGAGTCAACGTAAAAAATTAAATGGGAATTTTGGGGGGAGTTTTCAGGAAGCTGCAGACAACACGTGAAGGCCAGTGGATGACACAGAAAAAAGTTTAGAAACCCAGAAATGCTTAAAATGTGTATATAGTATTATATAATACCAACATATTATATCTTTCAATACTGTAAACACCCCCATAAAAGAAAAAAAAATTGGACTTCTTTCTTGGTATGAGGGGAGGGCCCAAAAATTTTACTTGGATTTTCCAGAGCTCAGAAGCACCAGGCCCCTAACCCCTGTGATGTGGAAGGGATAACTGTACTTGGCTTGGCTTTCTATTTTCTACCTCAGTTGCCCAAGTTGTAATAGTCTTAAAGTAAATTGGTGAGAAAAGCATTGCAGCTATAATATCTCTAGCTAGTAAAATAGCTCATAGAACTATAACTAAAAGAAGTGGTTTCAAATCCTACTTGGTGGTATTCAGGGTTTTTTTTTCCTACTAAGGAACAGATATCTGGACTGTACAGTAAACTTTGGGTTGAGGGCTAATTATCCATTTTGTAGCTCTCCTGCGCCTCTCACTTCTCTTTCTCTAATATCCTTGGTAAATGGACTAAGGAAGCCACTAATCTCTCTTCCTTCACCATGAAATGGAGCTAGGGCAGCTAGATGTTCCAAACTAAACTTCATCTTTCTCCTAAAATTTCTTCTTTCTGACTTCTGTATTTCAATTAATGGTGCCACCATCTTCCCAACTCGACCAGGCTAGAAACCTTAAGAGACATCTTTGATTCTTTAACCTCACATCTCCAATTAGCCACCAATTTCTATATATTCTACCCCCCTTTCCCCGTTAAAGAAAGCATCATGATCTGTGCTGGGACATAGGCTAGCAATTGGAAGCATTCAGTTCTAGAGTCCTGGATGAACCACGAACCAGGTGTGTCACCATGGAAAAACTGCCACATTAAGTAGGATAAGGAGACTGATTCATGTGTTGATTGCAATGATGTAAAGGAAAAGAATATTGAAAGGCTTCAGAATTCTGATTAAAGCAGCTGGCGGTGCAGTGGATAGAGAACCGGGCCTGGAATCAGGAAGACGAGTTCAAATCCAACCTCAGATACTTAATAGTGGTGTGACCCTGGGCAAGCCATTTAACCTCCCCATGCCTCAGTTTCCTCAACTGTAAAATAGGGATAAAAATGGCATGTATTTATTGATGTGAGAATCAAGTGAGGTAATATTCGTAAAAAGTGCTTAATGCAGTGCTTGGCACATAGTAGATGCTATATATGCATGCACACATACACACACTCATACATACATATATACACACACACATACACACACATACATACACTCATACATATATATATATACACACACACACACACATACACATATATACGCATATATGTATATGTATATATATGTACGAATATGAATGCTTGTTCTCTTCCTATCTACCCCTACCCCGCCTTCAGAAAACTAGTGAAGTACTTCTCAGAAGTACTTCTACTTCTCAGAAGTGAGGTGAATAATGAGGCATACACACTTCTTTGATGCATGGGAGGGATCTGGAGGTGGAGAGCAGAGAGAGAGAGGCAGTAAGAAGTGACAGTGATGTGGGGAAAAGCATCAATAAGACTTTTTTAAAAAAATTCACTTCTCTTATCAGAACTGTATTTTCATCATCTATAAAATAAAGGGTGCAAATAGGTGATGCCTATGGCTTGCTTCTTAAATTCTGTTTATTTTACAACTTAATTCTTACAGGCTCTGGTATTACATGACATACAGCTATACTGTATCTCTGGAAGCATATTTATGTTTAAAAAGGATTAACCCCTTTTTTCAGGGATGAGCTCATGGTCATTAAGAGCACTTTGCAATTTTCCAAAGGAAGTAAGTACGGCCGTGTTTCTCTTCCTCCTGAATTCTGATACCAACTCATTATTCAAAGTATCCATCTAAGACACAAGTATTTTTGAACCATCTCTATGGATTATCCAGACAAACCAAAAATTATAGTCTAGACCTGAGTTCTAGTCCTGCCTCAGATACTTAATAGCTATTTAACTCTGGGCAAGTCACCTCACCACGCTCGATGTTAGTGTTCTCATCTGTAAAATGGGGCTAATAATAGCACCTATCTTCCAGGATTGTTGTGAGGATCAAATTAGATAATATTTGTAAAGCATTTTGCAAACCTTAAATAAATACTACACAAATGCTAGTTATTACAACCATTGCTGTCAGATAATAAGCATTCTTTCACATATTTGTGGTTTTTTTTCCTATGAAGATAGACCAAATTCTTTTGATCTTATTTAGGATTGCTCTGCAAAATTCTGGGTCTTAAAGTAATTAGCCCAATATTGACAAACAGGAACCTCTGAAGGGTCATATGTCTACCTATGGGGAATTCTTCATCTGTTTGTATTCTGTGCTGTATATCCTGCAAAGTTGAGTGCTAAGCACCTTTGGCAAACATACTGCCCCATTTTATGTCACTTGATGTTAATAATCAATAATTAATCATTAAATTAAATATTAATAAGAATATCAATAATTAATATCACTTGATATTAATAACCTTTGACAATATACATTGGAGGAACCTTTTGCAGGAGAGTCTTTTAAGGTGGCTGCAAATCAAATTCATTTTGAGAGTCAACAAACAGTGGATTCTTGTAATATTTTTAGACCTTTCTGTCAATAGTGTGCAACTAACGATGTGCTCTGCTATGATATTGTTTTTAAAAACCTGACTACTCCTGTCTCAAATTAGGTCCTATCTGGTGCTAAATAAAGGATACTAATGATGCTTTCTGCACTTATATTGATCATCCTTATAAAGATTTTGTAGAGGTGGGAAAGTAGACATATGAGTGGGTAGTTGTGGATATTTTCTCAGTCACCTTTTTTTAAAAAAAATAAGGCCTGTATTTTTCCCCAAAATGTTGAGCATTTTCCTCTCTTTTATATATCTGAGAAACTGATATCTCATTGTCCTCAAAATTATGTTATGAGCAGCATGGGCTTCCTTTATGATTGGGTACATAGGCAAGGTGTTATTCTCATCTCTGTTTTTTCTTTAGTGTTATTTCTATTTCCTCAAGCAACGCATGAAAGCCTATGAAATTAGAATATAAATGTGGTGGTTCTACTGTCATTGGCAGAGAAGAGAGCAATCTTTATAGATTCCCACCCCCCCCAATTTTTGTCTATTTATTGTCCCTCCACTTTCATCCTTAAATGTCCTTAAAATTATCTGATTTAATTGAGCCCCATGCCAAACTTTCTATAATCCTATTTTTTTCTTTGCTGTTTCTCTGTGATTTGTGAGATGATGTTACTCATAATCTTCTATCATCCTGTAAGATTTCACAAATAGGTTTATACTCTAAGCCAGTGTTGCCCTTGTCTACCTACCATACTTCTCTGCTTGTCAAGGAGATATTTTTTTCTGACTAAGGCAGTTTTCAGGCTCTTCTGGTAGACTTATTTTGGGGACAGTTTTACATTAGTTAAAATTCTTTAATAAATGTTGATAGTCTAGATAAATGTCTGTTCTTTTATCTATTTTTCATTTACATTTATCAATTATCCATCTTCAGATTTTAGTTACCCTACCCGGACACCATAATCTCTTAATTTTATTCTTTCTTTTGATTTGGTATTGATTTTTTGTCTTTGTTCTAGCAAGTTAGTGATCTGACTGATGATTCCCTCATCAGTAACTAGGCATTTCCTGCCTGTTAAAACATAATCAGTTTCATTATTTGTGATGTTATTGTCTAGAATCTTTCGCCTCTTTTCTTGAAGAAAATATTATAAGCTCTCGGTCTATCTGGTTTCTTATTCCTAAGCTATATTTGCATATGCGTGTGTATGTGTGTGCAAGCACACACATGCTTGCACACACACACAAATATATATGTATATACATATACATATTTTATTACATTAAATATACATGTATAAATATGTGTCTATATGCATACATATAGACACATATTTTGATAAATATATGTTATATATTATGAATATAACATATATACACACAGATATGTATACATATAAATATGTGTACATACATATGGATATGTGTATTGCTACATATATATTCTATATAATGTTATGAATATAATACAGTATATACACACATAGATATGTATGCACATATACAATAGATATGTATATACATACACATACCTATGTGTATGTATACACACACACACCTTCTATGTCCACCTTGATATTAAAGTCACAGAGTATTAAAATATATGGTGATTTAATTTGGAGAGTCTTATCAGGATATTAGGCTGTTTTGATCTCCCTCTTGTGGGTACTGATTTATGTTAGCCTTCCCATATTTACGTACTAACACAGAAAGTTCAAAACATGAATAAAGTTGCCAGAAATGCTATTAGCAGCTCCCCATCTGGCCTCAGTTTCCCTAATTGTCATATGAATGGATAGGACAACATGACCTCTGAAGTTCCTTCATGCTCCAAAGCTCTGAATTTTGTCTTGTAGATACCAAATGCGTATCACGTAGCAGTGTATGTCCCTAGAGCTATGTGTGGTAGCTTTGGTTGTTGCTTCTTCTTAAGTTGTAGAAAAGGATGAATATGGAAGAAAAACTTTAGACAAGACAGTATTAGTGACGGGGCAGGCCTGGGGACTTTGAGGCTTTGTTTTGGAAACCTTAGTAGATGTCAGGGAGTCCTAAGGACTCCTAAGTTTGAATCAACTGTAAAATGATCCTAACAGGTGCAGGATGATTGGGAATCCTGGTCACCAGGGGAGGGGGACATTCCAAGGTCACTAAATCGTATTTAGTGACATGAAGAACAGCACGTTGCAATGGAGAAAAACCCTATGCTAGCCCAAGCTCAGCCGCCAAATGAATCACTGTAAGAAACAGAAAATCACCTAACTATTCTGTGTATTTGCTCTTATAAAATTGAAGCAATTATAATAGTTATTATATTAATAGTACATATCATATTAATGGCGTATTAATAATATACAACATTATGGCAATGGTTGTATATTACTTTAATAATATATTAATAATATTTAATATTATGCATTGTGTTAATAGTGTATAAATAATATAACACAATGCATCATGTTAATAGTATATTAATAATATGTGTTAATAGTGTATTAGTAATATACTAGCATATTATAATAATATAATAAATAGTATGTTAATCTATAGTAACTTAAACAATAAATAGTACATTGATAAGATAGTAACAATTACATACTATTATATATGATATTGCTAGCATATATTTAGTACTGTAAGGTTTGCAAAGCATTTTATAGATATTATTTCATTTGATCCTCTTAACAACCCTGTGAGGTGAGTTGTATCATTATCCCCATTTTAGAGATGATGAAACTAAGGCTGAGAGCGGTTAAATGACTTGCCTAGGGTCACACAGCTAGTAAGTGTCTGAGGCAGGATTTGAACTCAGGTCTTCCTGACTCCAATTCCAGCATTCCATCACCCAGAAACCTCTATGATGACTATCCCTTGCTATGTCAAAGGGATACTTGAATTTTAGGGCTGAAGAAGTCTGGAGAAACTAACCAATCTGGTGGCCTTATGCTCAAAAGAAAGAACCTGAGATCTAAAAAAAGGTGGATTTTTTTTAAGTGACTCGCTTAAATCCACACAGTTGGAAGTGCCAGGACTTGTCCCTGGTTCTCCTGACTCCAAATCTACCTCATCATTCTTGCTGTAGAAGACAACGTGATTGCCATAGAAGGGCGATAGAGAACAGTAAGAAAGTTGAGCATGAACAGAATGGGAGGATGGGAGAGGGCATGAACATCTGGGTGGGTCTAAGGTGGTTGGCGACGTGTTTAAAGGCTTCAGGACTTGCTGCTGAACCAAACCTATTCCATCTAGCTCCTTAGTGGTACAGACCACTTTGAGAGACGCATTTTCTATCTACAAAACAAACTTCATCATTTTAAGGATTTTAAAGAACTTCGAAGGTCACCTAGTCCAAAACCCTCATTTTGCCGATGAACCAGAGAGGTCACACAGCTAGTAAATGGATGGACTAAGATTCGAATTCAGGCCCTATGGCTCCAAACCCAGGATTCTTTCCCACTTTTTTCACTCTGCCTCTCCTCTATAATTCTTCTGCTCGTTCTACAATAATTAACAAGTATAATGATCATTACTTATATAATTTGTCTTCCAAAATGTGCAATCATTCACTAATCTCTGTGGTACAGTCATAGATATCATGCTGGTCCCATTTTGAAGCCTTGCATCTGGAGAAACATCCCCCCACTGATCCCCGTTTTGAGCAGAGAAATAGATGGACAGCATTTTTATAACTGGAGGGGAGAGCATTCCAAGTGAAAGGAATTAGGAGAGTGGACGTGTTCTTGAGCTAGCCTGACTAGAATGGAAGGTGTGTGCTGGTGATTAATGGGAAATGAGGCTGGACAGGCAGGATGGGGCTAGCTAATGGAGGGCCTTGAGAACTGGGTAGAGAAATGTGTTTAGACAAGGCAATAAGCAGTAGTGGGCTAGAGTGGCATGTGAGAACTGAAAAGAGCTGATAGTTAAATTTTCAGTGTGAGCATTTACACCTTAGAAATTGGCAAATGCTACATACAAATCAGGGCTTGACTTATTGTTTTGTTGATTTTATTGTCTAGACTTAAGAAAGTGATGGAAAATGTTAGTAATGCAAATTAAACTTAAAAGTCTATCTTGCTTCCTAAGGTACAGTTCCTCCCCAGCTCTCCCTCAGCCAATTGTTAAACATTTACTAGGATACTGGGCATCGGTTTCCTCATTATCAATACAAGAGGGCTGCTCCTTCTAGCATTTTGTGATTCTGCATTCTTTGCTCAAAAGTATCTTCCTGGGAGATGTTCTCTGCATCGAATGCAATGGGATTTTCCTCAGGAAGATCCATGCAAGGTCTGGCCATGATTAGGTAGAGTCCCTTGGGGAAGTATCATAGTCTTACATGAGACTACTGTGGGAAAATATGCCAACAAGTCTCTGGAATTCATTCATTGGGAGCTTTTTGGGCACTGTCCCCTACTAGGAGAGGAAATCCCATGAGCAGTCCCAGGCATTATGAGAGTCATTTGAGGAAGTGTAGTTAGGCCACCTTGATAGGTGTGGTTTTCGGGGGAATGCCATCTTCTGGCACACACCTCAGTTGGCTAACAGCAGGATCTTATCAAGGTGGTGTCTGCTTCCTTCCCGAATGCAGTGGCTAATGGAACCTCCACTCTGTCTTTGACAGTAAATTAGTCCAGCATTTTGGATCCTCCGTGGGATGGGCATTTCCCAGTCACAGAGAGCACCTACCTCCTCCCAGACCCAGGCCAAAGGGACTTTTAGCATATTTCCAGTACTGACCAAAGGCCAAAGAGACAGCCTGCCTAGAATTAATGCTGTCACCTTTTCCGATAGAACTAATGACACAAATGAAATTCACTTCCACTCTAGCAGCAGCATCTTGCATTTAGCACAACTTTGCAAACCAGGGAGAGCAATCTGCCAGCCCACACAAGCCATTAACCAGTCCATATTATGTAAACAAGGATAGGAGAGAAAGACCAGTAATTTCAGAAGTGGAGAGACAAATGCAAGTCAGGACTCTCCTTTGTAACATATAATCTTAGTGACCTAGAGAACTCAGAGGTTAGGTGACTCGATTAGGGTCACACAGCAGAGACAAGACTCATACCAGATCTTCTTAGGTCTAAGACCTGATCTCTATCTACTATACCACACTATAAATTACAGACATATACACATATTTACATACATATAAATGCACATACATATACACTATATACATATAAACCACATTTATATACATAAAATACATTTATATACATAAAAATCACACAATACAGAATATATAAATTATGTGTATGCATAGACATATATATTCACAACACTATCACACTGTAAATTACATACATATACACATGTTTTACATACATACATAAATATTATACATATACATACTTCTAAATTACACACATACAGACTACGGCAAATGTATGTATGTTTATAGATGGAAATGTATGTATATATATATTTGCCATACTGTAAATTACATATACACATATTTTTACATGCACATCACATATACATGTGCAAATATTTACATGCATGTATACACGTGTACATATGCATACTTCTAAATTACACATACACTCTCCTAGTAGGGGAATGTAATGTATTATGGCAAATATGTTATGTATGTATGCATGCATATATATGTATATGCAAAAGTATTTGGTTCTTTAAGGCAGACAAAATTACTGAACATCCGCATAGCATACATTAGGACGACATTACTATATGCAAAGTTGGATTAGTGTCTCATAAGGAGTCCGTTCTGACATTGGCATCCCTAAGGAAAAGGACCTTTTAGATCATCTGGGTCTGGTCCTTGAAAGCGCAATTAATGCTAAACTCTTCACAGCTGCATGCATCAGCCATCTGCAAACCACAGGCATGGTTAGGAGTGCCCCCTTCCTCGGGTGGGCATGTACTTACACGGGGGTCTTAAACCAGATGGCTGTGCCCATATTAGAACTTCCCTCATCTCATATACTCCCCTTCACTCCCATAATCCATAAACGATCCTGGCAACTCTGCAAAATCTTCCAACACAAGACTGGTAGAGTCCTCACCCAGGGTATCACTGCCAAGTCGCGATGCCCTGGCCGGGGCAGGAGGTGCAGCGGGGGCCGCAGGGACTGGAGGAGAAGGGAGTGGGGGAGCTTTCTGAACAGCCACGGACAGAGGGTGAGGAGGGAGGGCTGGTTCCTTGCTTTCCTCAGCCTCCTTCTCGGCTTCAGGCTCTGAGGAAGAGGAAGCCGAACCCAGGACGTGGTAGAGGCTGGGGAGGCGGATGTCAAAACGCAGACCGAACTTGGCAAAGAGCTTGTCGTTGAGGGCATACAGCTTCTCCGAGATGTCATAGCCGAGCAGGATCGAAAAGAGGCGGGAGATGTAGCGCTCTTTGTCCAAGAGGAGGTAGAGGGGCTTCCGCGGCCAGCAAACGTAGGTGCAGTCGGTCTCCGCGGTCAGGGTAACCTGAGGGAAGACATTGCAGGAAGGGGAACATTAGGCTAGGGATTTCCTGCTGCCATTGATAGGCGAGTAGTAAATTATTTTAGGTGAAGGTCACGTGTGCTGAATTAATTTCCCCATTGTCTTAAAATTTATTAGTGCCTACTATGTGCCAGGCACTGTTCAAAATGTTGGGGATACAAAGGGGAAAAAGACAGTCCCTGCCCTCGAGCAGTTTACAATCTAACTGGGGAGGCAACAAGTAAACAAATACATACAAAGCTTTCCTCTGACACTGCCATTAGTCTGGTGCAGGCCCTCATCACACCTGGACTATCTGCTTAATCTTCTTGTTAAGAGTCTCTCCCCTCTCCAATCCATCCTCCACTCAGCAGTCAAAGTGATCTTCCTAAAGTGCAGGTCTGACTATGTCACTCCCCTACTCAATAAACTCCGGTGGCTCCCTATTACCTTAAGCATCAAATATAAAATTCTCTGTCTTCTAGCACTCTTCCTACCTTTCCCGGCTTCTTACATCTTACAGCCCTCAAAGTACTCTGCAATTCAGCGACTCCGGCCTCCTGGCTATTCTCCGATCATATTGAGCAATTTCTCCATGCCAGCCATTTTCCCTTTTTATCCTTCGTGGATGTCCAGAATGCTCTTCCCTTTCCACCTCTACCTCCTGGCTCGATTTAAATGCCAGCTAAAATCCCACCTTCTACAAGAAGCTTTTCCTTAATCCACTTCAATGTTGGTCCCTTCTATTCCCTCTAATCCTGTATACGTCTTATTGGTACAAAGTTATTTGCATGTTGTCTCCCCTGCTAGACTGTATTTTGCCTTTCTTTGTATTTCTAGCAATTAACATAGTGCCTGGCATAGAGTAAGCAATAAATTCTTGGCAAAGGGGAAAGAATTAGCTTTTATATACTGTCTACTGTGCTCCAGATTTGATTTATGTTGTCAAGTCACATGTGTTATAGTAAAGGCTCAAAACTTTTAGTCCAATATACAGGAGATGCATGTTTCAATGGGAAGCTAGGTGGCACAGTGGATAGAGTGCTGTGCCTGGAGATGAGAAGACTCATCTTCCTGAGTTCAAACCCTGCTTCAGACACTTACTAGCTGTGTCTGGTGTCTTACTAGCCTGGGCAAGTCACTTAACCCTGTTTGCCTCAGTTTCCTCATCTGTAAAATGAGCTGGAGAAGGAAATAGCAAACCACTTTAGCATCTTGCCGAGAAAACCCCAAATGGGGTCACGAAGAGTTGGACATTACTAAAGAAACAACTGAACAACAAGATTTGAAACCTTGTCTAGGGATACAACATTCTTTGTCCTAGGAGCTGGCCTGAGTGCTGGCTAGTCTCTTTGCAAATACATGTCACCGTGGGAAGCAGAGGCATTGTATCTAAGGGTGTAAGCATAGGCCAATCTTCCAAAGACTTGAACATCTTTTTGTTTTTTACTTTTTAAACATCTTTTTAAAAAATTAATATTTTATTTTTTCCAATTACATGTAAAAAAATTTTAATATTCTTTAAAAAAGTTTTGAGTTCTAAATTCTCTACCTCCTTCTCTTCCCTCTCCTATTACTGAGAAGGCAAGTAATTTGATATAGATTATGTACAGTCATACAAAACATATCTCCATGCTAAAAATTTGAACATCTTACATATAACAGACATGTACATTAATAATAACTCATATTATAGTACTTCATATTTCATAGGAGACTTTCTTAACAAGAACAGCCTTAAGGCGAGTAGCATAAGAATTATTTTCATTTTACAGATCAGTCAATCAACAAACATTTATTAAGAGCTTATTATATGCCAGGTTCTGTGCTAGGTATTGGAGTCATAAAGAGAAAAGCAAAATAATCCCTGACTTCAAAGAGTTTATATTCTGGGGAGCTAAAACATACACATATGAATACACACACATGTATAATAGAGAATACAAGGTAATTTGGGGGAGGAAGGCACTAGCAGCTGGGTGGGGGGCACCAGATCAGGAAAGGCTTCATGTAGGAGGTAAGTTAAGCCTCATTTTAAAAAGAAATTTGGGATTCGAGGAGGCAGAGGTGAGAAGTGAGTATATTCCAAGAAGAGTGTATCCCATGCAAAGCAAGGAGAAGGGAGGTAGAGTATTTTACATGAAGAAGAGTAAGAAGGCCATTTTGGCTGGACAGAAGATGACATGAATGGGAGTATTTTGTATAATAGGGTTGGAAAGGTAGGTTGGAACCAAGTTGTGAAGGAATCTAAATGCCCAACAGAGGAGTTAATATTGGATCCTGGAGGTAATAGGGAACCATTGGAATATGTGGAGTAGGAGAGTGACATGGTCAGACCCGGACTTTAGGAAAGTCCTTTTGGCAGCTCTGTGGAGGATGGATTGTAGTGGGGACAGATCTGAGATAGGAAGACCAATTGGGACACTACTGAACTGTTGAGGTGAGAGGTGACAAGGACCTGAACTTGAGTGGTAGCTGAAGAGAGAGGAAAAATGAAATAGGAGTTGTCAAGGAAACAACAAAATCTTGGCAACTGACTGGAAACACAGAAGGAGACCAGGGTGACTCTGAGGTTGTGAATCTGCAGACTGGAAGGAGGGTGGTGGTATACTTCAACAGGCAACTGAGGTTCCATCTCACACCCATCAGATTTTCAAAGTTGACCCAAAAATAAAGGAAAATGGAGGAGCTTTGGGAAAATAAACATATTAATGTTTGGTTGCTGGAGCTGGGAATTGCTAAGATGATTCTAGACTATGCCCCCAAAGTCACTAAAATGTCTATGGCTTTTGACCCAATGAAATCACTACTAGGCTCATATGCCAAAGAGATCAAAGAAAGAAAATAGCATCAATATAGTGAGCCTTCAGGAAGGGAGGAGGAGGAGAGAGAGGGAGACACGAGGCTGTCTAAAGAGAGCAAAGACACCCAGGTCAGAAATGCACCACGTCAAACCAGTATTGGAATCAGGCCTACGAGGAGCCACTGTAATTTTGGCCTGGGTAGGATGAGAAATACAATCTCTTTGAAAAAAGTTTATTGCACAAATATCTTAGTTACATTTATTAAGGAGACTCAATCTAAAAAAATTATTGGAGAGAGCCCTTTCAGCTGAGTTATACAACTGGAAAACATTTTACAAGGGGCTGAGAAATGAGGGAGAGAAGAGGAAGGGGAGACATTGAGAAGAAGCAACATTTTCTAGGAGTTTGGTTGTGAAAAGAAGGAGAGACAGGACAATAATCTGATAGACAAGGAAATCGTAGCTTATAGAAATTAAGTGACTTGACCAGGATCACACAGCTAGTACCAGAGAGCTAGGAGTCAAACCTAGGTTTTCTGACTCTAAGATCAGTATGTTCTCCACTATACCACACTGCTCTTCAGCTTATAAAATAATTTCCTCAAGCTATCTCCATTCATTGCCTATACTTCTCCTTTCACTCCTTTTTCAACCCTGTAAGGTCAGTAGCACAGATACTATCATCCCCATTTTGCAGGTAAGAAAACTGAGTCTCATAGAGATTAAACCCACAATCATGGCAGAGTAAGGGACAGATCTGGCACTCAAACTCAGCTCTTCTTATTCCAAGTCCAAGGTGGTTCCATGTCTCTTGGTATCTCCGAGGTCCACAGTGCTCCTCAGTCTCTTCCTCCAACCAACCTACGGCCACCATCACTGGGATAGATCAGGGGGCAACAAAACGCTGCTCCAGCATCAGTAGTCATAGAAGTCAGGTGGCACAGCAAATAAAGCACTAGATCATAAGGAAGACCTGAGTTCAAATCTTGCCTCAGACACTTACTAGCTGTGTGACTCTGGACAAGTCACTTTACTTTACAAAGCCCCATCTGTAAACTGGAAATACTAAATATCAATTACTTCCCAGGGTTGTTGTGAAGACCAAATGAAACAGCAGTTTCTCATAGTCCTATCCAAGAGGACAAGGGTCAAGTCTTAATTATCTTTGTATCAATGAACAAGCATATATTAAGCACCTACTGTGTACCAGGCACCACATTGGATGCAGGAGATACAAAGATGAAAATGAAGCAGCTCCTGTCCTCGAGGAATTTAAATACATACAGCTTTATGTTCCATACAAAACAGATACGAGGTAATGGTGGGGGAGGGGAATAACTGGAGCAGAGAGGTGGGATCAAGAAAAGTTTCCTGTAGAAAGTACCATTTACAGTTTACAAAGTGCTTTGCAAAGTCCTGACAACAACCCTGGGGAGTAGGTGCTATTATTATCCCCATTTTACAGATGAGGAAACTGAGGCACAGAGCCTCTCTCCACTGCACCATCATATTTGTCTGTCTCTCTATCTCAGCCTCACACAGATATCTAGTGTCTAAGGCAGGATTGGAACCTAGGTCTTCCTGACTCTAAGTCCAGTGCCCTCTTTAGTAAATGCATCACAAATGTTTATTCATTCATTCACTCATTCATTCATTCACTCACTCACTCACTCATTTATCCATTCATCCACTCATTCATTCATTCATTCATTCACTCACTCATTTACTCACTCATTCATTCATTGACTCACTCATTCATTCATTGACTCACTCATTCATTCATTCAAACAAGCAACCAATCAATCAACCTAGAGCTTAGTTTAGGTTATTCCATAGCAACCACCCCAATGGGCCTCCAACTTACCTGGAATACCCCATCCTCAGATGGTTGCAATGACTCCCACTCTGGGGAGTCCATGAACTGGTAGGGGAAGATATAATGCAGAAACTGCCCATCTTGGCTCACACGAATCCTGAAGAATGGAGAAAACGCAGGGATTAAGAGATCCAGGTTCTAGTCCCAGCTCTCAGCTAACTAGTTGGACAACTGGCCAAATCACTTAAACCTCAGTTTTGTCATCTGTAAAAACTGCGAAGGAAAGGCAGAAGAGATAACAGCTGACATTTTTTAGTGTTTCAAAGTTTGCAAAGTACTCTGCATACTGATCTCACTTGAGCCTTACAGCAGACCTGGGAGGAAGCACGACGTGTGTTATTGTCCTTACCTTACAGTTAGGAAACCGAACTTAAGAAACGTGAGAGTACTTGGCCGCGGCCACAAAGAGTAAGTGTTATGGGCAGGATCCAAATCCAGCACCACATCTAGTTGCTGTTCAGTCGTGTCCAACTCTTCGTGACTCTGTGGACCATACTGTCTATGGGTTTTTTTTTTTTTTGCAAAGATACTGCAGTGGTTTGCCATTTCCTTCTCTAGGGGATTAAGGCAAACACAGGTGAAGTGACTGGCCCAGGGTCACACAGCTAGTAAGTGTCTGAGGCTGGATTTGAACTCAGATCTTCCTGACTCCAGGTCCAGCACTCTATCCATTGAGCCACAGTAGCTGTCTATTATATCTACTACATAAGGTCTTTTCCATCTCTATTACTCCAGGGTAATCTACACCTGTGCTAAATAGGGACCTTCCAGTGGAGCCAATCCAGTCTTGACCCTATGGTTGAACAGCTCAACATCATTGTCATTCTTGGTCCCTCATCCTCTCATTGCTCAGGTCTTGCCAACCTTAGCCCTGGGTGACTCCCATCATCTGCCTCCTCTTCTCCCTCTGACATAGGGCTGAATGGATCTGGAGGAAGTCACACAACCGTGCTAGCTGGGTCCACTACGAAATTATGTGTGACCCACCTTTTGGATTTCTGTATCCTATCATCAACTATGGATGTACCTCCAAGGTTCTGTCCTAGGTTTTCTTCTCTCTCTATCCTCTGTCCCTGTCTCTCTATGACTTCATCAGCTATCATGAATTCAATTACCATCTCTATGCAGATTTCCCAGATGTATATGTACATATATATACATACACACATATACATATACATATATATATTATATATGTTCAAGGCTAATCTCTCTCCTGAGCTCCAGCCCCATATCATCAACTGTCTATCAGACATTTAGAACTGAACAGACTGTAGGCACCTAAAATCCAACATGTCCAAAACAGAACTCATTATCCTTCCTCCCAAACCTAACCCTCCTTTCTAACTTAGCTGTTTTCTATCAAGGGTATCACCATCATTCCAATCTTACAGATCTACAATCTTAGAGTCATGTTTGCCTCTTCACTCCTGTCCATCTCTCCACATACTGAAGCAGGTGATGAATATTTACGTTTACAGCATCCGCTGCCTCCATTCCCTTTTCTCCACTCACATGGTTAGCACTCTAGTTCAGGTACTCTTACCTGTCTTCTGGATGATGATAAGAGCTTCCTAATTAGTTTCTCTGCTTCCAGTATTTCCCCTCTCCCAACCAGCTGCCAAAGTGATATTCCTAAAGCAAAGATGTGAGACCATATCACAATCCTGCTTAATCAATTCCACCGGCTGCCCCCTGCCTCTGGGATCAAACACAAACTCCTCCATTTGGCATTTAAAGCCCTTCACAAACTGGCTCCAATCTACCTCTCCAGTCTTATTAGATGTTACTCCCCTTCATGTACTCTTTGGTCTAGCCAAACTGGCCTTCTTGCTATAGATTACACATGAAACTCCATTTCCCACTGCCATGTCTTTGCATAGGCTGTGCCCCATGCCTGAAAAGGTGAAATTCTTCACCTTTGCCTCTTAGAATGCTTAGTCTCCTTCAAAGCTCAATTTAAACATCACCTCCTACATGAAGCCTTTCCTGACTCACCTGGCTCCTAGTGGCTCCCCACTGAAAATTACCTTATGTTTATTTTGTATGTACTTGTATGTATACATGTTGTCTCCTCCTATAGCCAGGGTTCTGGCAGAATTTGGACCCCTTCTCAGAACTAGGGCTTGTTTTTGTTTTTAAATTTATAACTGGAAGAAGTGCTGAATTTGAGTTAGAGGTTAGTAAAAATCAAGATGTACTTTTTTTCCATCCAAGCTCACAGATTCCTACCTCCTTCCTTTTCCCCTCTTAAGGAATTTTTGTCCTATACAGTGTAAGCTCTTTAGATAGGGACTTTTCATTTTTACCTTTGTATTCCCCAGTGCCTAGCACAGCATCTGGCAAACAGTGTTGTTGTTCAGTCTTTCAGTCATATCTGACTCTTCATGACTCCATTTTGGGGTTTTCTTGGCAAAGATACTGGAGTGGTTTTGTCATTTCCTTCTCCAGCTCATTTTACAGATGAGGAAACTGAGGCAAACAGATTTAAGTAATTTGCCCAGTATCACCCAACGAGGGAGTGTCTGAGGTCACATTCGAACTCAGGAAAGAGTCTTCCTGACTCCAGTCCTAGTACTTTATGCACTTCACCACCTAGCTGCCCTCTGGCAAACAGTGGGCATTTAATTAATGCTTGTTGATTGGCTGACATACTCTGCATTCTCAGATAGAGGGTAGGAAATGATATGAGATATGACTACAAGAAGATAGGCTTTAGAAAGTATGTTGATTCTAGGTGTTCCTTGATCTCCCTCCTACATGAGGGGACCACTCCCTCACCCTCTGAAACCCAAACTCAGCTATTTTAGGAGGTATATATTTTACAAAACCTTCTTACGTTTTTACTTTCCAGTTTTTAAGTGGGGCACTTGTTGTGCAGAGGGGTTGGTTTGTTTATTTTGTTTTGTTTTTGGTAACTACCGATATTCTGAGTCAACACAAATGACAAATTTAGACCTACTCTCCCTCCCACTGATGACTGCCTGCTCAGATTTTGCAATGGAGGCTTGAAAATAAACCTATTAATTGTGTCACTTTCTGTAGATGTTTATGTGGCTAAGACCAAGTAGAAAATGGAGCACGGGCTGTGTAACCTTAATTCATGAAAGAATGAAGTAGAAATGAAGGTAATTTTTGTGGGGAGGCACTAGGAACCAGGTGAGTCAGGAAAGGCTTCATGTAGGAGGTGATGTTTGAACTGAGCTTTGAAGGAGACTAAGCATTCTAAGAGGCAAAGGTGAAGAATGAGTGCATTTTAGGCATGGGGGCACAGCTGGAGGAGTTTGTGTTTGATCCCAGAGGCAGGAGCCAGCCAGTATAATTGATTAAGCAGGATTGTGACATGGTCTCACATCTTTACTTTAGGAATATCACTTTGGCAGCTGGATGGAGGATGGACTGGGGAGGGGAAATACTGAAGGCAGAGTGACTAAATAGAATATCCTGTGATAATTCATAATTTGTAAAATAATTATGATAATTCATAATTCAGCTAGATGGCACAATGGATAAAGCTCCAGGCCTGGAGTCAGGAAGACTCATCTTCCTGAGTTCAAATCTGGCCTCAGATACTCACTAGCTGTGTGACGCTGGGCAAGTCACTTCACCCTGTTTGCCTCAGTTTCCTCATCTGTAAAATGATTTGGAGAAGGAAAAGGCAAACCACTCCATTATCTTTGCCAAGAAAACCCCAAATAGGGTCATGAAGAGTAGGACATCACTGAAACAACTGAACAACAACGAATAATAATTCAGGGGAGAGGTGATGAGGACCTGAACTAGGGTGCTAGAGGAAGGAAATAGATGTTGCTGCAATAGTCTTGTCAAGACTCATCACCTGATTGAATATGTGGAGAGAAGGAGAGTGAGGAATTGAGGATGAGTCTGAGATCATTGATCTGCACGATGGAAGGGTGGTGCCTGGCACACAATAAGTGCTTAATAAATGCTTGTTGATTGATTTAAGGTGGTAGACTAGATGACCTACAAGCCTATTTTTTTAGCAAGAATTCCATCACCCAGTGATATTAATCTGGTAAAAGAATCTACTGGATTATCCCTGAAGACAATCAGCAACAGCATGAAACCTTCAGTGTGCCTTTTATTTTTTACAAATAGTGTTTATGTTAGAGTCTAGAGAATTAATTTTTTCAGGGTAAATAATCCAGAGATTAGTAAAGTATGAAGGAACCAGGGAGGAAGGGGAGAGGGAAAATAGGCTTTAGGGCAGGTTTGAACAAGCGTGTGTAAAGCTGTTGGGTATGGTAGTGGTGAAGATTTTGAACTAGGAAGGGGAAATTGTACTGTAGGTGATTAGAAAGGCAAGGGAATGAAGGTGGGGAGAGGGAGATATGAGGAAGCAAAGAAGGCAGAAGGGAAAAGGAGAGAGAAGAATGAGCCTTGGGTCAGGTTTCGAGTTGAAGGTCTTGCAATCCAGTAGGGTGAATTTCACACCCCACTCCCCTTCACCTCATTTCCTTGGCTCCACTAATCAATTTATATTGACTCCTTCTCCAGCTGCCTTAGGAATGGACCCCAAATGGACCCCAAAACACCGTAAAGCCTGTTACACTTTATTAATGATACTTTATATTGCATGTGAACAGAGCTATAATTGGACATTTTTGCACCCAGCACAAGTACACCCAAGGTAATCATGAGGGAAAGATGTAGGGCTGTTTATCTGGAGTATGGTCAAGCACTTAGGGGTGCCAGTTATCTGATAGCTTTTATTTAAACTGATTATTCTTTTGGGGGGGTGAAGCAATCAGGGTTAAGTGACTTGCCCAGGCCATACAGTTAGTAAATGCATGAGGCCACATTTGAACTCAGGTCCTCCTGACTTCAGGGCTGGTGCTCTATTCACTGTGCCACCTAGCTGCCCTAAATTGATTATTGTTGATAACTAGGTACTAAGCTCAATTGTTTCAAGTACTATCAGCATCCTCCCAAATTTTGGTCCTCTGGTGTGAACCCTCTGTTTCCCCACTGTAGTAATATATTTCTCTGCACATGAATACAGTTATCTCACAAAATACATACATATGATACAACATAAAACATCACATAAAAATACAAATTGGAGGACATTTATACTCTCAAAGGGATGATAGGTCCAACTCCTCTCTAATTCTCATAACCTAAAGACACAATACCCCATTT
The DNA here is from genome assembly GCF_011100635.1 of Trichosurus vulpecula. Classification (NCBI taxonomy): domain Eukaryota; kingdom Metazoa; phylum Chordata; class Mammalia; order Diprotodontia; family Phalangeridae; genus Trichosurus; species Trichosurus vulpecula. Next base: position 338,826,247 of record NC_050574.1, on the reverse strand, counting down.
AACACTCCATCATTTCAAAATATCTGTAATTTCTTCCGTGTAAGTATTCCCTCCACTCCAGGGGATGTTAGTTCCTCTATGCCTTAACAGCCCATTGATTTCAGGAGTTGCTATGACCAAATAAATTCTTCACTCATGGAAATGACCTTGTGGCCTCAAAAAAGGGAAATTTGCTTGGCTTCCTCCGTGGAAACCCTAAGCATGATTCATTTTTCAAATCAAATATTTAAGTTTGAGAAATATAATAGTGTCTAATATGGTAAAAAAAAAAAAAAAAAACACTTCACCACCACCAAATGAGACACATGAAAGAAAAAAAAACCCAGAACAGAAAATTCTTATAGACTCCTAATTCTGAGGTAGTTTTACTAAACAACCATGAGGGATGGGGTTCTTTCTCCTTTAACTAGCTCCACAAGCAAAAGAATTAGGATTTTTTTTCCCCTAGCTTTGGAACTTAGATAAAAAGGGAAGAAAACTAACATTAAAATGCATGGAATTACAGGTTCAAAGGAGGAAGCAACCTTAGAAGCAAACTAGGCTAAGCCTCTCATTTTACAGATGAGAAAATTGAGACCTAGGGAGGATTCAAACTCAGATCCTGTGACTCCAAGCTCCTCACTCTTTATAGTCGTGCTTTGCAGTAGTGTGGGCTTTTGTATGTTGGTCTAGGAACCTAACTATAATTGTTAAATTCTTAATAAAATCGCTAATAAATTGTTATAATTATTCATTGTTATTTGCATGGGGAAAAAGTTTTAAACAACTGATTTACGAATACAAGTTTTGAGATCTCATTTATAACTCTTTTAATGGGGCCTGTAAATTGCTCGCTGCATTCCGATTCTACTTAAAAGAAGAGTTGATCCTATGCTTGCACATACAGAATAGGATGTTGGTTGTAGTCTCAGGTAATGCATTGAGATTTTTGCTTGTTTCCTTACAACAGCACTCACTTATGTATACCGTCTGTGTTCTTTCTACCAACACAATTATTTGGCGAGTTTGAGGGGCTGTTAGGGAAATAACAGATTGTGGGGGAAAGAGCTCCCACTTTGTGCAAAGAGACTTGGGTTAACTACTTCCTAGCTCTGTGACCCTTGGAAGTCACTTAATCTCACTAAATCTATTTTCCGCATCTGTACAATGGGGATTCTTATTTCTGAATTACCTACCTCATGGCGGTTGTGAATAAAGTACTTTCTAAGTTGCACAGTGCTCTAGGCACCATGGTGTAGTGGAGAGGGAGCCAGCCTCAGAGTCAGGAAGGTGGGCGTTTAAGCCCTACCTCTAGCCAAGCTGGCTGTGAGACCCTGAAATTAGTCTCTCATTCTGCCAGGCAATTCTCTCAGAATTACTTTACAGAATCATTGCTGATCTGCTCCGTCATAGGGGAATTTGTTGGGAGTTCCCTACCCCAGTAGTGTTAAACTCAAATAGAAATGGGGTCTACTAAACAATGCATAAGAATCACCGTGGGCCACATATTGACTTAGGTTTAAAATGTAACACTATCATATTTTGTTGTATTTTTATTTATTTTGTCAAATATTTCCCAATTACATTTTAATCTGATTTGGGCAGTACTGGGGAGTGCTGTGGGCCATGTATTTGATCCCTTTGCCCCACACCAGTGAAAAGTCTCCAGGAGTGGGGAACCTGTGGCCTTGAGGCCACATATGGCCCTCTAGGTCCTCAAGTACAGCCTTTTGACTAAATCCAAACTTCACAGAACAAATGCCCTTAATAAAAGGATTTGTTCTGTAAAACTTGGACTCAGTCAAAAGGTCGCATGCAAGGACCTAGCAGGCCATGTGTGGCCTTGAGGCCACTGGTTCCCCTCCCCTGTTCTTCCCATCCCCACCCTATATACCTCTGTCTAGATCAATGTGTAAGGCCCGTTGGAGCAATTTTTATTTGTCCCTTTATCTCTTTTAGTGCTGCACCAGACAGTGTATGATCAATAAATGCCATGATGCATAGTCACATGAAGCGGTGAAATGGCTTAATCACACAATTGATAAAGGACCACAGAGTCTTCTACCTCTAAATAGATCATGGGTCTTAGTTCTGATTGGCCCTAACAAAAAGCCATTTCTATCCAGTTTGTTTAAAGGCCTTGAATTTAATGAGCCAGGTATTTTCATTAAGCTCTCAGTGGAGGCAACTGTGAATATCATGTCTTTTTCCTCTTCTCTCCCAGAATCATGCTGTTCATAGGTTCCTAGCTGGAAGGGAACTTAGAGACCATGTGGTCCAACCCCTTCATTTTGAGAGATGAGGAAAGAGAGGCTGAGTGACCTGCCCAGAGTCACACAGCTAATAAATAGCATTTCAACTCAACAAACATTGTTTAAGCACCTACTATGTGTAAAGCCTTAAGCTAGGTACTGCGTATACAAAGACAAAAAAGGAGATAGTTCCTGGTCTCAAGAAATGTATAGTTCCCTGGAAAGATGCAACATGTAAATGCAGGGATATTGAGGAGAGAAAGTTCATTATGGTCTGGGGAAAGCAGGGAAGGCTTCATGGAGGAGGTAGAAAGAAGATAAAGGAAAAAAAGGAAGATAAGGATGCTGACTGGCTAAGGTCCCTTCAAAATTAGAGGAGTCAGGGAAAAAACCCATGACTACAACAAAGGCAATAGGGTTTTATCAGCAAAGAAACAGGGAAAGGGGGAAATTTTGTGAAGGGAAAGAAAGGGAAAGTCCAGGCCTATGATTTTTGCAAACAAATTAGATAACATATGTAAATGCTAATTATGTATATGATAATATACGTAAAGGATCTTGCAAATCTAAGCATACTATCTGCTAGTTAGTAGTAATAGTAATAGTACTTATTTCATTGATTTGGAGAACCCCTGGTAAGTAAACGCTCTTTACTGTGATTTTTCTCTTGGATTTTCAGATCACTCCTCGGCCACGTTGGGCAGCTAAGTGGCACCATAGTACACAGATCGCTGGGCTTGGAGTCAGGAAGATCTGAGTTCAAATCTAGCTAGATTCAGACACTTACTACCTGTGTGACCTGAGCAAATCACTTAACCATGTTTGCCTCAGTTTCCTCATCTGGAGAAGGAAATGGCAAACCACTCCAGTATCTTTGCCAAGAAAACCCCCCAAGGGATCACGAAGAGTCAGATTCAACTGAAAACAACTAAACAACAAACAATAAAAATACTTGGACAGGTACCCTTCCTAGACCTTTTTGGAGTGGTTGTTGGGGGGACCCGGGCTACACTGCTTCCTCCCCCTACTCTTCTGCCTTGGTCTCTCTCCTCTAAAAATCCCTCTACCATTGCAGATCCGAAATTGTCATACAATATATAGTTTTAGGGTTGGGGCACTGAGAGGTTAAATGATTTGCCTATAATCACACAGATAGTACACATTGGACTTAAACCCAGCTTTTCCAGAATCCAAGGCCAGTCCTCTGTTCACTATGCCACACTGACTTTCAATACATTGTTTGTGCTTGTATTTTGTTAAAATTGGTATTATCATTAGTATTTGTTTTCTTTTTTCTTTTTTTTTTTGCAGGGGGAAGGCAGGGCAATTGGGGTTAAGTGACTTGCCCAAGGTCACACAGCTAGTAAGTGTGTCAAATGTCTGAGGCTGCATTTGAACTCAGGTCCTTCTGACTCCAGGGCCAGTGCTCTACTCACTGCACCACCTAGCTGCCCCTGGTATTTGTTTTCTTAACTAAAATGTACACTGTCTACCACCCTTGAGTCCCTTGTCCCTTTATCTGCCTTCCATTCATATCCTGCCAATCTTTAATTGCAGACCACCCCACCCTCTGCCTTTACTGCTCCTGCTTCTTGGAGGCTGAACATGGGGAAAAGCCATTCGACAGCATTGGCTGGAGATGCTATAAATTCTTCTCAACTCAACTTATACTTCCGTTTGACAAAGCTTTCATTGTGCCCTCATTTTCCTATTCTCCTCTTTCCCATAACAGCTTCTATAAAACTTCCCCTCTCTCCTTGGAAGTTCACCCTGACTCCCACATCTTTGTTTCTCACCTGATGACCTCCCCACTTCCTCTATTGAGAATGGTTTCCATTGAAGCCATGGGTTGCAAACTCCCTCATCAGCTCTATTCCATACTTCAAACCCTCTTAGTATATTGACCATCCTTTCCTTCTTTGTTACATTCTCTGAGGATAAGATAGTTCTTTGCCTTGCCAAAGATAAGCCCTATTTATGCCCCCAATCCTAACCCTTCCCATCTCTTCCTGGAGTTTGTCTCTCCTTCAACTGGCTCCTTCGTTGCTATCTACAAACATTCCCAGGTCTCCCTTAGCGTCCCAAAACCCTTTGATTGTCCATGTCATCCTCTCAAGATATCACTGTGTCTGTCACCTCCCTTTCACTGCCAACCTCCTAAAAAGACTCGTCCATACTTTCTGCCACTACTTCCTCAGCATCCAGTCACTTTTCCAGCCCTACGCACTACTGAAATTGCTGTTCACTGATCTCTCATTCACTAAATACACAGACTTTGTTGTTTTGGGGAGAGTAAGGAGTCAGGAATGATACTGAGGCTGTGAACCTGCATGACTAGAAGGTGAGTGGTGCCCTCAGCAAAAATAGGAAGTTTAGAAGAGGGAAGGGTTTTGGGGTGACAGGGAAGATGATGCGTTTTAATTTTGACGTGTTGAGTTTGTGATGCCTATTGGGCATCTGATCCTAAATCATCGATAGCAAGTAGTTGTGCAAGACAAGAATTCAGAGACACTAGAAATAGATCTATAGACCATCCTCCCGGACCCCTCTGCAGATTTTGCAACAGCTGACCAACCCCTCCCCCTGCCACCCCTGAATATTCTCTTCTCCCCTGGGTTCCATTACACTGTGATTTCCTAGTTCTTGTCCTACCAATTTGACTAGTCCTCTATTTCCTTTGCTGGATCATACATTTAGAGTTGAAAAGACCTCAATGGTCATCTTATTCAATCTTTATTTTTTTTTTTTTTGCAGATGAGGAAACCGAGGCCCAGGGAAGTTAAGTGGCATAGGTAGTGAGTTGTCAAAAGCAGCATCTGAACCCAGGTTCTCCGACTCTAGAGCCAGGGCTCTCTCCTCACCAAGCTCTGTTATCATCACTACACAATTGACTCACAAATCTAAATATCCAGGCTTAGTTTTTGTCTTTAACTTCTACACTGCCTTTAGGACAGCTCCACCAGACGGACAGCTAGGTGTTGCAGCAGTTAGAGCACCGGCCCTGGAGTCGGGAGGACCTGAGTTCAAATCCGACCTCAGACACTTATGAGCTGTGTGACCCTGGGCAAGTCATTTAACCCTGATTACCAGAAGAAAAAACAAAAAGAACATCTCCACTAGGATGTGCTGTTGATGTCTCAAATTCAACACATCATCTAGTTTGATCACCAACCAGCTGCCAAGAATGACTGATTGTACCTTTGTAACATTTCACAGACCTACCTATCTCTTTCTCTCCGTACGCTGGACCCTTGTCCTAGTCCAGGGCCTTGTCACATCTATCTCCATGGGGGAGGTGCTGTGTTACAGAAGGAGGAGCTCTGGCCCTGGAGTTAGAAGATCTGGGTTCAAATCCTGGACTATGACATTTACTATTTTGATCTTAAATATGTTGCTTGATCTCCTTGGGCCTCAGTGTCCCCATCTATAAAATGAGGGAGTTGGACTAGACAGCTTTTGAGGTCTCTTCCAGCTCTAACCCTACGATTCTATAGTTGGTCTCTTACTTCCAGTTTCTCCCCTCTGTAATCACTCTTTCACACAACTGCAAAAATAATCTGCTATGGCATAGGTCTGACCGTGTCACTCCCCTGCTCAGAAACCTTCAGGGGCTCCCTACTGCCTTGAAGATAAAATGTAAACTCCTCATCTAGCACTGAAAGCCTTATATAATCTGACTGCTACCTATCTACCTGCCTGTCCAACTTTATTTCATATTATTTCTCTCCATGCTCTCTACATTCCATCCAAATTAGACTACTGGCTGCTCCCCAAACTCTCAACGGTCTGTCTCTAGCTTGTATGCATTCTCACAACCGACTTCCTATGCCTGGAATGCACACTCTCCTCATCTCTGCCTTTCCTCAATATCTTCTGCATCACCCTAGCTCACAGTGGCATAGCACTTTGAGAGAAGCAAGGTGGTGCAGTGAATAGGATGCCAGTCCTGGAATCAGGGAGACTCCTCTTCCTGAGTTCAAATCCAGCCTCAGACACTTACTGGCTGTGTGACCCTGGGCAAGTTGCTTAACCCTGTTTGCCTTGATTTCCTCATCTGTAGAATGACCTGGAGAAGGAAATGGCAAACACTCCAGTATCTCTGCCAAGAAAACCCCAAATGGGGACACGAGGAATTGGACCTGACTGAACAACAACAAAATAACTTCATTATTTCATGGCTAAACCTCACGGGCACTGTGTGAGGTAGGCACTATCATCATTCTCAAGTTACCGAGGAGAAAATGGAGGCTCAAAGATTTTAAGTGACTTCCCCAGGGTCACCCAGCTAGTAATTGTCTGAGGTGGGATTTGAACTCAGGTCTCCCTGACTCCAAGCCCACAAGGCTCTAGAATTCTTCCCCCAAGGCTCAGTTCAAGCACCATCCTTTCCGTGAAGCCTTCCCTGGCTCTTTTCTCTCGCCAAATCACCTTGTATTTACCTATCTGTGTGATGCTGTTAGACCTGTACTTGTATCTTCCAGAAGGATACGTGAAGCACTTTGCAAACCTCTGAGTACTATATAAATGCTAACGACTATTATCATTTCATTATCAGCCCTTTGAAGATAGAGACCATCATTTTTCTCCTTACATCCCAAGAATATAGCAGCACGGTACAGGGAATACAGTAGGCACTTACTAAATGTTTCTTGCATTTCACTGAATTTCTCATTCTCACACAGTAAATAGCAAATATGGGATTCTAACCTAGGCCCTCTGCCTCCAAATACAATGCTCTTTCTATGATTCCAGATGCAGCTACTTGCCCTTCACATGCAAGGGGTGCTGAGGTTGGGCCAGGGAAAGGAATTAGGATGAAAAAGGAGACTTACCTGCCTTCAAGCAACAGAGAAAGGCGGTTGATAGGTGTCTCACCTTCCACAGCATAGGTCTGCTCAGTAGCTAGTGACAGGACTCTCTCCTCACAGCAGTGGACAATTTTTCTGTATGTCTGCAGGGGTACCTGCAAGGGCAGGTACAGGGCCTTATAGAGGTGGTCAAACTCTCCCACGAGGACGTTCTTCCGCAACTGGTACACCAAATGAGCCAGCTGGGTCAGGCAGATCATGAACAGTAGGAAACTCCAGACAAAGATGTCCAGCCCGCAGGCGAAAAACCAGCCCCACAATGCATAGCACAAGAAGCCAGTTGCTAGGAAGCTGAAGAGATAGAAACAGCCATAGACCCCACTTCCCCCCATGAAGCCTATCAGTAGGAAGCAATTGGCAAGGTGATAAAGTGCCCCTTCTGTGTCATGCTTCCAGCGTTCACACGGGGGGAGCTGCCAAAAAAGCTGGTCCAAGATCGTGGCATTGTGACCCATCTTTCAAAGGGATCTAGTCTCTGGGTACTTGGCTTAAAATTGCCCTGGCATGTGAAATCAAGAAATAAAGGAATCAGACTCTAAAAACCTTCTCACCTCCTGGCACCTTGCTGGCCGACCTCAGACTGCCTTCTTCGGGGGAAAGTTTCAGCCCAATTTTGGAGTTAAAAGCACGACAGAGTCCAAAGCCTAGAGAGTTAAGGGGCTTCCCACTGTTGCCCTGGTGGGTCTCTTTGGCTACAAGCCCCTGGCAACAACACCCAACTGCTCGAATCAGAAGGAAAAAAAAAACCCTCAAGAAATTTGCATTAGAAAAAAATACATATGGCCTGTGACTAAGATTTCTCCAGGTTATTGAAGAAAGCCAGTCTCAGGCTGTTCACTGCTTCACAGGAGGGAGAGTAAGGGGAAAGGGAGTGAGAGTATGCCACGTGTTTCACTTGGAATGCCTATCTCTTGGCCAGGGAAATAGGAGTTACCCCACATGGATACCATGTTTGGAATTAGAATGCAAGGCAGAGGGACGGTGAGAAAAAGCAGGAACCAGTGGTTCAGGCAGGCAGGCAGGCATGAAAAGGTCACTTAACATAGCTCAGGAGAATTAGATAAGCCCATAGCATAAGTGAGGGGAGAAAGCATTAGAAGGGAGTAGAAGTAACCCTTTTATTTAGAAAACAGTGAAGTGTGCCTCCTCTCCATCAAGATTCCCTTGTCCTTCAGTACACAGGTTAATGGAAGTTTTAGTTAAAATTTCCAAGCTTGTATGAATGTCTTAATATGATAGGAAGTGGTTACTCCAGAATATATTATATCTATACATTTTTAAACAATAGCTTTTTTAGGGGTTGAGAAACCACCTTTTATAATAATACTTAGTCTATTTTGTCTAGTGTTCCTTTGAGGATGATTGAATGCCTCTCCGGAGATAATATTAGAGACAAATAATACAGAATATTATATTTTCTAACATATTACAAAAATATGAGATTATTGTAGGAAAAAAATTATGTTGTCTGCATGCAATCTAGTAAGCTCTTTTGAATTTTACTTCCACTAAACTGTCAGCATTACCGACAAATATTTATCCACTGTCCAGAGGATAATAGGAATATAAGATTTAGAACTGGCAAGGGTCTTAGAGGTGATGCATCTAGAGGGGTCTCATTTTCTCACATGCCTGGAATCATGGATTTAGAGGTCCAAAGTCCTTATTTTTGAGGAAACCTAGATCACTTAACCCTGTTTGCCTCAGTTTCCTCACCTGTAAAATGAGCTGGAGGAGATGGAAAACCACTCCAGTATCTTTGCCAAGAAAACCCCAAATGGGGTCACAGAGAGTCGGACATGACTGAGAAATGACTGAACAACCACAAACATAAAGGCCAAGAGAAGCGATATGGCCGAGGTCATGCAGGAGGAAATAGAGTCAGGATTTGAACCCAAGTGCTCTGGTTCTAAAGCTAGAATTCTTTCCATTGTATCACTTCCATTTTGCAAATCAAAATTACTGGAAGCAAAGTTGTCATTCCAGGCTGATTTCTCAGGACCATCTGGCCTACTTTGGAAAGAACACTGAAACTACAAGTCTTAATTCCTAGAACTGGTCCCAGCACTGCTCCCCTTGCTAACTGTATGATGTCACTTAACCTCTCTGGGACTCAGTTTCTTCATCTGTAACATGAGTGGGTGACTTCTACATGATCTCAAAGGTTCCTTTCCAGTCCCAAAATCTAGGATACAATGAACCACTGTGAATCACTAGTCCTCTTCTACAAAATGTGGTGAGGATAATACAACTTGCTTAGCCCCCTATATGCAGTACTTTGTAAACCCTTAGGTACTACATAAATGTCAGTTGTTGTTCAGTCACGTCTGACTCCTCATGGCCCCATTTGGGGTTTTCTTGGCAAACATACTGTAGTGGTTTGCCATTTCCTTTTCTAGCTCATTCTACAGAGGAGGAAACTGAGGCAAACAAGTGACTTGCCCAGGGTCACACAGCTAGTAACTGTCTAAGGCCAAATTTCCAGAGTTCAGGCTCAGTGCTCTCTATCCATTGAGCCACCAGCTGCCTCGTAAATATCAGCAACATGATTATTATTACTGCTTCTGGAATCCAGAGTCACAGTTATAAAGGTGACTGGGCTGCCCAAGTCAAGTCCTCCTCCCCTATTTCCCACTATACAAACATTCTAAATCAAAAACAGCATATAAATAGATGTTTTGGTTTTGATGTTTACAAAGATTCTGTTCCAGTTTCAAAGACAGATACAGTTTGAGAGGCAGATTAATTGACTCCAAGCTGGGAAACTGAACTTGACGTCAAGGGCTGGCTCAGTCCCTGACTCTGAGGGACCCCAGATAAATCTCCACCACCCTGTACCTCGGTTTCCTCACCTATAAAATAGACCTTCTGCTGCTTTGAGCATCCTCATTAGGACTGGAGGAAGATGATGTCTGTTGATATAGCTAATGGTAATAATAGTCAGCAGGCAGCTAGGTGGTGCGGCGGATAAAGCACTGGGCCTGGAATCAGGAAGAGCTGAGTTCAAATCCGGCCTCAGACAATTACTAGCTCTGAGACCCTGGGCAAGTCACTTAACCCCGTTGGCCTCCGTTTCCTCATCTATAAAATGAGCTGGAGAAGGAAAATGGCAAACTGCTCCAGGATCTTTGCCAAGAAAACTCCAAATAGGGTCATAAAGAGTCAGACACGACTGAAAATGACTAAACAACAATAGGTAATATTTATATAGCACCTACTACATGCCAGGTACTTTACAAATATTTTCTCGTTTTATGTTCCCAACAATCTTGGGAAGTAGGTGCTCTTATAACCCATTTTACAGATGAAGAAACTGAGGCAAACAGAAATTAAATGACTTGCCCAGGGTCACACAGTCAGTGTCTAATTTGAACTCGTCTTACTGACTCCAGGCCTAGAGCTGTATCCATTGCAACCACCTAGCTGCCCCTATTTGGCCACTTCATTCATCCATTCATTCATTCGTTTTATTTTGGTTTAACCATTTTACCATAGTGCGTTTCCAAATAGGGGCTTCAAATACCGTACACACGGCCACATCTCATTCATCAGAAGAGAGTGGTGTGGTGAGAGCTCAAGGAAGGAGCAGGGTCAAAGGAAGGCTTTTAAGGAGATCTGGATAAGCAGAAGTGAGGGAGTGGGAGAATTCAGAGAGAGGAGTGGCAATTTGAGATATTGGAGGTGAATAAGCCGCGATGGTAGTGAACAGCAATGCCAGCAACCAAGAGGTAGCCATGCTGGTACCTGGCTAAAAGACAGCTGAGGAGCAGAACTTGTGAGGCTGTGGCATTAAGAGCCATTCCTGTAGATTCTGAAGTCTCCACGGACGAGGGAGAGGGAAACCACGAGCCAGGGAGTGAAGTCATGGGAAAGGTCGCACAAGTTCTAAATTCACACGATCTAAAATGATGAGAATTTACCTCGTTATAATGTGAAAGAAGATGACCTGAGAAATAAAACCTTCACATGTGCCACGCAGGAGATGACTTTAAACACACACACACACACGCACACACACACACACACACACATCCTCTGCCCTCACCATCCCATGGGGCCCCAAAGCACTATGGGAGGTACTAGAAATGCAAAGATGAAAAATGCCACCTTAAGGTGGAGAAAGGAAACCAAGTCCCCAGAAAAGAAAGGATAGGGCAGGAGGACCACGTCCCTTCCTTATGGCAATAATAGATTACATGCTGTCATTTCAGTAGTTAAACCAGAGGATTTCTACCTCTTTCCTTTTGCATCTCCCATGTCTTTAAAAAGCAGTTAAAATTTTCCACTTTATTTATATACATTTGGGGCTGCCAAAAAAGCAATTTTTTTTTTTTTTTACTGCCAGCCTTCAGAAGGGTGTAAGGGAGCCACCCAAACAGTGAGAAGACATAAGCCCCTGCATGAGATACAATTTCAAAGTAGGTCATCTTTCTGGGCTGAATTCCCAGTAAGCATACCTGACATACTATTGTTGCTGGCATTGGTTCTTTAAAGAAACACAAGCATTTGGTGGTTGTTTTACTGACCATTCACCTGTTCTCACATCTATTCATTCATTCTGTCTTTCCTACCAAACTCTATACCCTTTTGGATATCTACTCATCCACTCTTTGGAGTCTGCAAATCTCTATGGATATGCCTATTTCTACACCTGGTACTATGACAATTGGGAATCCCCTTTGTCATCTCCAGTTTCATATGCCAGTGAGTTATCAGCATAGTCAGCTTGGCTAAATTAATATTTAATAAATGCTGGCTATGTGCAAGACACTATGCTAGGCACTAAGGATGCAAAAGAAGAAAGATGTTACTGCCTTCAAAGAACTTACAACGTGATGGGGGTGGGGATAGGGTATCTAATAGAAATATGTATGATGTAAAGCAGTTAGGTGGCCCAGTGAATTGAATCCTGGATCTGGAGTCAGAAAGACCCAAGTTCAAAGTCCTGCCTCATACACTTACCGGCTGAGACCCTGGACAAATGACTTAACCACTGTTTGCCTCAGTTTCCTCATATGTAATGTGGGGATAATAATACTACCTATCTCCCAGAGTGGTTGCGAGGATAAAATGAGCTATTTGTAAAGTGCTTTGCAAGCCTTAAATGAGAGCTACTGTTGTTATAATGATGATGATGATATGAAAAAGGCAAAAGAGAAAATTAAGGTGTTTTCAGAAAATTTAAGAAGGTAAAGACTCCTTTTAGCTTTAAGGTGGAGGGCATTGGGGAAGGTTTCATGGAAGAAGTGGTACATGAGCTGGACCTAAAGGAAGAGATTTTGATAGGTGGAGAGGAAAAGAGAGAGCAAATACCAAAAGGGAGGGAGGCAACTGACCTGTGCAAATACATGGTGGTGGGAGAGGACAGGGCAAGATCAGAAAACAGAAGCCAAGTTTTTCTGGATTGGAAATAATATGAAATGGGCTAGAAAGGTAGGCTGTGATCATGTTGTGGATTCTCGTTTACTCTTGTTTCTCGGGAAGTGGGGTTCTTCTTGCCCAGGAAGACACCTTTCCTATTTCTACACTCAATCTCATTACTTCCTATCTCTTCCAAGAGTTTGTATCCACAATAATTGTCTTTCCCTCCCTCCCTCCCTCTCCTCATCTCCCTTTCTTTCTCCCTCTTCTCTCTCTCTGTCCCCTTCTGTCTCTCTCCCCTTACCTCTTGCCTTTTTTCACTGCCTACAAACATGCTCGTCTACCCTGTCCTTAGGTAGTCTCCCTTCAAGCACCCTGAATATTAGTTGCTCTTAATATTCCCTCTACCAGAATGCTTATCTACTTCTCTCTGCAGGAAGTTGTCCAGCTTTCTCACCAGTTCTTGCTCAACAGGAAGAGGTTTACTAAATGATTCCCAAACAATTCCATTAATGGTTGTCTCATTAACAATACTAGAACAATGTTTTAGGCAAATAATCTGACCCAGCCATTCGAACACCTTAAATGTTTCCATTGCCTATAGAAAAAAAGTACTTTATAGCTTGGCATGTAAAATACTTCAATCTGACTCCCACCTCCTTTCTGTCCTCATTTCATACTATTTCTCTTCATGTGTTCTATGTTCCGTTCAAACTGCACTACCAGCCATTCATTTCTCAAACAATGCTCCCATTTCCTGCTCCCCATGTATTTACATGTTATTCCTCATGCCTGAAATATGCTCACAGAAGTCTTAAGAAACCTTCAAGACCCTCACATACATGCCACATATTCAACAGTCTTTCCTAATCCCCCAAACATTAACTGCCCTCTCAATTATTCTTACACTGTGCTTACTATCAATACTTGTTTTATCCCCACTACTTTTTTTCTTTGAAACATTTATTATTAATTTATGGAATAAAACAACCATTTCCATAACATAATTGCACATAAAACTGCAAAGTACAACTTGCTATTCCTTTTAAATGTATAATAAAGTTATCATGCAAATGTTTTTTTTCCTTCTCCCCTCCCATGCTAGAAATGGCTACCATTAAACACAAATGTGTTCATATGTATACATATAGATATAAAGTTATACTATACATGCTTCTATTTATCACTTTTTTCTCTGGATGCACATAGCATCTTTTTTCATACGTCCTTTATCGTTAATTTGGGTATTTTATAATACTCAACAGTGTTAGGAGAACTATGGTCTAGGAAAAACTGTTTATTCCTTGGACCAAGACTCACATGCCAGGGAACCACAGCGAGGAACTGATAATATCTTAACAGAGGTTAAGCCCATCACAATGGCTAAAGATGATACCTGTGATTACAATTTTGTGATTATAACTGAACTAAGAGATTTCCAAAGTTAGTACAAATTCTCCACACAGGCTTTTTACAAATGACAGTACCTTAGGCATTTGTTCACAAAAATAACAAAGAAAATTTATTAACTGCTTAGCTGGCACAAAAGGCTATTAGTACTGTTAATGCTTTCAACTCTTCCCTGCTTCCTTATGTAGCATAATGGCAGCTCCAGAATCTTGAAGGCTGTTCTGGCAGAGGGGAATTCCAAGGAGACTCCACCCAACTGAGAAGTGCATAGGATTGGAGGCAGCTTGATGTGGACAGTGGCTAGTCTGGAGGCAGGCCTGTTGGATTTGAATCCTGGCTCTGTCACTTGGGGGTTCTGTGACTTTGGGTAAGTCCCTTAGTTTTTCTGAGCCTCAGGTTCTTTACCAGAAAAATGAGGGGGCTAGACAAAATAATCTCTAAGATTCCTTCCAACTATGAACTCAAGCTCAAAATTACTAAGTATGAACTCTCTACCTATCAAAGTAATAAAACTAATAAATCAGTAACAGGGCATACAGTTTCCCCTAATACTATGAATTTGTTTACAATGATCTAGCTCTACTCTTGCTCAGTCTAACCAAGAAGGCTTTTTAGCATCAAGGCCCTAGAATAAAGATCACTGGGCTATGTCAGAACTTGAACACATGATTTCTGTCTTAGCAAATAAATTAAACATAGACTGGTTAACTTTCGAACAGAGATCCTTCCAGCCAAGATACTGATGGAGGCCAGAGTCCAAACAATTCTTCCAAATGCAGATAGGTGAACTCCAGCAGTAGCATAAATCCAAGACTGAAACCTTGTTTAGTTTTTGCTTGTAACAGCTACTCCAGTATCTCAATGATCTGCAATTGCTTTAGTGAGTACTCCTACCAATTATCGATCATAAGCCCTTTATATCCCTTAAATGGTCTTCACAAGCTGTGGCAAAAAAAAAAAAAAATTACTTGGTGGCAAATCCTCGGATGAATGTCCTCAATGTTAGTCTGGAGGAATCCTGGAAGATCCTCACCCCTTTCATTTCATATAAGCAAGGCCTGGAGAGGTGAAGGGATTTGCTTGAAGTTATACCACTAATAATCTAAAGCTGGGATACATAGCTCAGACTCTTGACTCCACATGCATGGAGACACCTGACTCCCACACATACAGCTGTTCCAAGTTTGGTGGGATCTCCTAGAGCCAACCATCTCCAAGCATGGGTTTTTAAATCCCAGGGTTACACCTGGTATAAATCACACCTCATCATATTGTATAATTCTTGTGATACACTACTGTAATTGCCTTGCTAGTATTTTGTTCAAAATGTTTGCATCGATATTCACTAGGGAAATTGATCTATAATTTTCTTTCTGTTTGAGTTCTGCTGGTTTAGATATCAGCACCATATTTGTGTCATTCCAGGGTCACCCCCATGCCACATAAGGAAGCATCAGGGAGCACTGTTAGCGGAGAATTAACAAAATTATAACAATCCAAGGAGGCCTGTAGGGGAGTGATAACAGTCATGCTGGTTTTGAACTGGCGGAAGGGCCCGCCTCCCAAGAAGCCTTAGAACTTCCTCTGAAAAGAACAGTTTCTTACCAAAAATTTCCAGATGTCACCCCCACAAGCAGCATGTGGCATGAATACTTTTAAGAAAAAAGTTGCAATATATATACCCAAATAAAGAAACATTTTACCAGATAAGTATATATATTTTATTTTTTAAAGAAACTATAAATATTCACACATATAATCATTTTATTCTTCAAAGAAACCTCCAAATAATTTAATCTCATTCATTCCTTAGGAACTATTCTTCCAAAATCGGACAACCTAGGAGGAAAAAAAGATATTTTAGAGAACGGGACTTCAAAAAAATATACTATTTACTCTGACATCAATTAACAAACAATACTTGGAATGTCTCCCCTGACAAAGTGCCACAGCTCCCCTAACATCAATGAAACTATATTAAAGGTAAAATTTCTAATGATTCTAGTTTCACTTAACTTAAAAGCACTTATTGAAATAGTATTCAAAATTTAAAATATGCTTAAATCAAACAGCTTAATCTCTGGGAGTGTTTGAACTAGGGCATCTGTTTTCTTAAAAACACCTTCCAATAAAAAGCAAAAGGTTATTTTATTATTCTAAAGCCTGTAGAGGGCATTCTGTTTGTGCTAAAGTGTTTGGCAAACATAGGTGAAGTTGAAAGTTGCCAAGGTCAGCTCGGTACATCACTGACTTCCTGTGTAAACTAAGAACTACAGCTGGTAAGTCCACTCTGAAAGAACAAAAAGGGAACACTGGTACAGATGACAGCAGTAGAAACAGCAGGCTTCCTCTCCTACCACATTTAATCATAATTTGGGACCAAAAGGCAGCTGAGTACCACTAAAACGGTAACAAGATAAATCAGGCTGTTCTGCTCCTCAAGTCTCAGGCAAATGCCTCTCCCTCCAGCTGTGATATAGTATTCTGTGCACATACCTAAAAGCTCTTTTCTAAAGTCTGTGGAAAGAAAAAAAGTAGATAAGGTTTTGGCAATCAAGAATACTAGAAAATTAATCCACACTCTTGCTCAGTTCCTCTTCTGAGAGACACGTTTGCGGTTTTTATATTTTTGTTTTCCAGTAATTCATTAACAAATCATCATAAAATGAGCCACAAGAGTAGGTGATATCATTTGGTATGCACATTCTCTCATTACTCATTTGTGCACACATTAAGCTGCTAGAGGAGAGGAACTTACTCATCTTTGTGTCCCTCAACTGTACCTAGCACAGTATTCTGCTTATAGCAGGGCTCAATAAACACTTTTTAGATGTACACACAGCAGAGATGATACTTTCATATACTCCCTTCCACAAGGAGCTTTTTTTTTAAATTGGCAATTCTTCATTATCTGCATATTGGCACATTTCACCCACCTTAATGTTTGGTTCAATTAAGTAAGCACCCTTACATCTCCTCTCTTCTCCAACTGAAAACTCTAGAGCTCTAGGATTGATGAGGTTAACAGCTATCAATTGTAACATCTTCCTTAGAATTTTCCCCTTCAGTAGGGAGACTGCTTACTACCACCACACTTCTCTCAATCTTAGTTTCTTCAACCGCAAAATATAAGGCTTAGACTAGATTTCACTATGGTCCCTTCTAGTTTGAAAATTCTATGGTTTTCTAAAATTGGGTCAACTCCCTTGGAATCACACAGTTGTCCACCAGCAAAAGGAAAACGTTTGAATTTACCATCTTCTGTATTCTTCCTAATGTAGAGCTCAGCTTCTTAACTGCTTTATTAAATAACTGTATTTAGCCTTGCTAAATGTGCCTCCTCAGTGTTTTCCAAATGTTATATAACCCTGATATTTCACACAATTAGGAATTCTTTGAAGAAATACTGATGCTAGAGATATTCTTCCCTAACATACCGAATATAACAATTATGTGGAAAAATTATGTACAGCAATTTTTCAGTATGAAAATTAAACCTATTTCCCCTATTTTCCTCCAGAATTTACTCCACCTCCCTTTACTCCAAGAACATTCCCTACCATCAATCAGCATTTATGGATTTTATCTATATTCAGTCTAAATGGGAACAAACTTCACTTTAAGCTATTTCAATTAATCTCCAGAGGGGAAAAGAACATTAACAGTGTAACAACAAGCTAGATTTCCTCTCAGAGTAGTACAGAGAGTTCTGTACTACGTGTAATCACTTAGAATCCTGTGACCTAGTTCACATTTACCCACCCTTTTTGGCAATGGAGCTTTATAAATAGACTTCATAATAAGAGTTTTAAGGTTCATAGCACAAAGCTTACACATAAGCCTAACAACTAACATTCCAGCAATAAAAGCTTCCCACAGTGACAAGGTAGCATAAGAAAAAAGCTTATAATTTGAAGAGTCCAAAGACCTGGGTTACAGCCTTAGCTCTACTATGAATTCATTTCTGTGACCTTGAACAAAGTAAGTTTCTCATGTCCCATCGGGACACAAGGGCATTTTAAAAAATACCTATTCCTATTTCATAAGGATTACAGGATCATAGATTTTGTGCAAGAAGGGACCTAGATGTCATCTACTCTAAGGCCCTCATTTTATAGATGTAGAAAATGATATTAGAGATTAAGTGACTTCCCCAACAGAACCAGGAATTAAACTCAGAACCAAATCCAACACACACTTTTCACTAAACCACCCTACTCTCATAAAAAAGATAAATGAAAAGTACCAATTTCCTGGAATGGTGTCTCAAATTCAAGTTGTAACTAGTATTACTGTTTTCCTTTACACCCTAATATGGGAAATGAAACTGTAATACCTTTTGCTCATTGGGCACTGGTGATGTCATTAATGTAGTTCATTGCTAGCAGGTAGAGGGGTGGGAGGCTGCTCCTAATTTCAGTATTATTTACTCTCATAAGGCCAGACTAAGATCCAGATTTAGTGAGCAAGAAAACTTCAGATCCTGAAGATTAAAGATAACATGACTTCAAGTCTATAAGGATAGCTCCTCTTAAATCAAACTATACAAAAATCTGGGGTCACCAAACTAATTAGGGGAGAAGTGCTATATAAAAGGATTCACTATGATTTAATTAGCTAAAAGCCTAAATTTGTTTAAAATAATTTGATTTACATCTGTAGTAATTTTCATTATATCTGTCATATAGTGAATTTTAAAACTGGAAGAAAATTAAAAAATAATCTAGGTCAACCTCTTCAATTTACAGAGCAGAAAATAGGTCAGATGAGAGGAAGTTAACTTACCTAAGGCCAAAAGGCTTATTCGGCTCTTTGACTGAATCCAAACTTTCTGTGAAGTTTAGATTCAGTCAAAGGGCCGCACCTGAGGTCCTAGAAGGCCACATGTGGCCTCCAGGCAGCAGGTTCCCTAGACTAAGGCTTAGATATCCTTACTCATCCCAGTACTCAGGTTCCATTTCCTTGCCCTTCCTCTTTCCAGCCCAGGGGGCAAGAACAATCCTAGAACCCGCTGGGAGATAGAAAACAGGGGCACATATAAATGTGGGTGTTGTGATATGTGATTTTATCACTCTGATATTTAAACTAGCAGTGCAATTTTGTGGAAAGAACAATAGACTTAAAAAAATTAGGTTCTAGACTCATCTCTGACACTAACTAGTTACGTGACCTTAGAGAAGTGACTTCATGTCTCTAGGTCTCAGACGTTTGACTGCTAAGACTCCTTCCAATTCTAAATTTCTGATTCAAAATATTCCACCAAAGGCTCAGGTTTCAATGTAGAGAGGAACAAGTCTGAAATATACGAGATGTCATGTAGGTTGTGGAAGCTTAATTTCATTTTGTGGCCAATACATGCGCTTATGGGTCATCTACTTCCCATCCCACAGTTCTTTATGAGCTCAATGGCACTCAAGAGTGTGAGTTTTAAAGTAAGCTTTTCCCTCCAGTTTCCTCTGAGTTAGAATCTGATAATTAGCCAAGTAGAAATCTGGACATACTGTAACTTTACTTCTCACCATCAACCTACCAACTTCCATGAATTTGAGTAATATCCCCCACCTTTTTCTTGGCTGCTATAGCTAACCATCACTGCCTTATTTAAATGAACTCTCAAGCTCCAATAAAATTAATCAATCTTATATTACTTTCCCCATTCCTCCTCCCAACCGTTTCAAGCTAGAGAAGTTGTACTTTCTATTTTGAAAGCCAATCATTACATTCCACAACATGTTAATAAAAAAGATCTGGCTGACAATTAGCTGGGGTTTTTAAAACAAAGACTCACTTTGTTTAAAAAATGTTTTGCTTGATTAGTTAAAAAGTTGTATTAATTCCTTTCTCTCAAAGTTACCACTTCAGATGAGGTACTGCCTAAGAGGTAAATTTTTTTTTTAAATCTTTGCTTAATTTGTAAAACAGCTTAAACTAAGTCAGAGCAGTACCCACATTCCCCCCTTTTCACCTAGTACTCACCATCCATACTCTATTTCTTTTTTTCATTCATATCTTGAATCCCAGGGCTCTCATACACTCCTTGTGAGCTTCAATTAGGTGTCCACAGTGTTCTTCTCCTTTCTCAATGATGCTGTAAAACAAATTTAGTCATTATCCAGCAACATAGGCATTAAGCTCCTCAGGTAAAAAATATGGACATTCATAGCAGGAAGGGAGGCAATGTGTACTGAGTGGTGGGTAAGCTATAAAAACTTGTCATGAGAAATGTTGTTACAAAGAACCTTTTATAATCAAAGCTATTTTGATGTCACTGATAACAAAAAAGTTCACCTACAACATGTTTAAATCCCATATAACAAGTGTAGCATGGTCTAGAGTACAAGTCTTCAGAATTTTTAAAACTCGATTGAATGCAAATTGTATAGCAGCAGGATGAGAACTGAGTTTTGGATCTGCCATCAAACAGGAATTATTCCTTGCCTCCTCTTAATTGAGTTTCACCTGCCCTCTAGCTTAAACCTTATGTTAATCACCCAAATAAAATCCACCTAAATTCCTAAAGGATTCAGCAAAATAAAGACAAAAAAAGATCCCACGTGGTGGCAACATGGCTGTTACTATACACTCCTTTCTCCACTAGGTTAAGAGAGCATTTTTTCACTTGTTACTAGAAAGAGGCTAGAATCCAGAGATTTCTTCAGGTCTTTAGACTTGGTTTTCTAGCAATGCAATTATTTAAATAAAACTCCATTGTAAAAATAGCAAATCCACAAAAACTATCCCAATGGCCCAAAGAGTTTGTCATAATGCTATTTGTGTGTATTTCTCAAATATTTTTCACGAGTGAAAAAAAATTCTTCAGTTTTTTTTTGGCTTCATACTTTGCTAGGGGCAAGAGGAGAATTCCTGTTCCCAAAGTGAAGGATGGGGAATGGGATAAGGAAAAGAACTAAACAATTTCCTCAACTGAGGTGGCCTATACATTGGATTTTCTGTAAGTCAAAAAGTAAGAAGGCATCAAGATAACTCTCAAGCCAGTTTCAGATATATATCCCTAGGTATCCACCCAGCAGCATGACATTTTTCGTCATGGAAAAGAACTCCAAAGTGCTGAGATATAAATATACATTAAAATATTATTTAATTCATGTATTCTAAGTGTACTCTATACCCAGCCCAGTACTAGGTTCTGGGAGAGCACACAGAAGAATAAGAACAGTTCTTTACTTTCTAGAAACAATCTACTTTAATGTGGTAAGGTACAGACACACAAAAACAGGCAATTGTTCTGAACCAATCAAAAGATACACGTTAACAATCTTGAATTACAATCTATGATTATAATACCACTGGACAGATGATAAAAAAATTATCCAGGCAAATAGGTAAACAGGCATGCCAGATGGGAGAAGGTAGACAAAGGGAAGGGAGAAAACAAGAACTAAATAATAATAGTAATAATAGCTGACCTTCACGTAGCCCTTTAAAGTTGGCAAAGCACTTTATATACAAGAGCCTCACAACAACTTTAGGATACGGGCACTATGGGTATTGTCCCCATTTTACAGATGAGGAAACTGAGAGGCTCACATAAGTGACTTGCCCACAGTTACACAGCTAGGAAATGTGAGAGGGGGAGATTAAGCCAGGTCTCCCTGACTCAAAACAAGGTAGAAGAGGTAAAAGGCTGAGTAAATGAGAATACTGGCGAAGATTAAAATAGCCACATGAGACAGGAGAGAGAGAGAAAGAAAACACAAAGGTACTGACGGTACCCTGAAAAAGTAATATACTATGTGCCATGACAGGTACCTAAAGTGGGTAAATCTTTGAAACAACCTGCACAGGTGATGAAGCATATCGCTAGTCTGTTTGTTTGCTTGCTGAATAGTACAGAGATGACAGAAGCAAAAATCAAACTCTAGACACACTAGAATAATGGGCCAAACATAACAAAAATACATTTTATAGAAAATGTTAAGTCCTGAACTTAAAAGAAAAATTAACTGTACAAGCAGCAAATAAGAAAGAGCTGGTATTATAACAATCCATGTGAAAAAAACCCAGGAGTTTTAGTTTATTTCAAGGGTAATGTGACTGCCAGAAGAGTGAATAAAGTCTTAGACTGAACTGATGGAAGTAGTTACCGCAGCAAAAGATGTACAGCATTTACAATGGCCAGACATCTGGAGTATTGAGCTAAAATGCCAATTTTTAAGAGAGAGAGAGAGAGATTGGGAGTGCCCATGGTTCTAGAAACCATGCTACATAAGGATTAGTTGATGGAATTGAGGATACAAATTCACAAATTTATCATTTGCTATATAGATTTTCTATATCAATATTCATTTTACAAATGAGGAATCTGAAGCACAGAAGTTAACTACCTAATCAAAGTCATGTGGAAGTAAAACTAGAGTTATTTTGTGGTGATCTAGAGCATAAAAACTAAGATAAAAAGGTAGTTGTAGATTTCAAATGAATGTAAAAAATAAATCTCTAAAACTATGAACTGTTCAACAGTAGAATGAATTGCTCTGTGAGAATTATCTAACAGACCTATCATTTGAAGTACCACCTGAATTAACTTCTATCAGGGATGTTGAAGAAAGAGTATCTCTGTGATTTCAAAGGTAATTTTGAGGTAGCTTTTATTCTTTTCCATCTCAAACAACCCAACATCATGCCAATTGAAAGTGATCTCTCATCTGACAGCATTCTGTACTACTCATATACCACTATAATTATAATATATATTTAACCATATGGATGTTTTTACCCTTACAAGATTATAAACTCTATGATGCTGTGGCCCATCTCTTACTTTTCTCTGTCTCTTCCAGTACACACAGTGAAGTGATACCAAAATTCTCTTCCAAATCTAAGATTCTGTTAAGTATAGTAGAGTGGAAAGAACACTGGATTCATTCATTCAACAAGCAGTTAATATGTGCCAACCAAAGTATACCTCAAGTATTGTTTTCAGTTGTGAGCATTACATTTTAGCAAAGACACTGACAAACTGGTATGTATCCACAGTAGGGTGCTCAGGATATTGAAGGACACTGGGCTATGTGTTGGAGATAAAAAAACCAAAATGATAGTTCCTTCCCACAAGGTGTTTCGATTCTATGAGGGAAACAACAAATAAACATGTAAGTTGATACAAAACATATACAAAGTAATTGTGAGCAAAGTGAGGAAGAAGTCACCAGCAGGGAGAGTGGGAGGTTGGGAGCTGGGGAGATAAAGGGCGTGTATGTGTGGAAGATATAGGAGATGGCACTTGGACTAAACTGAAGTGGAGGTGAAGAGGAAGGGTATTCCAAACTTGGAAAGACAGAAATGGGAAAAGGGATGCTGTGCAGGAGACATCAAATAGGTCAGTTTGGTTAGAACAGAGACCATGAAAAGGGAACTGACGTGTAATAATGGAAACATTGGCTGCAGCCATTTGATGAAGGCCATTAAATAAAAACAACACAAAAGAGCTTGTATTTGATCCCAGAAGCAACAGGGAACTGAGCTTTCTGAACAGGGCAGCAATGTGGTCAGAATTATTCTTGAGGAATATCACTTGGGCATCTGGGTAGAGCACGGACTAGGAAGGCATGAAACTTGAAGCTGGGAGAGCCGCTGGGAAGCAATTTGGACGGTAGAGGTCAGAGGTGTGGAGTGTCTGAACTAGGATGGTGACAGTGTGAGCGGAGAGAAGATGGTAGAGAGACCTAATTTGGGCCTTCCAAAGACTAGAAGGGTTGTCATACACATAAGTGGGGTAGTATGGTAGACTTGAAGTCAGAAAGACCTAGGTTCAAATCTTGTCTTGGACACTTAGCAGCATGATTCTGGGCAAATCACAGAACATCTCCGAGTCCCAGTTTCCTCATCTGTAAAATCAAAAGATTAGACTAAATGGTTCCTACGGTCTTACTCAGCTTTTCCAAACTGGAGCTGAAGAATGGATCAGTGGGCAAAAAAGTTAAGAGGGATACAGATTTCAATGCTAACAAAGACAGCTTCATTATTAGAGCAGTCCAAAGATGGAAATGGCTTTCTTATGGGTAGTAAGTTCAGTATCGCTGAAAGCTCTCACAAAGAAGATGGACAACTACCTGTCAGAAGCATAGCAGATGGAATTTATGTTTTAGGTAGTAGCTAAACAAGATGATGTCAAAGTCTTTTCCAGTTCTGCAATACTGTGATTGTTACACTTTTATTATTTGAAAGGAACGGAGTACTGATGAGAACACTGAGTTCCATACTTTGGAATCTTGTACACACCATTATATAGCTACACACTGTATCACAGATAAAAGACAAGACCAATGAGAATGAGTGATTAAAAAAACATGCTGAGAATAGAAAAGTGAGCAGGAATGTAGTTTTCTTTTTTAAAGTAAAATTTTATTGATAAGTTTATTTTTTTACATCACCAAAATTTCTCTCAGTATGCATTCTCCCGCTTCCCAGAGAGCCACTCCATTTAACAAAGTTTCTCAAGAAAAAAAATAGAAAAAATCAGAACTAATCAAAACATCAAACAAAGCCTACAAAAACATATGTAATGTTTTTATATATGTAATGGGTATATGTATTTTATGTATGTATGGATAATATATCCCAACCATGGACCTCCAACCTGTGCAAAGGAGTGAGATGGTGGCATCTTCTCCTATCTCTTCTCAGGGACCATGTTTTTTTGTAATTTTGCAGCATTCACTTTGTTACTGTTTTGATAGTTAGTGTACATTGTTTTCTTGGCCCTCCTTTTTTCACAGTACATCAGATTCTTTAAATGTTTCCATGATTCTATCATATTTGTTACTTCTTACAGCACAGCAATATTCCATTACATCCATGAGCCACAATTTGTTTAGTCAGTCCCCAATCTATGGGCACTTATTTTGTTTGCAATTCTTTGCTATAACATAAGGTGCTGCTATAAATATTTTGGTGTATATGGGGGCTTTTTTCTTCTTATCAATGATTTCTTTGGGTGTAAGTCTAGCAGTAGATGCTATGGGTCAAAAGATCCAGACATTTTAGTCACTTTATTTGCATAATTCCATCTCATCCCCTCCAATATCTATTGTCCTCTCTGCCCCCCACTCTATCATTTACCTATGCCTCCCCCATCCTGAAAAAGGCCTTACTTGACCTTTCCTTCCCTATTGTCCTATATTTCTTCTACCCTTAGCTGCCAAATCCAATGGACTTTTCTCTGTCCTCACTCTCCTCAACATCTCTTCAGCCTTTATCACTACTGATCACTGTCTCTTCCTCTCGGAATTCTGTCCTGGGCCCTCTTTCTTCCTCTCTATACCACTTCACCTGGTGATATCATCAGCTCCTACAGATTTAATTACCAACTCTATGCTAATGATTCTCAAATCTACCTATCCTGCCCCAACTGCTCTGCTGATCCCCAATCAGGTGGTGTCCAGTAGACATCTTAAACCTGACATGTTCAAAACGGAACTCATATCTTCCCCCCAAACCCTCCCATCCTCCTACCTTCCTTATTACTACAGAAGTCAACATCATCCTCTCAATCCCTCAGAATTGGAATTTAGAAGTAATCCTGGACTCCTCACGATCTCTTATCCCTCCCATATTCAATCTGTCCTGTCAATTTCACCTTTGCAACATCTTTTTAATATGCCCCCTTCTCTCTTCTGACACTACCACCACTCTAGTGCAGGCCCTCATTCCCTCCCACCTGCTTTCTCTCTTCACTCTAATCCATTCCCCATTCAGCCAATAAATGGTTTTCCTAAAATGCAGGTCTGATCATGCTCCTGACTACTCAATAAACTCCAATAGCTCCCTATCACTTCCAGGATCAAATACAAAAGCTCTGTTTGGCATTCAAAGACCTTTATGACCTACCCAGGGGTAGGGAACCTTCAGCCTCAAGGCCACATGTGGCCCCGTAGGTCCTCAAGTTCGTCCCTTTGACTGAACCCAAACCTCATGGAACAAATCCCCTTAATAAAATGATTTGTTCTGTAAAACTTGGACTTAGTCAAAAGGCCGCACACAAGGAACTAGAAGGCCACAGGTTCCCCACCCCTTGGCTAGACCACTAAAGGAAAAGTAAAAAATGAACTGGCCTCAGATGATACTGAGTTTCCCATCCTTAAGTTTTAAAATAAAGTGTGGATGACTATTTGTCAGAAGTATTGTAGATAAAATTCATCTTTCGAAGATGGGCTAGTCTAGATCATGCCTCAAGTCTTTTCTGCTTGGGAATTATGTTTGTTAGACTTTTATGTTAAAAGATAATTTTTTTTGATGATAAACTGTGAATGACTTAGCTAACTACAATCAATATAATGATCCCAAGACAATTGCAAAGGAATCATGATGAAAAATGTTATCCACCTGCAGAGAACAGAACTGATGACATCTGAGAGCAGATTAAAGTATAATTTTTTTCACTTTCTTTTTCTTGCCTTTTTTTGACAACATGGCTTAATATGGAAATGTTTTGCATGATTTAACATGTTTAACTGGTAACATACTGCTTGCCTTCTCAGTGGGTGGAGGAGGGGCTAGAAAGAGGGAAATAATTTGGAATTCGAAACATTTTTTTAAAAATGAACGTTAAAAATAATAATAAATTAAGAGCAAAGTTCATTTTTAAAATGATAATCTTTTTTAAAAACTACCATAAAATGAGATGTAGCTTAGTGTGGCATATAGAAAACTTGCCTATAAGGTATGAAGACCTCAGTTCAAGTCCTGCCTGTGACACATGACAGCTTGAGACCCTGGATAAATGATTTTAACCTCTCAGTAACTCTCCGAAATTGTAAGTTGTAGACCTGTTGTTAACCTGCATTGGCAGGGAGTTCTCCATACTATAGGTATGCAACACATAACTACTGAGGCACCAGGATTCCCAAAAATATAACTGGGAAACATTTAACAAGATAAATAAATAGATTAGAACATAATTCATGTTAATATGCGGTTTGCTAAATCAATATGCCAAAATCCGGGGATCTTTATGTACGGTTTATTTGAGTTGGACCCCACAGCTCCATCTCAAAGAGATTACAGATGCAGTCCCTCCTCTTCCTAGCCCTAAAGCATAATACGCAAAAAGACAGTACCAGCCACAAAGCAGCGAAAGACAATGTCAGAGCTTAAAGTTTTTTTAACTAAACATTTTCATTTTAAAGATGAGCCATGAAAGTTTAGAAAAGTGCCTTTCCCAAGGTCACAAAGGGTAGGTGACAGAGCAAGGTGACACTTTGGACCTTCCCGTGCACCAAGTCACCTGGCGCTTCGCAAGCAGGAAAAAGAAAAATGTTATGACTGGGAAAGTCCGGGGCTCCCGCGGACTCCCGGGAAAATGAGGAAGCTGGTCTGGTCCAGACTGGAAATTCTCAATTTAGCGGAGGAGAGGGTGTATGAACTTAAAAAAAGTTTTTGTAATTATTTTCAGTATAATTGGTTTCCTCTGTAACCCTATTTATTTTATTTTACGCATTGGGAAAACGTGATTGTGTCCCCGGCTGGGACAACACTTACCAGGCATCCCGGGCTTTCTTCGTCTCCGGGCATGCGCAGCACGGTTTCAGCGGCTTCTTCTCCTCAGCCTTTTTCGAGGAGTCGGAGTCACAGCTGGCGGCAGCCAGAGCGGACATCTCCGGGTCACGCGCAGAGGGAGGCTCCTTGGGCACCGGGGACAACAGGGGTCATTTATTACACGACGGCCGGTTCACCCTCCCTCCCTCCACCCCACGGGATTCCCTTGATCTTTGCAGCTAGAGCTTGGGAAGACCCCATTTCGTTAATTCCCCACTTGGCAGGAACAGAAGCGGATCTTACCTCCGAGAACTCAGAACATAAACCGGTCTTCTGGACCTCGCCGGAAGCTGGGGAGAAAACTGGGGAACCGGAAGTCCCGCCCATCACGTCGAAGCCACTATTCAACGGGACAAGCCATGGAAGAGAGATCAGACTCGCGTCATATATTGCTACCCGGAAGTAGGGGAACCGGAAGTGAGCTTGGCAGTAAAGGGAGAGAACGGGAAAGAGGTCTTGGGGTTGTCACCTGGCTTCATAGGAACATACCGAGCTACCTTCTTTCTTCTTTTCTTCCTTCCTTCCTTCCTTCCTTCCTTCCTTCCTTCCTTCCTTCCTTCCTTCCTCCTTCTCTCTCTCTCTCTCTCTCTCTCTCTCTCTCTCTCTCTCTCTCTCTCTCTCTCTGTCTCCCCTCCCTCCCTCTCTTTCTCCCCCCGTTCCTCTCTCCCCCTCCCTCCCATCCTTCCTTTTTTCCTTTTTTTTTTCTACTTTCTTGCACAGGCGCAGATGGCCTGGAAAGTAAGATCCTTTTTGATCTGAGATGACTTAGCAAAGCAATCCGTCGTCTTACTTTTACTTAGAGGAAATATGGGGTGGGTTGATGCATCTTCTCATGCCCCAAGTGCCCATCAAGTCCTTCAGTATCCTCCCTCCGTCCTTCCATGGCAACTTGGTAGACTAGATCACTACACTACCCTTGGTAGGGCGCTCACTGGTCCTGGAGTGAGGAAGATATGGGTTCAAATTTTGCCTCAGACACTAGTTCTGTATGTGTGACCCTGGGCAAGTCACTTAACCTTTGTCTGCCTCAGTTTTTCAACCGTAAAATGGGGATAATAACAGCACGTACCTCCCAGGCTTGTGAGAATCAAATAAGATATATTTGTAAAGTGCTGGAGAAAAGAAAACTTAAGGAGGATATTAGGCAAATTAGGATTGATGGGAAGCAAAATATTCTAAGAAGTGTACAGTCGTGTTCAATTTTGTGACTCCATTTGGGGTTTTCTTGGCAAAGATCCTGGAGTGGTTTGCTATTTCCTTCTCATTTTAACAGATGAGGAAACTGAGGTAAACAGCGTTAAGTGACTTGCCTAGGGTCACACAACTACTAAGTGAGGCTGAATTTGAACTCAGGTCTTCCTGACTCCTGCCTCAGCACTCTATCCACTGCACCACCTAGATGCCCTTTCTAAGGATTAAAGCTATTTGAAAACAGAATGGGCTGCCCAAATGGGTAGTGAGTTCTCCTTGGAGATATGTAAACATAAACTTGTCAGGAATGTTGCAGAGATCTTTTTGGTGGTTTTTATTGTTGTTGTTTGTTTTTCTAATAATAGGTTGGGATATATTGCCACTTCCAACCCCCAAATTCTGTAATTTTGTAATTTTATGATACTATGTGAAAAACACTATGCTAGATTCTGAGTATACAAAGACAAAGTGGAAAGAAAGAAAAGTCTGCTCTTTTTTCAATTCCTCCCATTCCAATGAGAGGATACAAAGTTAGAGTATATGGTTTGAATCTTGGTTCTGCTGCTTACCACCTGTTTGACCTTGGGAAAAGCATTTTAACTTCTCTGGACTCACGTTCCACATCTGTAAAATGAGAAAATTAGATGAGGTGATTTCTAAGGCTCTTTTCAGCTCCAAGTCTCACAGTTGAGTTTTTTTTTTCCTGCCAGCTGTTCTTATTCCTATTTCAGTAAAGTTTCTTGAGAATGAAATAGTCTATACTCGAAGGAAAAAGATTTTAAGTTGATACCAAAGGATACTCTCTTCCAAAAGGAAATATAGAATCACAGCAGAGAGGTAATTTATTTCTATTATTTTTGTTCAGCAACAGTTCTCAGACTTCCACTTCATCATTTTTGCCTTGTATTGCTTAGTTGATAATGAATTCAGACTATGCTACTTTTTATTTTTCCATTGCAAAAAGATACCTTTTGAATTTATGAAGGAAAATTATTTTGAAAGCATTAACTTTTAACTAGTGACTTTATGTGACTTCAAACAATTTTTTTTTCTTTTGCCAAATGATTGTATCATTTGATTTAGGGAATAAATTCTTAGATTTTAAAGGAAAATTTCAGTTTATAAAATTATGTGTAAAATAAGTCATGTTCCCATACCTCTCCTTAAAAGTCTTAACAATAATCCCAACACACCTCCCAGAGCTCTTCAAAAAACAACCAAATGTCAAAGACTAGAAAGGATGTTAACCTTTTTTTGGCGGGGGGAGGTCAGGGGTTGGAAAGCAAAATTCACTTGGTTGTGAGGAGGACAAATGATGATAGAGTATTATAAACCTCTGTTGTACAACCAATTTTCCTAGTTACTGTGCCTTCACCACCACTTTTATATGTTCTTGCCACGCACCATTTTAATTTTAGCCAGAAACACTTTCTAATATGAAAGGGTATAAGTCTTTGGGCTCTTTGTTTTGTAATAACTACTCAATATATTCTTTATCATGGAAGCAACAAGTTCTCAAATGGTTCCTTGAATTTTCCATAGTACACTAGTTGGTAGTTGGCTGTCAAAGGAATCCTTTTTTGATAGATGGTTTGGCCAATATAGACGCTGTTAATATAGTCATTCTCATTCATTTTTTATATTTCAGTACTTACTTAAATGGATAATGTGATTTTATTTAAATGGGTATTCTCTTGAGTGGTACAGCTTGAAATCCATTCGTTTGTTCATTCTGAGCAATTCTTATCCATATTCCCCTGTAACTCCTCTAAAGAAGGTCCACCTAACATGGCAAGGACATTTCTCTTTCTTTTGTTCTTTTAACATTACATCAGGACCAGTGGGTGGTCCATCTGCTCTCACTTCAGAGCCATAGTTCTCCACAAGGGCAAGAGGTATGCTCTAGGTTCAGCTGAGAGAAAATGTAGCTGTTGACACCCTAGGACACTGCATGACTATTGCTAGGGAAGTTATAGATCGGATGCAGAATAGGGTGAGCCAGGTTGGGGAGGACCTCACCTAGGGTGTATAGGGAAGAGCAAGTATATGTTCTTTGGTAGCTTCCTATTTAGATTAA
Organism: Trichosurus vulpecula; assembly: GCF_011100635.1. Classification (NCBI taxonomy): domain Eukaryota; kingdom Metazoa; phylum Chordata; class Mammalia; order Diprotodontia; family Phalangeridae; genus Trichosurus; species Trichosurus vulpecula. The sequence continues at coordinate 338,795,552 of NC_050574.1, read as the reverse complement.
TTATTCTTACTAATTGATAACCGGATTTACTTGTCCCAAGCTTTTGGAGGATTGTAAATGCTATCAGAGATTTTTAAAATTTCAGCCCCACCCTAGTCACAGCTCTGCCTTGTACTCACTACAGGACTCACCCACTTCCTTTTCTGGTCATACTTATCTTTATTATGTTTACTGTTCTTCTTATATGTAAATCTTGCATCCATCTTGCATCTCCCCATTTTCCTTGGGTGACTTACAAATTTGCTTCTTCAGAAATGGTGGTATTCCATCTTTCATAACCATTTGACATCATCTGAAGAATACTGGTTTTAAAGGCATGGATTTTTGTTTCAGGGAGAAGATTTGAAAGCCCTGCACCATTTCCCCCAATATAATCTACCCCCTTCTCTTACTTCATTTTGAGCCTATATCATTGTCCATTTGTGAAGATATCGATCAACACCAGTTTTTTTGGATTTAGCACTAAATGTGGAACCTTTACTAGGCTTTGTGGAGTAGGAGTGACACCATATGTTGAGACAGAAGAATTACAGTGTCATTTTTGAATCTTGGTCCCCTGAGTAACTGATTACCTCAGTTTTGTATTTCTGTCACCTTCTTTCTACCTCAAAGCTTCATTCTTCTTACAATGAACTCTTCAAATACTTCAGAGAGCATGGATATTGTAGGAAGACCACTCAATTTACAATTAGAGATCCTCAATTTGAATCCTGGCTATTTTTTACTTAACTTTGTGAGCTTGGACAAGTCACTTCTTCAGGACTCATCTTCCTCCTTCATCAGATGAGGGGTTTGGAGTAGAAGATGATAAGACCTCTTTTTGCTTTAGAGCCTATATTATATTTATTTAGAGCATATATTATAATATATTCCATTACTAAGTATAACCCTTGGTTAACAGTTTTAAAAAATCAGTCAGAACCTATAATTCTTGAATATATGGGATATCAAAGTTTTATCATACATAATTAAACTAGACGAACACAACCTGGGCCATCCCTTGATTCACTTCTTAAAGAGGCCTATTCACTGAATGGGCACTACCTCACTCTAAGTGAGTACACAAAAAGGCCTTAGCCCAAAAGGGCCAGGTTCTCCCAGTGCATCCTGGGTCATCTCCAGTCATCCTGGTGAATGTCAGGCCACTGGACCCAGATGGCTGTGGAGGAGAAAGTGAGGCTGGTGACCCTGCACAGCCCTCCCTCACTCAAATCAAAGCCACCTACAAGTCATGCCATCATTTGCCTGCTGCCATGGTCCTCTTTGAATACATAGGAGAAACACAATAAGGCATATCAGTATCACCTGGGGCTGCAAGAAAGCTGGGTCAAGAGAAATATGACCTTGATCCACCCCCAAAGCCAATCAAGTGGTGGCTTTGATGCCTTCCAGAGAAAACCTAGCCTAATCCACTTGTATTTAAGAGGGTATAAGGGAGGAGGAACTCTGGTAGATAATATCTAATCAATTAATAAACATTTATTAAATGCCTACTATGTGCCAATCACTGTTCTAAATTCTAAGAATACAAAAAAAGGCAAAAGACAGCCCTGCCCTCAAGGAGCTTACTATCTAAGGGGGGATATACCATGCAAACAAATATATACAAAGCAGCTATATACTGGAGAAAGTGGAAATAGTTAGCAGACTTCTCATAAATGGGATTTTAATTGGGACTCAAAGGAAGTCAGGGAGATCAGTAGTCACTGGGGAGGAGGGAGAGTGTTCCAGGCATGAAGGAGAGTCAAAGAAAATGTCTGGAGCAGAGAGATGAGTGTCTTGTTTGAGGATTAGCAAGTAGGCCAGTGTCACTGGGTCAGAATGCATGTTGGGGAGTAAGATGTAAAAAGACTGGAAAGATTGAAGGGGTCTAGTTTATGAAGGGTTTTGAATGCCAGTTGGAACATTTTGCATTTGCTCTTGGAGGCAACAGGAAGCCAGTGAAGTTTATTGATTGGGGAGTGACATGATCACTTTAGGAAAATCACTTTAGTGGCTGAATGGAATATGGATTTGAGTGGGGAAAGACTTGAGGCAGGCAGGCCCACCAGCAGGATATTGCAATAATCCAGACATAAAATGATGAGGGCCTGCACCAGAATGTTGGCAATGTCAGAGGAGAAGAAGGGGAGGTATTGCTGTCAAGTCTGAAAACAAATGGACAAAAAGTCACAGAGGTTATGCAACCACTGTTAACTCTGAAAATACCACAGAGCTCACACAACCACACTTACCTCTAACAAATAAAATAAAAACAAAATAAAACCACAGAGCTAACAGTGGTCATAAGGAAAAAGTGTGCTTTATTCCACTGGAGGAGGGAAATTAACCACATGTGCCAGTGCTTCCTCGAGTAGGAGACCTGCATTAGTGTGGACAAATCTCAATACATATACTAGTGGCTATGCAGTTAGCTGTAGCCCTGATGATGACAGGTAACAGCAACAATGAGACGAGTTTGATTCACAGCAGGGCTTCATGACCAGAACATGGGTCCTGCATCTACTTGTCTGAGTTCAAGGACCACCTGGGACTGGTGTGAAACTTGGGATTTTGTTGCAACTGAATTCATCCAGAGGGTGAGTGCAAAGTATTGTTATGCCAACCTTAGGGCACAGTTTGCTTGCTGGGTCTTAGCTCTGGAAAACAGCGTCTCCTAATATAAAAAGAGAGGGACCTGGGGATCCTGACATTGAAGAGATGTTGCAAAGGTGAAATTGACAAGCCTGGGCAACAGCTTGGATATGGTGGTTAGAGATAGTTGTATACTCCAGGATAACTCCTAGGTTGTGAGTCTGAGAACAGGGCAGATTGTATTGCCCTCTACAGTACTAGGGAAGCTAGGAGAGAGGTAAGGTTTTTGGTGGGGAGTGTAATGAGGTCAGTTTTGGACATATTACAGAGTTTAAGATGTCTACTGGACATCCAGTTTGAGATGTCTGAAAGGCAGCTAGAGATGTGAGATTGGAGGTCAGCAGATAGATTGGGGCAGGGTAGATAGATTTGAAAATCATGAACATAGAGGGGCCCCATGATGGCAAAGTCCTAAGGATCATCTAGATTTCACCACTTAAATAATTTTAGGGTTGTAACTGGACAATTCTCCTGGCATAGGCAATTGTTGCTGTTGGTGGTCAGTCACGTCTGACTCTTTGTGACCCCATTTGGGGTTTTCTTAGAAAAGGTACTGAAGTGGTTTGCCATTTCCTTCTCCAGCTCATTTTTACAGATGAGGAAACTGAGGCAAACAAGGTTAACTGACTTGCACAAGGTTATACAGAGGCCAGATTTGAATTCAGGAAAATGAGTCATCCTGACTCCAGGGCCAACAACCTATCCACCTTACCTAGCTGCCCTTGACTTCATAGGTAGTAATAATAAGAAGAAGAAAAACAAAATTTACAGATCTCCCTCCACCCCCTGCCCAGTCCCACTTGTCCCTCCAGTGAAGAAGTCACCATAAGGAAAAAGAAAAAGTGTGGAGGAAAAAAATGCCAGAAATTTCAGGCTTTTTATTCTCCTTTTGGAAGGACCAAGACTCATATTTCAATGATCTGGTCCATGAAGTGGGTGATGCCACATCTTTGCAGTTTACAGTAGGTCTCCTTATGCAATATGGCAATGATGAGCTGGAACAGCTCCAGGGTCATCAGGGCCATGGCACATATGATGACGCTTCCAACACAGTCAAAAGTTCACTATTCATCAGAGTCATCTGTAGTAAAGTGGCTAAGATGTCATAAGCCTCTTGCATGTAACCTATTCCAAGAGCTAAGCTGATACCAAGGCTTTGCCAATATTGTCACCCACTGCATATTCCCTGGCTCACCCACCAAAACCCTTCCTCCTTGAGATCCACATCAGAGGAACGATACCAAATCTTTGCCTCCTTAAAGTCCTCTGTGGAGGGCCTGTCCCCTTCTTCTACAATGCCAAAATAAGCACTCTCCCTCATCCCTGTCCAAAGACTCAACATTACCACCAAGTCAGCTGGGGATCCCCTTCCTTCCAAGTAAGTACAACTTCACCATAATTATACGGCGACACTTTCACATTTCCCTTGCTGTTAGAAAACCAGGTATCTACCTTCCAATCCTATCTTCCAGGCCTTTTTTTGGGAAGGAACTGTCTGAACCCTGCTAGGGGGAAGCCTGCCAATTGAGGGGGGACCTGAGCTTGGGGGGGGGGGGGGAAGCCCGAGGCCCAGGTGACTGAGAAGGTGAAAGCATGAGAATGTGCCAGAGAGTCAGCTAGAATTGTGTCCAAAAGCAGTCCATTCTTATCAAGTAAGTCTTCCTGGAGATCAGTTCCAATAGATCGCTGGACTGGAAGGCCATTCACCTTCCTGTGTGTTGCTGATTTTTCATAGGCGTCGCTTCTAGGAGATTGAACATCAGAACAAAATACTTTATAAAACATGACCTAATGAATACAATTATGTGTTGGAAGCTCACCAGGTCCTATTGCCAGAGCGATATTTTAACCCTGGCAAGGGATCAGAATCCAAGATTGTCAGTTTAGAGTCTATTCTCTAGACTTAGTACGTCATTATTCCAAACTCTTGCCACCCATTCCAGGTTCAGTGGGTATGAACTTCTGCAGCTGTCACTGTTCCGTGTATCAGGGCACACTGAAGTTGCAGAAAATGGCTAGGGTTTTTATAGGGAAGAGCAGTGTCTTGTCCAGGTGGTCTGACTGACCTCCGATGTCACAGGCCAGGAGGTACAAGAACTCTGTCATGGAGCAGGAAAGAATCCAGGCCCAGAAGATTCCATAAAAGGGAGACGAGTGCAAGCCAGGGAAGGCAGCATTTTCAGACCAGAGACAACTAGGAACAAGAAATACTAGGCCTCCCAAAACAGGGCTTTTTTTAGGCTACCACAGTAATGAAAGACAATGATAATGACAACAAATCTATATTAGATACATAGAGTTCAAAATGAGTCTTGGAAATAAAGGGACAATTTGGTTCCTATCAAGTTAACAAATATCTTTTAGTTTGGGGTCAACAGTCGGTAAATAACAGAAATTTATAGAAACAAGTGCAATATTTGTTAAGTCTTTGTTTCTTTTTTTCTCATTGTTCTTATTGTATTTCTATTTTATCTACTTAAATACTTGTCTCTGTGAAGAGATTAATTTTGATCTTTTCTTTAACAGGTCGGTGGTCAAGTTGTACATAGCTGAGTCATCAATGACCCCCTCATATCAACAACAAATTGTTTCCTGTTAAAATATAATCCATCCTTTTTTGGTGATAGTTATGTGATATTCTCTATGTCCTGTACTTCCTAATTCTTTTCTCATAGGAAGTGTTTAAAATACAAAGTCATGAGGCTTTGGCGTAGTCTAAAAGCCTTTGTCTTTCCTGATTCCTTACTCCTATACCATATTTTATTTTTTATAATTTAAAATTTTTCTTTTTTATTATCATAAATTAGACAAATATGAGCATTTTCTTGTACAAAGAACAAAGAAAGCGGATTGAGCATAACACCATCAAACTATCAAAAACAACTTATTATATACACACATATATAAAATTTAGCATTGCCCTACTTTCCCCCTTCTGAACTTCCTTTTGCTTTTTTCTGTGTATTAAAAAAGAATGTTTCACGGATGTTCTGTTTTTTCTTTCTTTTTTTTTTATCACTATCATTAGCTCCTCCCTCCCCCATTTTCCCTATAAATCACTCCCTCAGGGTCCTCACAAATGAGTATAACTAAGCAAGATAAATATACATGGAAATGAAAATTCATTGTCTAACCTTATCTTCTGCTACAATTGTAGCTCATGATTATATATAACATAAACGACAATTTATGAAGTGCCTGGTAAATTTAAGGCACTGTGTTTGATGCTGGATGTACAATCACAAAACAAAAAAAAATAACACTTGGTAATTTATGAAGCATTTTTGTATTATGATACTTACCTAAAGATAAGGAAAGTGAGGTTTGGCCAGGTATAGCATAGGGGAGACCCTTTAACTCAGGTCCTATGCCTTTAAGTCCAGTATGCTTTCCACTAGGACGGGTTGTCTCTCACTTCCTGTTATTTCCCATAACATGCTTTCTACTTGCCTCTTCACTCTACTCCACATAACTTACACATCCTTATTCTAGTCTTTGTTCCTTCACTTACTGTGTTCACAGGACTGCAGGATTTACATCCAGAAGAGACTTTAGAAATCATCTTGTCCAATCCCCCAACCAGAATTTTATAGATAAGGAAACAGGCCTCTAGGAGAATTGATTTGACTGAGGATACACATTTAATAAGAACCAATATTTGAACCTGGATCCTCTGGATTCAAATTCACTGCTCTTTATCACAACCTCTTCCTTGTATATCCCTATTCTACCATACTTCAAGATCACAAACGGCACAGATAGTGAATAGCAAATGAATCCACTTACCCAAGTCAATAGCCAATGGAAATCAAAGAAGGAATTCAGATGAGATTATAGAGATGGTACACAGAGTGAAGGAGCTCCCCCACTGGGAGTGAGATATCTCAGTTCAACAAAGAGAAAGAATCCCAGATCGCACTCAAAGGGAAATTCCTCAGTCTTCAGTGTAGTAAGTTGGGGATATGGACATGATCGAGGTGCTGGCTCCTCTAAATGTTGGTTTCTTCCCAGAGTCTTTTTCTACCTTCAAGGATCTGTTCCTGAAGAGATTCTAGAATCTAGAAGACCCTCAGGATCTTCCCTCTCTCAAGGTCTTGCTAGCTCTGTCTCTCCAAAAGTTGAGGAGCATTGGATAATGTCTTCATTAAAGAGAATTATATACTAATGGACTTTGAGCCATGGAAATGAAAGAAGACTGCATGACTTATAAACACCTGATAATTCAACCTGAGATGTACACAGAACCTATAAAGGAGAGCAGTGTAAAATAAGACATGAAAGGAATATTAGAGGTAGTTTATGGGAAGCTTTTACCACACTAAAGAGTTTGTATTTTGATAATGATAGCTAGCATTTATATAGCACCTTAAAGCTTACAAAGCACTATACATGTTATCTTGTTTGATCATTTCATCACCCTGTAAGGAAGGCCCTGTTGTTATCCTCATTTTACAGATGAAGAAACTGGGCCTGAGGTTAAGTGATTTGCCTAGTGTCAGTCCCACAGCTAGTAATTATAGCAGGTGGGATTTAAATTCACATCTACTCTCTAAATCTAGAGTTCTTAACCACTGTGCCCCCTAGCTGCCTCTAGTTTTATCTTTTGTTTTATCCTCGAGCCATAGAATTCATGAAAATTTTCATGGTGATATGATCTGAACTGTACGTTAAGAAGATTTTTTTGGACAACTGTGTAAAGGATGGATCAGAAAAGAGGCATGGCCGGTGGAAGGGAGACAACTAGCTATTGTATTAGAAGGCTAATACAATAGTCAGATGAGACACACTGAGGGCCTGAACTAAAGTTGTAGAAGTATGTCTGGATAGAAGAGGAAGAATTTGAGAGATTGGAGAAGTACAATTGAGGGGTGAGAGCGATAGCTTTTATAGACAATGAAAGGGAGTTAGGACTTGAAGATGAAGGTATCGTCCACAGAACCAGGGAAGGAGAATGAATTTGTTTGGGGGAGAAAATGAGTTCAGTTTTGAACATGTGTTTGAACATGTGTTTGCTAGTGGGGCATCCCAATACTGACATCCAGCAGGCAGTTAGAAATCACCTGTGTGCAGCAGATAAAATGTTGCAGAGCTACTGAGTTGAGAACAGAAATAGCAAGACAGCCCTGCACTGATCTGGGTACCAGATTCCGGACTACATCAATTGTAGTTTGAATGGAATGTAAAGGAGCGAATCCAATAAACTTTATGAGGAAGAATCAATAGGATTTGGGTATAGATTGGATATAAGGGGTTTCAGTCTTAGATGACCTCAGAGAATTAGCAGAAGTAGGAAAAGGAATTTGACTTAGGAGGGAAGATGTTAAGTTTATAGGATCATGATCTGGATCTGGAAGGGACCTCCTCGGAGGTCTAATTTCTTCTTTTCACAAAGGGGGAAACTGAGGCCCAGAGAGTATAAGTGACTTGACCAAAGTCACACAAGTAGTGTCAGAGGTGGGATTAGAATACAGATGCTCTGACTCCAAAGCCAGAAACTGAGGCCCAGAGAGGTTAAGGAACTTGCTCAGGGTCACATCAAACCTAGTTCTTCCCACTACAGTTGTGGTTATGTTGAGTTTGAGTATTCTAAGCCGGAATATCCTCATATCCTGATGTTAGTTGGAGGTGAGGACTAGAGGTCTGATGGAAGGTCAAGGAGATGGAGGTTTAGAATTACTAACATGAACGTTGAAACCCTGAGAGTGGATGAAATCACAGAACAGAACAGAACAAGGATATGTGCAAGTTGAGGGGAAAATGCTGCCTATAATAAGCCAATGACATAACATCTCCAGGGTGTCATCAAAGAAGGGGAAATCTACTAGAATTTAAAGGCCTTTATAAAACTCTTCTCTGTAATGTCATGACTATCCGGTTTGGGGGTGGAAAGCCCTGGATTTCCAGCTAAAGGTTCTTACTGCCTGACTGAATGAGGCAAGGCACTTAACCTCCCTAGATCTGTTTTCTCATCTGTAAAATGGATGAAACCTAAGCGTCTCTTATCTCCAAATCTCAAGAAGCCCGGCCCCATTCTGAACCCAGCCGGGGACGCGTCTTTGCCTCAGGAGCCTTAGACACAACGTGGACGTAAGGTCCGCTGCAAGGAGACCACATGCACGGCGGCAGAGAGCAGTCTTCCGGGAATACGGAGCAAAAATGGGGGTTTTCCGAAATGAAACTCCCGATTTTTCCTCAAGGCTCTGGGATTTCCATAAAAGGCCACTGGATTTAATCTGCAAACCACCATGGCGTTTCCCCGGGTGCTCTGACTCGGCCCCAAGAGAAGCAGCAACAGAACTAGCAGATGGCCGTCCCGCCCCGTCTCGCCCCGCCTCGCCCCGCCCCGTCCCTTCCCATTACACCCAACTGCGCCTGCGCAGCCGTTGCCATAGCGACACCGCCCAACAATCTCCAGGCCAAGCCTGGCAGGGCTTGACCCAGGGCGTAAAGGCCGCCACCATGAGCCGAGTGGTGACCATCGAGCAGCCCCCTCCTCAGCATCCCCGGTTCCGGCTAAGGCGAGGGCTAGGGGGCACCGTAGCCAGTGGGCGACTGTATGACTACCTGTACGGTAAGGAGGGGACCCACGCGCTACCCGCCTCCCAACAACCCCAAAAGTGGGCGGGAACTCCTTCTTCCGGTAGAGGGAGAGGAGGCCGGAGTTGGTTAGAGCCAAACTTAAGTGTCGTGTCTACGCAGACACTAGGTGTTTTGGAGATTCGGAATGGCGAGTGCAGTTGGGGCGCTCCCCCTCCTCGCCTTCTGCCCCATCGGCTCATCACTGCGCAGGCGTGGTCTTGATCTCAGGCCTGGGGCTGAGGCATCTTCCGTTCAATGAAGCCGAGTTTTGTGTGCCACCGTGTGCCAGGACGTGGGGCTGCAAGACAAAAACGGCACAGACCCTGCCCTCAGGGAACTTCAGTTCTTCTGGGGTGGGAGGGGCATCGTGTACATAAATAAGGTGTCAATGAACATTTGTTAAGCATTTCTGTGGGCCAGCCACTGCAGTAAGCATTGGGCATACAAAGAATGGGAGATAAGTAAAAATAAACAACGAGGGTCCCTGCCCTCAAGGAGCCCACATTCTGATGGGGGAGACGACATGCAAACAAGATATATACAGGTTAAGTTGGAGATAATCTCAGAAGAAAGGGACTTCCGTTAAGGGGGATCAGAAAAGACTTCTTGTAGAAAGCGGGATTTTGATTGAGAACAAAGCACAAAATATATATACAAAATACACAGTGATTCCCCAAGGAGAAGGTGCATTCACTGCGGAGAAGATCAGAAAGTGCTTCTTACAAGAGGTGGGCATTTGAGCTAAGCCTCGAAAAGAACGAGATAGGGTGTGTTGTATTGCTTGAGAAAGTCAGGTAGCATGGAAACAACTGCCATGCCAATTCAAATCATAGTATCATAGATTTAGAGCTGAAAGACTCCTTAGAGGTCCAGTCCAACGCGTAAAAACAGAGCTCAGCCCATCAAAGTTAAGTGATTTGCCAGGTATCACACAAGTAGCAAATCTGTGGTCAGTCAGACCTGAACCACATGTCCAATTGTCTTTTGGATATTTCCAACTGGATGTCCTGTAAGACATATCACTCAGTGTATCCAAAACAGAACTCATTTTTTCCCGATAAGACTCAGCCTTCAGGCTCATTTTCTGTCAAGATCATTACCATTCTTCTATAGTCACGAAGATTCACTTTGGAATAATCCTCAACTCCTTTTTCTCCCCCATCCCATATTTAATCATTTTCAAGGAGTCTAGGGTTGTTTTCAGTGATTCTTGTTTCAAAACCATTAGTTATCTCCAATTATACCTGAAGTGTCTTATATGTGTATACATATATACACACATATACATACACATGTGTATATATGCACATATACGTGTATGCATGTGTGTGTTAGTTCATGTTCCTATAGTTCAACATTTGCAAAGTGTTCTTCCCACGACACCCCTGTGATGTATGTGGTTTGCTTATTTTATCGATGAGGCATAGAGAGAAATAAATGACTTACTTGGGGTCAGAGCCAGGTTTTGAACCTCCTGTTTCCAAGTCCAGCACTCTTTCCCTCATACTTTGTCCTCAAGGCTCTTTCATCTTTTCTCTCAGTGTACCTCACCTCTGTGATCTCATAAGCTCCCATAGGTTCATTTGATTATGTCTCTATGCGGATGCCTCCCAAATCAATCTTATTTTTCCATCTACCATTCTGTCACCTCCTCTCCATTTACATGGTTACCATCCTAGTTTCAGGCCCTTAACAGCTCTCTTCTGGACTTTTGCAATAGGCTCCAAATTGGTCTTTCTGACAAGTTCCTCTCCTCTCCAATCCATCCTCCACCCAGTTACCAAGTTGATATTGCAAAAGTACAAGTGTGATCAGATCATAATCCTACTCATTGAACTCCAGTAGTTTCTTCTTGATGTTAGAATGACATTGAATTTCTTCTGGAAATTTCAAGCCACTAACAGTCTGGCTACAGCTTACCTTTTCAGGTTTGAAAAAAAAAATCATTTGGTAGCATACATATTACATTCCTACCAAACCTTCCTGCTAGCTGTTCCCGATGCACAACATTCTATGTCTGATTTCCATGCCTTTACATACATTCCTTGAAATGCAGTCCTTCCTCATTTCTGTCTTTCAGAATTTCTATCTTCTTTCAAGGCCCAGCCACAAGTGCCATTCCTGAGCACAAAGCCTTGCCAACTCTACACTTCACTTTCCTCCTGTTCCCCTCTCCTCATTGTTAATGTCTTCCATCCCCAAATTATAGAATTTTTGTATTTATATATTTGTGTACATGTTATTTCCTTCAATAAAATGTAAGCTTCTTGAGCCTACAAGACCTGTTCATTCTTTTATTTGTCCCTAGCACCCAGCACAGTTAAGTAAAGGTTTAATAATTGCTTGTTGAATTGAATAACATAAATCTGTCAATCTCTCACTATAAAAACATAAAGCTGCATACATAACTGATTTAAAAACTTTTGATTTTCAGTTCTGAATTTTCTCCCTTCTTCCTTCCCCTCCCTACTCATTAAGAAGGCAAAAAATACTATACCCATTATGTAATTGAAATCATGCAAAACAAACTTTGACATTAACCATGTTGCCAAAAAGAAAAAAGAAAAAGAAAGTGAAAGAAAATATACTTTCATATATACTCTGTCTGTTCTTTCCCCAGAGGTGGATGGCATTTTTCATCATAAGTCCTTGGGAATTGTTGTAGATCATTGTATTGATCAGAGTATATAAATCTTTCACAATTGATTATCATTACAATATTGCTATTGAATGTGTACAATGTTCTGTTTCTGTTTTGCATCAGCTCATATAAGTCTTCCCAGGTTTTTCTGAAATCATCCCCTTCGTTGTTTCTTACAGCATAATAATTTTCTATCACAATCATATATCTTGTTCAGCCATTCCCAATTGATGGTTATTTTCGTTAAGTTGTTTCAGTCATGGCCAACCCTTCATGACGCTACTTGGGGTTTTCTTGGCAAAGATACTGGAGTGGGCTTTGCCATTTCCTTCTCCAGCTCATTTTACAGATGAGGAAACTGAGGCAAACAGCATTAAATGACTTGCCTAAGGTCATACAGCTAGTGAGTATCTGAGGCTAAATTTGAACTCAGGGCTGCCTGAGTCCAGGCCCAGTGTTTTATCCACTGTTCCACCTAGCTGCCCTAACTGCCCCAATTGATGGGCATACCCTCAAGTTCTTTGCCACCACGAAAGAGCTGCTATAAATATGTTTATATATATAAATCGTTTTTGTTTTTTAAAAATTTCTTTGGGATACAGACCTAGTAGTGGTATTGCTGGGTCAAAGGGTATGCACAGCTTTGGGCATAGTTCCCAGTTGTACTTTAGAAGGGTTGGATCAGTTGATAACTCTACCAACAATGCATTAGAGTCCCTACTTTTCCACATTCCCTCAAACATTTGTCATTTTCTTTTTCTGTCAGGTTAGCCGATCTGCTAGGAACGAGATGGTACCTCACAGTTGTTTTTACTAATAAATTGTAATTTAGAGCATTTTTTCCTGTGACTATTGACAGTTTTAATTTCTTATTCTAAAAACTGCCTGTTCTTATTCTTTGACCATTTACTTATAAATTGAGGAATGGTTCTTATTTTTATAAATTTGTATCAGTTCCCTATATATTTGAGAAATGAAGCCTTTATCAGATAATCTTACTGTGAATTTTTTCCCTCAATTTCCTGTTTTCCTTCTAATTTTGGCTGCACTGGGTTATGTAAATCTTATTTAACTTAATCAAATCCCTTCCATCCATCCCTTCCCCCCATCCTCAAATCCTTTCTGTCTCTTATTTGTTCATAACCTCTTCCCTTATACATAGATATGAGAGGTAATTTTTCCCATGTTCCCCTAGTTTGCTTATGATATATCACCCTTTGCGTCTAAATCATGTACCCATTTTGAGCTTACCTTGGTATACAGTGTGTCAGCCTGGAAAAACTCAGATCAGCTATGTGATCAATAAATAAAGGGAGGCTGAAAGCATGACAGTGTTAGTAACGTGGTCCCCAATACAAGAAGCAAAGTGAAATGTAGATAATCCTTGATTTCCAAAAGAGGAGCAGGTACGTACAAGGAGAATGAGGAGTCCCTGAAAAGAAGGCAGATAAAATCTCAAGGCCAAAAGGGAGCCAATTAAAAAGGTCAGTGATCCACCAATGGTGGGAGGGATCAGACCCAACCTTGCCATGGAAAGAAACCTTTGAGCCAGGAATGCCAAAAGTCAGATTTTTCTACCAAGGGGTTATGGGTTGGGAGTGACCTATCACCAGTACATTTCACCTTGAATCTCAGTCATCCTTTGTAGCCCTCTAGTCTTCTGGAAGAATCTTCTCTTGTGCGTTCTGGAATAGGTGGTCTCATTCTCATGAGAGCTTTGAAGGGGGTGCCTCTTCAATAGATTTGCTTCTCTGGTTGCCTATTACTTGTAGATCCTGAGATATTCTTACTGAAATTTTTTACAAAACGTTTTAATACATTTCAATGCAAGCTCTTAAATATTATTTCTCTAATAACCAGTTCACGTGATGAAAACCATCTCATCCTTGTGGTTCTGATAAAATTAAATTAGGAATCCATAGTTCATTTAAAACTTCAGAGAATTTCAGTTCTTAAATATCTCTTACTGTTTCTATCTTTGTCTAAACTCTGCACCTGATATAGATACTGCCAATAACAAGCTAAAGAATCTTTTTAAAAAATCCATGAGAATCTGACTTGTAAAATGAGTCCTTCTGGTTCAAGATTTAATATTTATCAAAGTAGACTTACAAGCTAGGGCAAAGAATGCTTTTCTAAAGTAACACTGACTCCATCATCATTATCTTCCTACAACGTAAGTTAGTAAACTATTATATTGATACACTTAAGAAAATAAAATACAAACTGAAACATCAAAGGCTAAATATTTTAAGATACTACAGAAGGCAGAATGCTTAAGGCCTTTTAAATATATGTATATATGTTGCCTTCTTGAAATTTTTACTGCAATTATTATTTAGAACTCTAACATTTTCAATTAATTCCAAGGTTTTCCCTTTTGGAACTCTGGTGAATTCCTGTTGAGGATTAGAGACTGATAAGGATCTAATCCTTATATAAAAACATAGGTAACAGAACACTTTTTATAAGATGATTGTTAATACGCAAATGAATCCACTTAAAAGTTGCAAATTTCACTTCAATTGTAGCAAAAAGTCCTGGGATATGGAATATGTAAATAGACTAATCAAGTTCAAAACAAAGCAAATTCAGTAAGTGGTCAATAGGAAAACATGTTTGTACCAGGGCACATGCTCTACAAACCGGTGTTAATTTTACAGTAAATAATAAACCCTCCAAAAATTGAATTTCTTTTTGAAGTAACACAACGTATTCCGTAAGTCTCCTTTAAGAAAATTGATTGCACTGAAAGTCTTTTCTTCAAAACAAAACTAAAGAAGTTTCTGATCTTAACTTGAACTGTTAATAAGCTCTTACATTACATCATTGTCTCTTGCTATGTCATTCTGAAAAATCAAAGGGCTTTATCAATATACAAATGCGTAACTATAAACAGGCAGATAATAAGGCCAAATACTCATCTACCTAGATGTTTAGGATATGGGAATGACTATAATTCCAGATTGAAAACAGGAAGCTCATATAGTAGCATCTTAAGCAATGCAGAGATGTTAAAGTATTATGACAATAAGATTCATCATAAAAAATAAAAATCACAGCTTAACTTGCTCTGGTTAGAGAGATCTGCTGTGAAATGAAGAAGCATGTAGGGATCCTTATAGCAGCATCAATATTGGTCTTCCAGGTCTAAGTCCAAGGGCGCAGAATGACTCAGCACATGTATAACAGGATAAAGGATCCTTATAAGCAGCCAAGTATATGATAGAATACCACAGCCAGACTCAGAATTAACCAGGTGAGAAAATTTCTTGTATGGGAAACTGAGTCAAGAGGGTCCTATTTTAGTCTTCCCAAGGTCACCCTCCCAATCTTTGCCCCAGAGACAGATAGATATCCACTGGCCATAGATCACAGACCTTTTACTCACTTAAGCTGCTGGCATATTTCTTAAATAGCAGATTACTGATTCACAGATTTGAGTAGACAAAACTTAGAATAACATGAGATTACAGCCTCATGAGATTTCACCTCAAGTAGCAAATTTCACTGATTGTGCTAAGGGACACACACACACACACACACACACACACACACACACACACCACACGCACACAGAGAGTTATAATTACTATTCTGGCAGGTATCTGTAGCTGTGGCCATGTAACTAGCAGCCATCTTAGACAGTGGCTACCCATCTCCATATCTAGAGGCCTAATTACCAGTGGGCAAACCTGAATGATTAGTTACCAGAAACCCTTGAATAAATTCTCAGAGAACTCAACCAAGGCCAGAGTTTCAAAGATCTGATAGGGGACTTAGTGAAGAATAATCTGGGTCCTGGGTCTTTACATAATGGGTCCACATTGGTACCAAACTCACAGGGCTGAGTCCAGGGGCTGTCCGTGGATGTCCTTCTCTAAATCCTACTTCTGATACCAAAAATGTCATCCTGGAAAAATTTAGACCAGCTAGGTGATCAGTAAATTGTGAAGCATTTATTTAGAATCAAGAAGTTGCAATTCAGGACAACACACTGCTTTATTCAGACAGCAGTGCCCAGGTAGGGAGAAGGGAAGGGGATTCTTACAGGGTATAGTGATGGGAAACGGCAAGAGGGTGTATAGTCTGGATACACAGAAGAGCCAGACTGCAGGAAGAGAGTGTTATAGGTGTTGAGGGATTAAAAAACAAGAAATTATCCTTAGAATAGAAATGTCCTTAGAAGTATCTCTGTCCAGAGACAGGGTGTAACAACAATGCTGCTTGCAGCTGCTGTGGGAGTGTAAGACCAATAACACTAGCACACAGGAGGGCTGCTAGCATCGTTCTTAGATCTGCTTTTCTAAAGTAAAGCAACTTTAAAGGGGTCAACAATCTTTAATCAAACATATGTATTATATGTATATATACATATGCTATATATATACATATATATGTATATATGTATCATTCACTTAGTTCAGGTCAGCACCCTGAACTTAAGATAAAATACAAACAGAAATTACAAGTGGAAATTATGTAAACAGAGCAAATACAAACAGGAAAGACCAATTGACAGGGCTTCCAACTGTCTGACCAAAAGCAGTACATATATAGTTAGCAGAAAGAGAAGCACCAACATCTGGGTTTTTAAAAGCTGGGGTTCTCCTCAAAGGCTACCCAGAATCTCATCTGGCTACATCACAAGAACACTCTTCTAGGGAGTAAGCCCCAAAGCAAAATGCTAACCTCAGGGTGTATATACCCTCCTTCAGGGCCAGAGGGCATCACAATCCTCATGACCCAGGCTCATGTGACTCAGGCTTCTATATGACTCAGGTTCAAAGCAGGTCACATAGTCCTATTAAGGGACAGGAAAGATCTTCAAATTGTATTAACATTACACAGGGGCAGTTAGAAACTGCTAGGGTGTATGGGGGTGGTCTTGGGGATAGCTAGAAAGTGCTGAGCAGAGCAGTGTAGGGGCCTAGAGTTTCACAGGGTTTGACAAGAGTGAGATATTGGTCTATACCTCATTTCTGTCACACTGCTTTCCAGTTTTCTTGGCAGCTTTTGCCAGATAACAAGGTCTTGTCCCAGTAGCGTGGACCTTCAGGTTTATCAAACACTATGTTACTGTGGTCATTTGCTTCTGATTATTGTGTACCTAATCTATTCCATTAACCAACTACTCAATTTCTTATCCAGTACCAGATTGTTTTAACGATTACCAGTTTTTAACATAGTTTGAGAACTGGTACTGCTAGTCTGCCTTCTTTCACTTTTTTTTTCCTATTGATTCCTTTGATATTCTTGACCTTTTGTTCCTCCAGATGAATTTTATTTTTTTCTAGTTCTGTAAAATAATTCTTTGGTAGTTTCATTGGTATGACACTGGATTAAGTAAATTAATTTAAGTGGTATTGTCATTTTCATTATATTGATTTGGATTACCCATGAGAAATGAGTATTGTTTAGATCTGTCTTTATTTGTATTTTGTGTTGTATTTTGTAATTGAGTTTGTATAGTTCCTATGTGTGCCTTGGCAAGTATGCTTCCAAGTAATTTATACTGTCTGCAGTTATTTTAAATGGAATTTCTCTTTCTATCTCTTTCTGCTGGGTTTTGTTGGTAATATATAGAAATGCTAATGATTTGTGTGGGTTCATTTTATATTATGTAACTTTGCTAAAGTTGTTCATTGCTTTAGCTAGTTTGGTTCTCTAAGTATACTGTCATGTCATTTGCAAAAAAAATTATAGTTTTGTTTACTTGTTGCTTATGCACATTCCTTCAATTTTTTCTTGTCTTATTTCTATAACTAGCATTTCTAATACAACATTGAATAGCAATGATAGTAATTGACATCCTTGCTTCACCTCTGATCTTATTGGAAAGGCTTGTAGTTTATCACCATTATAAATAATGCTTGGTCTTGGTTTTAGATTCTAGTTAGCATTTTAAGAAAAGCTCCACTTGTTTTCTAGTGTTTTAATAGATATGGATGTTGTATTTTATTGATCATATGATTTTTGTCATTTTTGTTATTGAAATAGTCAGTTATGCTTGTAGTTTTCCTAATATTGAACCACCCCTACATTCCTGGTATAAATCCAACCTGGTCATAGTGTATTGACATATTGCTGCAGTATCTTTGCTAGTATTTTGTTTAAAATTTTTGCATCAATATTCATTAGGGAAATTGGTCTATAGTTTTCTTTCCCTGTTTTGACTCTCCCTGATTTAGGTGTCAAAACCATATTTGTGGTAAACAAATTGGGTAGGACTCTTTTACCTATTTTTCTAAATACTTTACATAGTATTGGAATTAGTTATTTTTTAAAAATGTTTGGTAGAATATGCTTATGAATTCATCTAGTCCTTTTTTTCCTTTAGGGAGCTCATTTATGGCTTGTTAAGTTTCTTTTTTTAAAGATAGTGTTATTTAAGTATTTTATTTCCTGTTCTGTTAATCTGGGCTATTTATATTCTCGTAAACATTCATCTGTTTCATTTAGATTGTCAATTTTATTGGCATATAGTTGGGCAAAAGATCTCCTAGTAATTGCTTTAATTTCATTGCCATTGCTTGTGCATTTGCCCTTTCCATTTTAATACTCATGGTTTGGCTTTCTTCTTCTTTTTTTTTAATCAACTAACGGATTATTTATTTTATTGTTTTCTTTCTTTGTTCAATGATTTGAACTTTCAATTTAATTACTTTTCATTTGATATTCAGGGTTACTAATTTGGTATTTAATTGAGGATTCTTAATTCAACAGCACCAAATTAAAGTCCCACTTATCTCTTTTAAGTGTTTTGAGATATAAAATTTACCCTAAGTACTGCTTTTGATGCATCCCACTAATTTTGTTATGTTGTCTTATTGCTGTCATTATTTTAAAAGAAATTATTGTTTCTATGATTTGTTCTTTGATCCACTCATTCTTTTTGTTAAGATTAGTTTCCCATTAATTTTTAATCTATTCTTCCAGTGCCCTTTATTGAATGTAATTTTTATTGCATTTTATCCTCCTCCACATTTTCTCCTATATTGTAATAGTAGTGTCTGAGAAGGGTACATTTAGTATTTCTGCTTTTCTTCATTTTTGTGAGGTTTTCAAATACATGGTTGGTTTTTGTGAGGGTGCCATGTACAGTTGAGAAATGGTATATTCCTTTCTATTCCCATTCAGTATTCTCCAGAGATCTATTATAGCTAACTTTTCTAAAACTTTATTCATTACCTTAACTTCTTTTTTTATTTATTTTATGATTAGATTTATCTAGGTCTGTGAGGGGTAAATTGAGGTCCCTCAATAGTATAGTTTTACTATCTATTTGCTCCTGTAATTCATTTAACTTTTCCTTTAAGAATTTTACTATTATACCATTTAGGGCATATACTTTTGATAATTGGTATTACTTCATTGTCTATAGTGTCTTTTAGCAAAATGCAGTTTCTCTGAATATCTCTTTTAATTAGATTTACTTTTTGTTTTTGTTTTGTCTAAAATCATGATTGCCACCATTGCCTCTTTTTTGTTTACTTCAGATGAAGCATACATAGATTCTGCTCTAGCCCTTTATTTTAACTCTGTGTCTTTCTGTTTCAAGTGCATTTATTGTAAGCAACACATTGTTGCATTCTGGTTTCTAGTCCATTCTCCTGTCTTCCATTTTATGGGTGTTTTGATCCCATTTGCATTCACAGTTATGGTCACTGTGTATTTCCCTCCATCCCTTTCTCTTTTATTTATCCTTTTCTTTTTTTTTACCTGGCCCCTCCTCAAAACTCTGCTTAGCTTTTTATCATCTTTCCCCCTGAACTTTCCTCCTTCTTACCATCTCTTTTCCTCCACCCCTTCTTTTAGCCCTTTCCTCTCCTGCTTCCTTGCTGGGTAAAATGAATTTCTAAACCAAACTCTGTGAGTGTGTGTGTGTGTGTGCATCTGCGTCTGTGTCTGTGCCTGTGTCTATGTCTGTCTGTGTGTATTTTTTCTTCTTTGAACCAGTTCAGATGAGAGGTTCAAGCATTGCTTGTTCCTCCTTCACATTTTTTCCTATATTGTAAAAACTCTTCTTTGTGCACCTCTTTTATGTGAGATAATTTTCTCTAGTCTTTTCCCTTCCCCCTTCTCCCAGTGCATTCCTCTTTCTCACCCTTACATTCTTTTTTTTTGAGATTATCCCAATATAATAGACTCACACTCATGTCCTCTGTGTATGTAGACTGTTTCTAATTGCCCTAATAATGATAAAATTCGTAGAAGTTAAATATATTATTTTCCACTATAGGAATGTAAATAGTTTAACTTTATTAAGTCCCTTATGATTTCTCATTCATGTTTATCTTTTCATGCTTTTCTTGAGTCTTGTGTTTGAATATCAGCTTTTCTGTTCTTCTTTGGTCTTTTCATCAGGACTGCTTGAACGTCTTCTATTTAATTAAATTTCTATTTTTCCCTCTGTAGAATTATACTTTATTTTGGGGGATAGGTTATTCTTGGTTGTAATCCTAGTTTCTTTGCCTTCCAGAATATATCCAAGTCCTCTGTTCCTTTATACTGGTAACTGCTGAATCTTATGTGATATTGACTATTGTTGCATCATATTTTCTTTCTTTCTTTCTGGCTGCTTTCAGTATTTTCTCCTTCATCTGGGAACCCCAGAATCTGGCTATAATATTCCTGGGAGTGTTCATTTTGAGATCTCTTTCAGGAGATGATTGGCAGATTCTTTCATTTTCTACTTTGCCCCCTGATTCTATCTGGGCAGTTTTTCTTGATAATATCTTGAAATATGATGTCTAGGCTCTTTTTATTGATCTTGACTTTCAGAAAGTCCAATAATTTTTAGATTATCTCTCAATCTGTTTTCCAAGTCAGTTGTTTTTATAATGAGATATTTCACATTTTCTTCTAACTTTTCATTGTTTTGATTTTATTTACTGTTTCTTGATGTCCCATGGAGTCATTAACTTCCACTTGCCTCATTCTAATTTTTAAGGAATTATTTTCTTCAGTGAAGTTTTGTGCCTCTTTTTCAATTTGGCCCATTCTGTTTTCTTTAAAACTTTTTTTTCTTCAGTATTTTTATGCTTCCTACCAAGCTTTTACCATAATTTTCTTCCATCAGTCTCTTTTCTTTTTCTTTTTGGAGGCAGAGTTAAGTGACTTGCCCAGGATCACACAGCTAGTAAGTGTCTGAGGCCAGATTTGAACTCAGGTCCTCTTGACTCCAGGGCTGGGGTTCCACCTACTGCACCACCTAGCTCATTTCTTTTCCTAAGTTTTCCTCCACCACTTTTATCTCTTTCTTTAACTCTCCCAGGAATTCTTGTTGGGCTTGTGTCCAGTTTGCAAGTTTTTTCTTTGAAGCTTTGCTTGTAGCTTTTTCACATTATTGTTTTCTTCTGAGATTGTGTCTTAATCTTCTCTGTCACCATATAGTCATGTTCTTTTTTTGCTGTTGCTCATTTTCCTCACTTATTTCTCGACTTTGAACTTTGGGCTTTGCTCATCTGTTCCAAGCTTCAGGCTTTTTTGCACGGATATTTTCACAGCTAGGTCTGGAGATCTGTAAGTTTTTGGTGCTTCCAGGGGTAGGGGCCGTCTGGGGAGAGGTGTAGTCACTGCTTTCCTGGTCTGCACTCTGGTCTTTACCCAGGAAGGACCTCTGCTCCCTTGAGGCCACAGGTGCTCCTCTCTGACCTGGAACTGTGGCCTGAAACTGCATAAGGCCAATGGAGTCGCCAAACAATGCCTTGTTTTGTGCCCTATGCCAGCACAGGGGCCCCCTGGAGTTTCTTTCTGACTAGTTGCCCAATCCCTTTACTTTCTCTGGGCTGCTGCATGTGTACAGCATTGGATTGTAAGTGCACACATAATAGGCAGGCTTTAAGCTTTACAAAGTCCTTTTCCTCAATACAGCCCTGTAAGTTAGGTAGGGTAAATAATATTGCCATTTTGCCACTTAGGTAACTGAGGTTAAGGAGTGTTAAGTGACTTGTTGCAGATATGTAACTAATAGTTAGCAGAGCTGGGGTCCATTTCCAAGTCTTCTAACTCTAACAACACTTATTTCACTATACTGACTCCTAAAAGTCTGAAGGCTAGCCAGAAGCTCAGAGATAACTTTCTTCTTAATTGCAGAAGGGGCAGAATGGCTAGGACTACCAGTACATTCTTGTATGCTTTCCATGTTGTTGCTTAGTTTCCTCTTTTTTGCTTACTTTGATGCACTTGAGAGCTTTTCCTGCAATTTATTCTAGTCATTAGGTATTTTGTAACCCAGAAAAACGTAGTGACATCTCTAGACTTGGAGGGTTCAATTTAAATTAATTCTTGCACATTTTAAAAAGTATTAAATAAGAATGGTCATCACAGCACCATTGACAAAGGAATACTAGTATATATACTTCTCTTTTTGTAGACATACATGTTTCAATCCTGTTTTTGTCTTTAAATCTGTGTTCTCTCCATGACAAAATATTCCCATATTTCCACAGTAATTCATTTTTTAAAGTGCCATTAAAATGGAACTTTGTTTCAAGTTTTTTGACAAGTCTCTAAAGTTGTAGTGAAAAGAGCCCAGGACTTGAACTCAAAGTTTGATTCCTGGTCCTGACAGTTATTATAACCTTTTGTGACCAAGGGCAAGTATGTTACCTCTCTGGGCCTCAACTTCCTTGTCTACGCAATGAGGTAACTGGACTGGATAATCAGTAGCTAAGGCTTCCTCTAGATCTTGTCTTGAAGCTTTTGTTTGCTTTTCTTCCTTGTCTTCACTTATTTACTACTTCAAGAATTCTAGTAGCTTAGTGAGGAACGAATTCTGCTTACAGAAACCATGTTGCCTTATACCAAAGTAGGTGCCTAATAAACTCAATTTAATAAACATTTATTAAGCATCTACTATATGCAAGGTACTGAAGATACAAGCACACATACAAAAAATTACCTTCCCTCAAGGAGCTTATATTCTACTGAAGGGTAATATAAGATGTCCACAAATAAATACAAAATATATAAAATAAAGAGTGACGGTGATAATATTATAACTGCTGGGCTGGAAGGTAGTAGGAGAGTGGGAGTTAAGAGGGATTTTATAAGAGGGAACACCTGAGCTATGACATATGTCACTGTTTGCCCCAAGAAGTTATGCTTACTGATGTTCAGTGGGAATCTGTCCAATTCATATTCCATAACTTGGCACAATCTCTGTTACTCAGATATTAAAAGTCAGAATCACTTCTTTCTAGTCTTTAGGATTTCCTTGGGATCAGAATTATATTGGTAACCTGCCAGTCGTCTGTTAATGATGACTGTAATCATAGTTATGTATTTTGGCCAAAGCTTACTCATGTATTCTTTCCAAACCCTTTCCTGGATGCCAACTTGTGGTTATTTATGTATAGCTGGTGATTAGGCCTAGAAGCACCTGTGAATTTGTTCCAACAATACTGACCTTTCAACTTTAAAAGGTAGTTTTGGAAGTGAGGTTCTCTAGTATCATTAGCAAAAGTGAGGCAGAATTCATTCAATACAGTTGACTCTCTTTTGTCTCTTTCTTTTATATTCTTTTAAATCCATTACCTTTCCCTTTGTACATCAGTCTTCTTATTGTATCACTAACTGGCACAACCCACCTTTGTTGTATTGAGAGTCTTGTAAGATGCTTCTCAATTCTTTTTTTTTTTGCTTATATAACATTTTATTAGCACTTGCTGTAGTTGGGAGGGGGTTTCTGTTTTACTTAATCAACAATTATTCTATTTTTAAAAGTTATATTTTTTCCCTTCCACAAAAGTCCCTCTTACTTTGTGGAGCTGTTGTACCTTTTTTTTTTTTTTAATTTATTTATTTAACATATTTGGTTTTCAGCATTGATTTTCACAACAGTTTGAATTACAAATTTTCTCCCCATTTCTACCCTCCCCCCCACTCCAAGATGGCATATATTCTGGTTGCCCTGTTCCCCAGTCAACCCTCCCCTCTATCACCCCCCTCCCCTCTCATCCCCTTTTCCCTTCCTTTCTTGTAGGGCAAGATAAATTTCTACGCCCCATTGCCTGTGTATCTTATTTTTTAGTTGCATGCAAACACTTTTTTTTGTTTTTGAACATCTGTTTTTAAAACTTTGAGTTTCAAATTCTCTCCCCTCTTCCCTTCCCACCCACCCTCCCTAAGAAGTCGAGCACTTCAACCTAGGCCACGCATGTATCATTATGTATAACCCTTCCACAATACTCATGTTGTGAAAGGCTAACTACATTTTGCTCCTTCTCAACCCATCCCGCTTTATTGAATTTTCTCCCTTGACCCTGTCCCCTTTCCAAAGTGTTTGTTTTGATTACCTCCACCCCCATCTGCCCTCCCCTCCATCATCCCCCCCCCTTTTATTTTTTTTTATCTTCCTCCCTCTTCTTTCCTCTGGGGTAAGATACCCAACTGAGTATGTATGGTATTCCCTCCTCAGGCCGAATCTGATGAGAGCAAGGTTCACTCATTCCCCCCTCACCTGCCCTCTCCCCTCCTCCCACAGAACTGCTTCCTCTTGCCACCTTTATGCGAGATAATCCACCCCATTCTATCTCTCCCTATCTCCCTCTCTCAGTATGTTGCTCTCTCATCCCTTAATTTCATTTTATTTCTTTTACATATCTTCCCTTCATCTTCAACTCACCCTGTGTCTGTTCTC
Organism: Trichosurus vulpecula; assembly: GCF_011100635.1. NCBI lineage: Eukaryota > Metazoa > Chordata > Mammalia > Diprotodontia > Phalangeridae > Trichosurus > Trichosurus vulpecula. Next base: position 338,771,052 of record NC_050574.1, on the reverse strand, counting down.
TCTCTTTTACATATATATATATATATACATATATATACACATATATATGTATATACATACATAAAAGCACACATATATACCTACATACATATACACATAGATACATACATACATACACATTCACCTATATATATATACATAAACATACATATATGCATATTCCCTTCAACCACCCTAATACTGAGGTCTCATGAATCATACACATCATCTTTCCATGTAGGAATGTAAACAAAACAGTTCAACTTTAGTAAATCCCTTGCAATTTCCATTTCTTGATTACCTTTTCATGCTTCTCTTGATTCTTGTGTTTGAAAGTCAAATTTTCTATTCAGTTCTGGTCTTTTCACTGAGAAAGCTTGAAAGTCCTCTATTTTATTGAAAATCCATATTTTGCCTTGGAACATGATACTCAGTTTTGCTGGGTAGGTGATTCTAGGTTTTAATCCTAGCTCCATTGACCTCCGGAATATCGCATTCCAAGCCCTTCGATCTCTTAATGTAGAAGCTGCCAGATCTTAGGTTATTCTGATTGGGTTTCCACAATACTCAAATTGTTTCTTTCTGGCTGCTTGCAGTATTTTCTCCTTGATCTGGGAGCTCTGGAATTTGGCGACAATATTCCTAGGAGATTTCTTTTTGGGATCTATTTGAGGAGGTGATCGATGGATTCTTTCAATTTCTATTTTGCCCTGTGGCTCTAGAATATCAGGGCAGTTCTCCTTGATAATTTCTTGAAAGATGGTATCTAGGCTCTTTTTTTGATCACGGCTTTCAGGTAGTCCGGTAATTTTTAAATTATCTCTCCTGGATCTATTTTCCAGGTCAGTGGTTTTTCCAAGGAGATATTTCACATTGTCTTCCATTTTTTCATTCCTTTGGTTCTGTTTTATAATATCCTGATTTCTCATAAAGTCACTGGCTTCCACTTGCTCCAATCTAATTTTTAAAGTAGTATTTTCTTCAGTGGTCTTTTGGACCTCCTTTTCCATTTGCCTAATTCTGCCTTTCAAGGCATTCTTCTCCTCATTGGCTTTTTGAAGTTCTTTTGCCATTTGAGTTAGTCTGTTTTTCAAGGTGTTGTTTTCTTCAGTGTATTTTTCAGTATTTTTTTGGGTCTCCTTTAGCAAGTCATTGACTTGTTTTTCATGGTTTTCTTGCATCCTTCTCATTTCTCTTCCCAATTTTTCCTCTACTTCTCTAACTTGCTTTTCCAACTCCTTTTTGAGCTCTTCCATGTCCTGGGACCAGTTCCTGTTTTTCTTGGAGGTTTCTGTTGTAGGCTCTTTGACTTTATTAATTTCTTCTGTCTGTATGTTTTGGTCTTCTTTGTCAGCAAAGAAAGAATGCAAAGTCTGAGACTGAATCTGGGTGCGTTTTCGCTGCCTGGCCATATTCCCAGCCAACTAACTTGACCCTTGAGTTTTTCAGTGGGGTATGACTGCTTGTAGATTACAGAGTTCTATGTTCCACGTTTGGGGGGGAGGTGCCAGCTCTGCCACACCAGCACTGCTCCTTCCCCAACCCCCAACCCGAACTGGGCCTAGATCTTCGGCAGGCTGTGCACCCCTGCTCTGATCCGCCACTTAATTCCTCCCACCAGGTGGGCCTGGAGCCGGAAGTAACAACAGCTGTAGCTGCCCCACCTCCGCTGCCCCTGGGGCTGGAAGCCGAACCGCGAACTCCTTCCACTCCAGCAGCTTTTCCCACTAACCTTCTCCGCAGTCTTTTGTGTTTGTGGGTTGAGAAGTCTCGTAACTGCCGCAGCTCACTGAATCAGGGCCTAGGGCCCCCTCCGCCCAGCTTCTGGTCTGGATGGTCCACGCCGCTCAGGCTGGGCTCTGCTCCATTCCGTTCCCAGCTCCGAGCTCCGTGTGGGATAGACCTCACTCAGAGACCATCCAGGCTGTCCTGGGCTGGAGCTCTACTTCCCTCTGCTGTTTTGTGGGTTCAGCCATTCTATAATTGGTTTAGAGCCATTTTTTATAAGTTTTTGGAGGGTCTCCCTACGGAGCTCACATTATTCCCTGCTTACCAGCCGCCATCTTGGCTCCGCCCCCCGGAGCTGTTGTACCTTAATGAGTATGATCATTGCAACTGGGTTGCTTTCCTTTGAACTCCTTTATCACCCACTTGGTGTCTTGTACTACTCATTAGCCACTTATTAGATGCTACTTTGTATTAAAGTTATTTTTTCATGTTTGCATATTTTGTATTTGTAAATAGATTCCAAATTCCTGGAGGAAGGGATTGCTGGGCCTTTTTAATTTTTTGCAAGTACTTTGTATATAGATACTTAATAAATACTTATTCATGATGATGTTCAAATATTTAGTCTGTTTTGACCTCTGGCACATTTTTGCTAGGGCTGTCCAAAAGAATTTTACAATATTTTATTTAATCTTTTTAGTTTTTCCCGGTAAAGCCAAAATTTTATCATAGTTTCTTTGCCTTAAGTTGAATGCCTATATGATGGGATTTTGTTTGTTTGTTTTTGATCTCTGTCTCACTAGAACTTGATTGTGGATTTTGTTCTGCATTAATTTCCATTTCTTACTGAGAACTTAGTCCAGTATGTTCCTTTCCTGATAGATATGAAAAGTACATTTTAGAAGAGATAATTTTCAGACTCATACTGAGAGATGTTATTTGAACACAAGCTGTCCAAAGGCAGGCGTCTCCAACCTACTACTGTTTGGTCAGATCACTTCTAGAAGTAGTGTGATCAATGGCGTGTTGGCAGATTGATGTGTATACAGAAGAGTGTGATCAGGATGATGAGGGGTTCTATAAACTGTAATTTGAAGAACAAGTGAAAAAATTAAAGATACTTAATTTTTAAAAGAGATGATTTGATGGACATTATAAGTATATTCAAATATTTGAAAGATTGTCATGTGAAAGATGGGTTAGACTTACTCTGTATGGTCTCAGAAGGCAGAATTAGGACCAACAGATGGAAGTTACAAGGAGGCAAATTTTGGTAGAGTATAACAATAAGCTTTTCGACAATTGGACTGGTTTAAAAAATGGACTTAACTTGTTTGTGGAGTTTGTTAGTTCCCCATTATTTAAAAAATTCAAGGCTAAACTGAATGAGCACCTGTATAGGACATTGTGGAAGGGAATGCTGCTCTGAAGATTCCATGATTATACCAGTTGATTGATAATTTTTTATCCCTGGCCTGCAGCTTCCAATATCTCTTGTGGCCCTAAGACATTTCCTGGGAGGATGGATTATGACTGGAAACGATATGAGGAAGATATGGCTAATGACTCCTACACTTGAAAACATTATAGCTACATTTCTTTCCCCTACCCCCTATGTTATCATTTGTTTGGCTCTAGGTAAGGACATTCTCACCTCCAAGAGGTGAAGACTGTAGCGTAAGGAGATATTTTTGGTTAATATATAGCTATACGTTGCATACTGAAGTCAGGAAGACCTGAATTCAAATGTGACCTCATATACTTACTAGCTGTGTGACCCTGGGCAAATCACTTAACACTGTTTGTCTCAGTTTCCTCATCTGTAAAATGAGCTGGGGAAGGAAATGGCAAACCACTCCAGTATCTTTGCCAAGAAAATCCCAAATGAGATCAGGAAGAGTTGGACACAACTGAAACGACTGAACAACAACTTACATTCCTATAGCAACATTTCCCCAAATATTGGATAGTGAGTACTACTATGAATATAAATTTCCATATTTACAGATTGCACAGCAATTTGCTTTCATCTTCTACTTATTGTTAGGCTCCTAAATGTAAAATGAATGTGCTGCCACATGGATGGACGTGCTTTTATGGAAGCTGGATAATTTGGCATCTGAAGTCTATCTGGTGTTGCTTTGTCAACTTTTAGGTTCCGATATTGAAATAATAGGAGTCAACTCAGAACTCTAATGAATGTATTAGGGGATTTGAAAAGAATACACATGTACATGATGAACACACTCAGAGTTTTGATTGATCTATAATTTCATTCATGTGGATACTGTTATGATCAAAATTATGCTAAACTGAGGCATAAAGTTCTGAGCACGTTCAATTTATTATTGAGGCTAGCAATTACCAATAAAAGGAATCTCTCAGCTCCTCCGCAAGCTAAAAGACCTAGGTAAGGCAAACCAGCCTTTTTATGGCTTTTCTGGGAAGCATATAATGAAGAACAGGACTTCACAGGTGAGAAGTGATTGGCTATAAAGCCTGAAGAAAACAGTATGATTGGTAGCATTGTAGATTTGGGGGACAACATGATTGACTGGAAATTGGGAATGTGGGGCTAATAATAACTCCATTCTTGTCAATAAGGAATGCTGATTGATTTATGGAGCCCATCTGCAGCCCAACAGAGGTAAGGTAACTTGCCTAAGGTCACACAGCTAACAAATTTCTGAGAGCAGGTTTTGACGCAGGTTTTTCTGAGCCATGAACAATAAATGAATTTTGAATTAGATTCTGGTTTACTACAATTATCCTTTTTAGTTTCAGGACAAAATTTTGTCCAGATAAAATCTGGGTTTTTGAATGGTAACATTTAAAACTTCAAAAAAATTTTCCCAAAGGCCATTAGTTGACAGTACTTCCAAATTTAAGTCAGTCTCAAAGATTTATGGTGGTACTCCCAGCTTCCCATAATTTTCTGTTTATTTCCTTTTAAGTTAGCCCCCTAAACCCAAACCAATTCCTTTTGGGTTCACAATCTAGCCCCCACTCTCTCACCTGTCCCCAAGGCTATTCAGTTTTAGCCTTGTGTAAGAGATTGGGAGAGGCTCTAAATGGCAGCCTCACATTCCCATACCCCTACTTTTGAGTCTGGGAGTTTCATGCTGCAGTGTTATTACTATAGTTTCCATATCATAAAGAAAAACCATATAACATTTCTCATATCCTTCTTATCTCAACAGATCAAAAATCTCCCTCAAACCTCTTTGCAAAACTCCAGACCCCTTTTACTTTAAAACCTCCTCCTCTCCACCTCTCCTCCTCTTCCTCCTCCTTCTCTTCCTCCTCTTCCACCCCCTTTAAAACAGGACCTTTCTTGTTCTCTTTTCTAATTCTTATCCGACACCACGCTTTCATATCCCAGACTATCTATAAAACCCATCTTCATTCCACTGAATTTTTCCTTTATAATTTGGCACAATTTTTTTTATAAAACCCTGGCTAGTTGCAATATTGTTGCCTTTAGGTTCTTAAGAGTTTACAAATGCATGGTCTTATTCAATTTCTAATTCATTTATGATGCTACCTCAAAATTTTTCCTTAAGTGGAAATGTAGTCAGAAGGGTTGGGAGAGGTGGTGGTACCCAGAGGTCTAATAGGTCTTTACAGTTTAAACAACTTATCTGCATTGGGTTCAAAAGGAGCTGAGCCCATTTCAATACACTGAACATAGAACACAAGGCAGGAAGCCTGCAGTGGCTTTTATCTGCTGGCGAGGCACAGGAGAGCGGACCTAAGTTCTCCCAGCCCTATTTGACAGCTTACAGAGGCCTGATCTATTGAAATAGCAATTTAATGTTTTTATATAGTTCACAAAAGTAGCACAAAGTAACAAAGTATTTTTTCAAATTAAATTTTACTTACTCTTTAATTTTAAACAATTGCTTTTTGTGCAGGGGGGAATTTAAATAATTTTTTTTTTCATTCTGTGAACCAGGAAAGAGTTAACAATAAACAGTTCTTAAGCACCAGATCCAAACTGCAAACCTGGTTTTTTTTTCACTTTGGAATTTCACTGATAGCACTTTTTTTTTTGAACACAGGTCTTTTTAATTTTATTTTTTAAATTTTAATTTTTATCATTGTTAATAAAAGTTATTTCCCCCACTTAATAGCATTTTATTTTTTCTAATTACATGTAAAAATAGTTTTCATTATGCACTTTATAAGATTATGAGTTCCAATTTTTTCTCTCTCCCTCCCCTCCCCCTTCCCTAAGACAGCATGCAATCTGATATAGACTATGCATGTACTATTAGACATGTTTCCACATTAGTCAAGTTGTGAAAGAAGAATCAGAACAACAGGGAAAAACCAGGAGAAAGAAAAAAAAAGATAACATAGTATGCTTTGATCTGCATTCAGACCCCATAGTTCTTTCTCTGGTTGTGGATAGGATTTTCCATCATGAGTCTTTTGGAATTGTCTTAGGTTATTGCATTGCTGAGGACGCACAATGTTGCTGTTACTGTGTACAGTGTCCTCTTGGTTCTGCTCACTTCACTCAGCATCAGTTCATATAAGTCTTTCCAGGTTTTTCTGAAGTCTACCTGCTCATCATTTCTTATAGAACAATAGTATTCCATTACATTCATATTCAAAAAGAGCTGCTTTAAATACTTTTGTACATGTGGATCCTTTTCCCTTTTTTTGATCTCTTTGGGATACAGACTTAGTAGTGGTATTGCTAGATCAAAGGATATGCACAGTTTTATAGCCCTTTGGGCATAGTTCCAAATTGCACTTCAGAATGGTTGGGCACTAATACTACTTTCAAACCAGCTTCAGTGACCTTTTCTCTAATCAGTGAAAGTATCTTCCCCATTGCACTAAAGCAATAAATCTGTCACTTTCCAGGGATAGAGTGATTAAGGATCTGAGTGTTGTTTCCCTGTAACTTTCACAGTTCTATTCTCATTTTTCCTTAAATTCTACAGTTACCTCAAAACTCAGTAAAACATTTCAACATTTATAAAAACATTCAAACTACATTTTGGAAATTCACAGCAGAGAAATTACATTTTAGGCTCTGATTAGCCACTAATCAATTTACAAAGCCAAAATATTTCTGCAAACTGAGAATGAAGATTTCCTCTTATCTATGTCTCTTGTCTGCCTTCTAACTTGGCCAAAGTTAAACGACAGAGAGAAATTTTTTTTTCTGAAGACAAAAAATTTTTGGCTGACCAGGTCCAACCTAAAAAGTAGTTTGAATTACAAAACCCAGATTACATGACATAAGAACACTTAAAAATCAGTTTGCATGAGTAGAAGTCCTTTTTCAGGTCAAATTTGACACACACAGCGCGCGCATGTGCGCGCACACACACACACACACACACACACTCAGTTTCTGGGCTTCTCCAACCCCTTTTTAAATGAGAAATGTCCCTTATTATCCCTCCTGGCTTGGACCAGGAACCTTTTTGAAGAAGAAAATACTTCAAGAGTTCAGTTTCCCTACCAGCTTGAACTGGAAGCCCTGCCTCAAAGAGAAAAATTTTTGAAAGGTTCAATATTGATTTCTCTGAAGGGATATTGATCCCTTAGGGGTATTTCAAGGGTTTTCTCTTACCAATTATTGCCAAATAGTCACACTAAACATAAGGACACCAAGACAAATAAGCAGAGTTGCAACTTTCCCAATAGTGTGGAGGCCTTACATTGGCTCAGAGGAGTTGGGACTGAGGGATGAGTCAGGTATCTAGTGCAATCCTCTGTGGAGAAATTCTTCAGGGCAAAATTTCCCTGGAGTGCCATGTTCCAGGGATCAGCATACCTCCCCTACTCCCTTTGTGGTTACTATTTAAGATCAAAATTAAGGCAAATTGAGGCATAAAGTTCTGAGCATGTTCAATTTATTGGCAAAACTAGCAATTACCAATAAAAGAAGTCTCTCAGCTCCCGAGGGAGCTAAAAGAACTCAAGCTGAGTTTCTGGGAAGCAGAGAACAAAGAACAAGACTTCATAGGTGCGACTTCACAGGCAGGAAATGAGCTATGATTGGTAACAAAGTCTAAAGAAAACTATGATTTGGTAGCGTTGTAGATATAGGGACAAAGTGATTGGCTGGAAATCAGGAATGTGGGGCTAGTAGCAACCTTTTTTCGTCATTAAGGAATGCCAATTTATTTTTTGTATCCCATCTGCAACCTGTGGGGCTTGTTAGTGGTACAGAGATAACAGACTTTCTGGTGCCCACCTGCATCTTGCAAGAATTGTTACTGAGATAACAGGTCTCCCTTAATTGTGCATGAGCAGTAAGATGTGAAGACGTAATATATTCCTTTGAATTAAGGTGATTTGTGAGACAATTTAACTCTGAGAGGAAGACTGAACTTCTGAAAATATGAACTTCTGAACTCAACTCAGAAACAAGGAAACATGACTTAGTATACAGAATGTCGCTGTTGATACAGAAAAGAATCAATTACAAAAATGGAGATAATATCAATTTGATTCTCTGACTGCTCTCTTCACTGATGCACATCAAAACACTTCCATCGCTTCCTATCCTGTGCAATTAGATCCATGTTCTTCCATAGATCTTTCACAGGGGCTCTGCCTAGCATTCTGGGTAAATTCCCCTAGTTTTTCTTTCAATTGCGTGGATACCATTGAATGCATAGGCTATTCACTCCTTGCTTTTGCTGTGTCACACACATATATACATATGTGTGTGCATGACACACTAATATAATTTGTGATGCTCACGTGATGATATCACTTAGGTGGCATCATATATCTGTTAATAAGAGGATAGGTTATAATAATATGACAAGAATACAACCTAATGTTGTTGATAAACCATAGACATATTAGATATCACTAATGCCATGGAGTAAGGTGGCTTTTCTTGCACCTGGGCTGTTGGTGATCTCTCAGATGGGCCTGTGCTGGAATTCTTGCTAAGTTACTCCAGATCCCACTCATTCATCTCTAGAGGTTCAGTAAACTGCAGATCAGTTGCTTTTTAAGGGCAAGTACCATATAGTGCAGTGACCTCTATCTTGAAGTTCTTCCCTTGGCTATTCTTACAGTGTTCCTAAAGGCTATAGAAATACTTAATTGAGCCATTCAATACTTGGCCAGTTTTTTGACAGAGTTTGTGCAACCTTGTGGAATAAATACTCTTGTTAGAATAACACTTGGCCAGCCTACTCAGCGAACTCCTAGGAATGAGACCAGATCATTCAAGAGGGTTGCGTACATGCGTGCGTGCGTGTGTGCGTGTGTGCGTGTGTGTATGTAGATGGAGACTGCTTACGTGAGATTACCCCACTGGCCAATGGGAACCACAGCAGCAGCAGAATGAAGAAAATACATGTTGAGTATCACAATGTGAGTTATTACACATGGAGAACTCACCAGAAACACCACTCAATCTATAAGCATTTATCAAGCACCTACTTAATGTTCTAAGCTTTGTTGGAAATCTTTCTAAAATTAGATTTATGTTCTTCTCTGTCTTAAACAGCAAATGAGGAATGCGACATGATCTTATTTGACTGAGTTACAACAGAGACATACCCTCAGGCTGTTGAATATAAGGTTATTTCTCCCATACCTAATGATCCTATGTGGCTGCATTTTGGGGGGTCTTATATCTATCTAATATCATTGTTGTTTTTTCTGTCTCCTCTTACAGAGCTGTCACTTTTCCCTACTGATTCTGTGCCAAAGTCTAGTCACATCTCATTAGCACACTTCTCCTTAATTTGTGGCTTCTAATTTGCTAGTATAGTCCGATAAGCCAGACTTATTTGAATCATGCATAAAATAAGAGCAAGTAGGGTCTCAGTGAAGACCTGGTGAGTTTTCCTATGAATAAAATTCACGAGCTTTACTGCATAGGTTTTATGGCATATTCCAGCTGCTCAGAGATTGTTTCAGATTCTTGGCTGTCTTGCAAATGATTGAATTTGTAGACACTTCATGATAGAAAGCATGCTTTGTAACCGTAAAGTGATATATAAATATAAGCTATTATTATTCCTACTAAATTTTCCTCCAGATGTTAAAGATTAGTTTCCTTTTTAGACACTATGCCACGTCACTCTTTCTCAGCTCTGGGCATTTTCTCTGTCTGTCCTCCATGGCTTTAACTCTCTCCCTCCTGTTTCAGTACTGACCTGGCTTCCTTTAAGCCCCAACTAAAATCTAATCTTTTACTGGAAGTCTTCCCCAACTGCTCTTAATTCTAGTTCCTTCTCTCTGTTAATTATTTCCCATTCATCCTGTATATAGTTCACTTTGTATTTGTCAAATGTTGTCTCCACTGTTAGATTGTAAGCTCCTTGAGATCAGGGACTACTTTTTCCCTCCTTTTGTATCCCTAGCACTTAATACAGTGCCCTGCACAAAATAGGCGCTTAACAAATGTCTTTTGATTGATTGTCGCTGAACACAAAATGGGCACTCATAAAAGTTTCTGAATTAAATATAAGGACTAGGCTTATACCTTACCCTGATTTTTTGAGGGAAAATTACTCATTGCTATTTTATTTGCATATTGGCAGAGTGGGCATCCATGACCCTTCTTGGGTACTTCCTACACTATATAACCTGCAAAGACATACAGCTTCATTTGTGTATGTGTGTGGGGTTGGTGATGTTAAAGGAGGTAAAGTTGGGAACCTGTTATACCTTTTCCATTTTCTTTGACCTCTTTAAGCTGGTTTTGGAATACAAATTTGCATGTGGCTGTTTTTTGACTGTGGAGTCATGACCTGCTTTAGTTTTGGGCCATCTTGTAGGTTTCTATTTCGTTCTCTGAGAAATTATGTTGTTTTTGACATTTTCTCCTTAGCTCATGAATATCTTTGCCATATTGCTTATTCTTCTGCTTATGTTCTTATTGCAGATCCATTGTATATAGTATCAAGTGCAAAGGACCATGCACAGGCTAATATCCAGGCTACTATGATGAGAAACCAATTGGTAGGCCATTTTGTTTTCACTCACTTATTCAGGCAATTTAATAGGCCTAAATCAGGCCTGAATTATCTTGTTGACTGTGTGCATTGATCGTGTAAATTGGATAATCTTCCTAGACTTTGTGATGTAATGACACAATTACTTGGGAAAAGACAGTTGGTTACTTGTTGATTCTTTATGAGGGTTAGTGAAGTGCTGTGAGTGTGTAAAATGTTTGAAAAATTTGATTGTATTACTTCCTCCATTTTTCCTGTTTTACTTCTATTAGAAAAAAGTTCCCAGGTTTAAAGCTATGTTTAGTAACCTGCAGAATTATCCAAGATACATGATGTTTTTGAACCCCTCACATCCTGTCCCACTATTCATTGATCGAGAATGGCGCGGATGGGCGGAACAGCGTAAAGAAGCTCTCTACAGACTTGCAGCGTAAGTGCCGGCTGACTTCAGCTTTCAAAAACTCTGCTCACACGATTGTTTTCCTTTTTCTGGTCAGCTTAGTCTTTTGATTCAAATTATTCTGCCTTAAAAAATAGATTCCTAAAATGCATGTAATTGTAATACCTAGACCAGTTGTCCTCACACTTTCTTCCCCAAACGCCTTGGCACTCAATGACATTTTGCAGTTTCCTCAACACATAAACCCAGTAACAGTGGTCATAGATGACTGAATGCTGAGTGACCAGTGGGTCAGAACACATATGTATAGGTCAACTAGGAATCTTCCAGTGAACATAAGAATGCCTGAAAATTTGTAGACCTGTGATTTAGATTTCCTGGGGAAAATTTTTAAGCAGTTACTATATTTCTTGTAATCATTTTCAGACATGTTCTTTAGGGAATTGTAGTTAGTACATTTTTAGCAGAGAAGCCTAATTTCTGGAGTTCCTTTTCCTTTTGCTTATCTATAAGTTCATCCTTAGTAAGCACTTTTTGATACTAATGATGGGTATCTTCAGACTAGGAACCAAAGAGTAGTATTTTAAAGTTGTTCTTTTCGTTTGGGACTTAAAGACTGGAACATTTATGTAGGTTTATTGTAAGTGAATTTTGCCTTCATTTCTGTCCCCTAACCTAAGAGCGGCTGAGTGGCCACAGAAACTTCCGGGCCTTCCCCACCTTTACTGCTTGAACTTTCCCTTTTCTTCTGAAGGTTCCTTCTGTGAATGCCTTCTCACTAGTGCTTCTTTCCTCCCATATGCATATAGTAGATGTTCCTCAGCCCTTGGATCAATCCTGGGCCAGATCTTGATTGACAAGGGAAAAGGGCAGTATTTCTCTAGTCCCAGCATGGGATTCCATGGTCTATAGCCTTTGCTTCCCCTCACAATCTGAGGTCTTCACCCCATAGCTGCCACCTAACTCCTGTTACAAAATATTTAAGATAACATATGCTGAGTCTTTCTTTGAATGTAGGGTTTTTCTTTGAAGCATGGGTGAATTTTCAATCATTTGTGTACCCAAAGATTCCCAATTAACACAAGGTCACCTGTGTGACCAAGAAGTGAAAAAAGAGAAAGAATTGTTGAGGAAAATGGAAGAAAGCTGTTTTTAGTACTATATACTCTTATTTCCAGAAGTAAAAATTCTCAGAAAACTTCCAAATGACAGTGTATATGTTTCAAGGACAGGAGAATTTGAGGTATAAGCTGGGAAGTTGTATTTTCTTCTGATGTGCATTTGGGGTACCCGCCTTACATTTTCCAACCCCTCTGCAAAGATATGGCAGGTTCAAGGTACTCAGTAGGTCTTCAGCCATTTAAAAGCATAGCTCATAATCTCCCCTTCCCCAATGTATTTATTTTTACTAGTAAGCCACAGGACACAAATGATTAAAAGCAAAAGCATTTAATAAAATAGTATAAAAAGAGAAGTGGTAATAGACTGTTTCCACTCCTAAATTTAGGGCACACTCTCACACAAATAATTCTCACAATGAGTGGGAAGAGCGAATAAACATAAGGATCATGCAGACATGTGGTCTGGGCATATGCGTGGCCAGCACAGATGAATGAATAAGTAACTCAGTTCTTTGATATTGTAGGGCCACTGTGATGGCTTCTACTGTTGTCATCTCTCTACTGTGCTGAGCCTGCTCTTTCTTAAGTACTGCTTTCTCTTGGGTCTACACCTGACAGGACATTGCATCCCAACTGCTGCCTGAGGTGTTGTGTCCTGTCTCTACTGCTTCCTGTCAGTTGTGTTTAAGCTAGCCTATTATTGCTGCTTCCGTTTATTCAGCCTCAGCCACAGTCTTCGCTTAGGAATCTAGAACAGAAATGCTGTCCCTTCCCCATAAGAATAGCAATTGTCAGAGGCTCAGCTTCAGTTCTTTTGGTGAGAAAGGATTCAGTCGTTGGACTAGGTAAAAGTGCTCTTTTTTCTCTGAGGATAGAGGTCTTTCAGTAAGGTGATTCTTAGCCCTGGGGGCTAATGAACTCTTGTTGCGGTATAGACCTACCATCTAGCTAACTAGAACCTAGTTAGACATTTAGTTTGTCTTTCTCCTGTTAGCAGGACGATGAGTTTGTACCAAGCCTCAATCCTTCATGGGAATACTGTGCCTTCCAAACCACTTTCAGGGGCTCTGTTCATAAGTTATAGACAGCCTCTGTTTTAATTAATGATACATTTATATTTAGGGTCAGTGTGACATAGTGTGCTGGACTTGGGAGACCAGGAACCTCACGGTTAGCTGTGTGAGCTAGGAAGCCCAGCTTAATTCCCAGAATTCTCTCAGGATTTAGAAGAAAATGAACGAAAGCAAGCATAAAAACTAAGCTAAGAGGGGCAGGATCCTAGTCCTTCACCCTCCAGGCCCACAATCTTCCTTTACGTATATAAAAGTTACTGTTAATAAATTTCTCAGAGTTGGAGCTTCCCTAGAGCATTGTTAGGTAAGCAGGTGGCCCAGTCTCCAGGAAGTAAGGAAGGACATGATTGGCAATGAGCTCAGGATGAAGTCTTTCCAGAAACTTACACCAGTTGGACCTCATAAGTCCTCATTTTCATACTTCCTGGTGCCCCAGACTCCAACTCTGCTACAAATTTTCTTCCAGGACTCACTAATACTGTCTTAGGGCTGACAGAGTTCCCACTTGTGCTGTAAAAGTGGAATTTCCCAGTATTCCAAATTGGACTGGAGGATGCATTTTCCCATAAAAACATTGTTGCGTAGGAGTTAGAGTCCATGCTACGATTAGTAGAGTGTACTATATTGGATATATTCATATAGATGAAGGATCTGTCATTTTGTCAGGGTTGCAAGTATATTATGAATTAAGTAGTTTCTTTTTGACGGACTGACCTAGGCATTTTATCACTCTGTATAACATTGGGAAAATATTTTCAAATCCATAAAAACAACTTAGAGACTTTGGGAAATCTCATCCATCTCTATTTTAATTAATGATCTAATTGTATTTGGGACCAGTATGATAGGGTGGCTCGAGTGCTGCACTTGAGAGATGGGAAGACCTGGGTTTGTATTCTGCGTCAGGCACTTAGTAGCAATGTGACCCTTAACTTCTCTAAATCTGTTTCCTCATCGATGAAACAGGTGTCATTTTAAAAGCACCGATTTTACAGGGATAGAGATTCATCCAAGTTGCCTTGAGCATAGAGCACATGGAAAGTCAGTAAGGCTGTGATGGGCATTGCATCCTAGGCAGAAGAATTTGTTGGGGTGCTATCTCAGTTGTCCAAGTGGGTAGTAATGAGAGAGATGAAAATTAATGTGGTAACAATGTCCTGTGGGTAGTTGGGAATCGGGTCTGGAACTCAGAAGAGAGGGTTAGGCGAGAGACATTTAGATTTAGAAGTCACTGATATAGAGGAAGTAGTTGAAGCTGCAGGAATGATGAGGATTGTCAAGGAAGAGAGTGTACTGACATCACACTGTCTATTCCTTTCCTCTTCCCAAGAACACTATTGGAGCATGAGAGAGTACGTCATCAAATTCCTGTTAGACTATTTTATGCTTCTAGCATCCACAGGGTATGGTGGGAAAGAACTTTGGATTTGGATGAGAAGAACCTGACTGGAATCCCAGTTCTGCTGCTTGCTGTTTCTTTGACAGTGGACAAATCACTTAACCTCTTTGGGAGTCAGATTCCCTGGTTGTAAATGGAAGGAGTTAGACAAGATAACTTCTAACATAGCAGTAGTTAATAGTCCTAAATGCTTAGATTAACACTGTGGTTCCTAACCCTTTTGAAGATGGATACCCCTTTGCATTATTAGAATATTTCTAGGACCCTGATGTGAAATAGTTATATTGAGAAAGCACTTAAATAATTAAGTAAAAATATACCCATGACAGAAAGCTTTTATGAATTCTTACTATTTGAATTTTTTATCATATTAATAACAATATAAACATAAGTTTGAAAAGAGTAATATGTGTGCAAGATATAACTTATTTAGCCTGCTGATGATATGTTTCTTTGTTATACTGAGTCATACTATGCATTTTGTGTGAACTAAATAAAGATCAAAATTACAATGTTTGCTGTGCATAAGAACTGCAATTGGGTTGAGAGCCTTGTGGCTAACCTTGTGGTATGTGATGGAGTATAAACATTATTTCCTCTTGTTCACTCTATCTTAAAGGCGAGCTTGGGCCAGTTCCAAGATTTGCTTTCTTAGTCCTTACCACTAATATCTTCTATATGCTATTCATTGTTAAACTAGTGGTTCTTTTATTAGATATTCTTTTATTACTTAAGCTTTTTCATCTTCCAGATATCTTTCCTTCCCACTTATTTATAGAAATCTTTCCTCTAATAAATAGTTGAGACTATCCTATCATTTTAGAATATTTTCTGTTTGAGAAGAGGATCCAAAAACTCTCAAAATTTAGTAATGCCTCCAGCTGTGGGACCTAATACATTTTTTCCTCTCTGCTAATCTGTTGCATAATCATATTGCCCTGTTAGGTCATTCACTGCCAAGAATGATCATACAGTAGTAGTATGATAACCATCACCCACTTGTAGAATTACCAAATCTTGACTGTAGAGTGTTTCACTTAGATATTAACAACCACAACCTGAGGTGCCTGTGACTAGTAGTAATCATGATTTCCAGAGGCACATCTACACAGATTCCATGATGAAGTCAAGAACTGCCTGGCCCATTGCTCTCCTGTAATTTTGTATATGGTAATTTTTATTTAAATCATATAACTCACTTAACTTTCGACAAATGATTTTTAGAAGCTAAAATGTCATGCAGCAAATCAGGAGAACCAAATATCACCCTAAAACACATATATAATGACATAATTCACCTGCAAAAAGTTTGAAATAGATATCTGAACTTAAAAAAGAAATGTGGAGTAACACATGGGAATCGTATGGTATCCCAAAAGAATATAAACTCCTTAAGGGCTGTAGTTATTTTGTTTTGTCTTTGTATCCCCTAGGGCCTGGCACACAAGATGTTTAATAATGCTTATTGATTGCTCTCTTAGAACAAGGCACTATAAAAATTAAATGGCAACTAGTATTCTTATTCCAGACCTGAATGTTGTTTTCTTGCTTCATTTTAGGGCTGACACTTCTTTTAAGATGCCTAAAGAAGATGAAGATCCTCAGGTTACTGGAAAGAATCGCTATAAATATTTTGAATGGTAAGAAGCCAACATTAATGTTACATGAACCTTACCTGTCAATTAAAGTCTATTGGAATATGTGTTCATAAAATGAGAGAAAGGAATTTCCTTGTAGCTGAAAATAGGTTCAGTAGTTTAGGCAGATGAAAAATGAAATAGAATGGCATGGGACCTAGACAGTGAAGATGGAAAAATATTAGAACTAACTGGAAAGTGATACAAATAGGCTTTCTCTGTGAGTATGAGCCATCCAAGCAGGACTAAAAGATTCAGTCTGTTTGCCATAGCTCAAAAAGGTAGCCATTTGGCTATTGTATAATTCAGGTGAATCAAGAAATGCCCCTGAGTTTCCTGTAGAATCTATTCTGGGACAGAAGTGAAATCTTGAATCTTTCTCTGCTGAGCTACCTGGTGAAAGTAAATTTCTAATGCAAATTGTTGTTCATAAGCAACCTTTTCCCATGAAACTCAGTTGCAGCTGGGGATGGACTGTCTTGCTAACTGTCTTTCGGGACATCTTTTCCCTTTCATTTCCAAATGTTCTGGACTTTAAGGAAGAGTTGTAAGACTCTTCTTAGACATGATCTTCCTATGTGGGAAGAAACAAGCTTTGTAATTTCACATAAGTATAACCTAGTACAGGTGAGTTTTGGGACAAAATGAGAAATAGTATGTAGAAGGCCTTATTTAAGAAACTGCCCCCGAGGTATTGGGGAGAGCTAGTGTTACCATGTTTAATGTGTGCATTACAGCATCTTGGAATCATAAGAGACCTTAGGGGTTATGTCAGCAACCTTCCACCCAAGTCAGGAATCCCATTTAACGGTATTGCCTTGTTTTCCCCCCAGGCCTTTCCTTCCATTTTACAAGCAGATGCCACTCAATGTTATTCTTGCAACACCAAAGTAAGTAGTAAATGCAGTATTACTAATTATTTTTCACTTTATTTTGTTTCTTCACCATTAGAGATGTAGACTCTTGGCCTTGGTATATTTGATTTAAAAAGAAATTAATCAAAATGTTTTTGCTCCTCTGCTAAATATATTTGTTGTTTGATGCTGTGACTCAACAATTTGTCACAATAACCAATCAATAAATACGCTATGAATTCGTCTTTCTCTTATGTCCTGCTTTAGTAGAATTTGCCGATCCTATCAGAGCTAAGCATTATAGGGTACCCATGAAAAGAGAAGCAGATCTATGTCCTGCCATATCTCATTTAAGTTACAGATTTAGGAAAAGAAATGTATTTAGTTCTGAGCATACAAACACAATGAATATTTATTATTCCTAATGCTCACATATTTAGGGTATTGGAAAGTAGCACATAATAAACCAGAGAGGAATAGACTGTAGAAAGATACCTTTATATTTTACAGGTATAGAAAAACAAGTCATTTCATACACAGAGAAGTAGCAAACAACTTCACTGCTAACCTAGGGCGTGAAGTCACAATAGGTCTTGTGTGGGCAGAATGAGGAGCAGACTAGAGTCAGCAGGGCCTTCAGATGAGTCTTTCTAGTTTTGTCATGTTCCCCTAGAAGGGGCAGAGAAGAAGACAGGTTACATTTAACTCAAATATACGTGGTACTTTTCTTCCCTGTGTTATCTCATGACAGGGAAAAGCTGTATTTTAAAGTCCAAGCTATTTCCCCTTAAAAAAACCCTAACAACAACTTTATTTCAGTGTTGTTTGGAAATATTTATTCCTGCTGTATGGAGGGAAATTTTCTAGATCAATGCCACATAACTGGCTATTATTGAATTGCATTTTCGGGTTCATACACTAATAATAACAGGCCATTCTCGGTATATAAAAATGGTTCTGCTAGTCAGTGGCAATGACGAATTTTTTCATGCACACTTTTTCATTGATACCAATTAAGACCAATGATAAGCCTTTAGGAAATGGCTTGCTGGGCTTAGGGGTTCATCCTGTGACTACTGAACAGAGCAAATCTAATTTTCTCACATTGTCTAGCACAGTAATGATAGATCCTTGTGCAGTTAATAAATATGATTAATGATTGAATGATTTTACCACCTTGCTCTTACCAATTGATTAAATCTTCCTTATTGGCTGTTTATAAATTAAGTTCTCTATCAGCAAGGTGGCACAATGGATAGAACGCTGGGTCTGGAATCAGGAAGACTCACCTTCCTGAGTTCAAATCTGGCCTCAGACAGTTATTAGCTGTTTGACCCTGGTCAAGTCACTTAACCCCATTTACCTAAGTTTCCTTATCTGTAAAATGAGATGGAGAAGGAAATGGCAAACCACTCTAGTATCTTTGCCAAGAAAACCCCAAATGGGGTCACGAGGAGTCAGCAACAACAACAAAAATTATGTTCCTGTCCTCTTTATCCTTTGTAGCATCTTCAGTTTTTGTAGATGGATACTGTACTTCAATCCTCAGATATTGCAAGAATACTGTAACAACAGTGCTTCTTGCTGCTACTGTGGCTGTGTGAGAATGATGACACCAGCACACAGGAGATCTGCAAGCACCAGTTCTTTGATCTGCTTTTCTAAGGAAAACGACTTTAAGGGGTTTACAATCTCGCTTTAATTAAACATGCATATATCATTCACTTACTTCAGGGGGAAAAGTCAGCACCCTGAACTTCAGAGAAAACACAAACAGAAATTACAAGCAGAAATTATATAAATAGAGCAAAATAAGACAAATCAACAGCCAGGCTTCTAGCTGTCTTGTCCAAGACATTACATACATAGTTACCAGAGAGAGAAGAACCAACATCTGGGTTTTTCGAATCTGGGGGGATCTTTAATGGCTACCCAGAGTCTCTTCTGATCAAATCTTCCAGTGAGTGAGCCCCGAAAGCAAAACCTCTCCTCAGAGTGGCTACCCTCACAGTATATATACCCTTTTTCCTAGGCCCAATGACTTCACACCTCTTGTGACCTAATTAGCAAAAGGGTATGGGCCTTCCTACAAACAAAGGCAAGACTCAATCAAAGGCGCTTGATTGCCTTAGTGCTGAGAAGCACTCCAAAAGAAAAAACAGTAAAAAGTCCCACTATGTTTGCCCTTACATATCTCCAGTCTTTTTTGTGTATCACACCACACCAGTATACATTGCAGATCCTTATTACGTCAGTAGGCTATTGACAAGTGTTGCTATAATCAGAAAAAATCATCCTAAACTTAGCTAATCTAGTCTTTGACAACAGACATACATTCTCATCACTTGCCTATTCTCAGAACCCCTCTAGCTTGATAGCACCTGCGAAATTTTGTGCACTGCTTGCATGACCTTCAAGAACCCAGCATTACCTCCTACTATGATGGGACTTTGCATGGAGTATTAGTGGTGAATATGGATAATATATAGATAGAAAAAAACCACTTTGGAATGTATATGTGTCAGTTCCTGGGCCCTGTTCTGATCACTCTTCATCTAGAAGCACAGATACGGATGGCAGCTGTTCAATTCAGCAATGCACCTGTTATGTGACAGGCGCCATGCTAAGTCTTGGGGGATGCAAAAACAAGGATGAAAAGAGTTTCTGCCCTCAAGGAATTTACATTCTCCGTGGAGGAAATGCTACATAGACAGTTAAATAAATACAAAATATATGCAGAATAAAAACAAAATAACGTGAGTGGCACTACTATTTGGGGAAACCAGGAAGAGCTTCAGTCTTGGAGAGTGACATTTGACAAGCATTGATATTTGATCTGAGTCTTGAAGGCAAATGAGGAATTCCATGAGGTAGAGGTGAGTAGGAAGAACATTCCTGGTATGGTGGATGACCCATGCAAAAGCAAAGGGGGATGGAAAGTGGGGTATGAAGAAGAATAAGTGGGCCAGTTTGTCTGGAATGTGAGGAGGAGTCACAGAATAAATCTGGAAAAAATAGATTAGATCCATCCCTTAAAGGGCTTAATTGCAAACGTCCTTGAGATGAAAGAGAACATTGGAAGCTTCTTGAGGAAGAGGATGGCATGGCCAAACTTGTGATTTAGAAGGATTACTTCAGCAGTCAAGTGGAGGATTGATGGGAGAGAGGTGACACTGGAGGCAGAGAGACCAGTTAGGAGGCTCTTATAATAATCCGGGTGAAGATGATGAGGGCCTCAGCTATGCTGGTGGCAGGGCAAGTAGAGGGAAGGAGGTGAATGAGACATGTTGTGGAGGGAACAGCAGGACAACGTGGCAATTAATTGAATGTAGGGAGCAACAAATAGGAAGGTACCAAAGGTGACTTTGAGGATGTATTGCCTGCCCTCAATTGGAGTAGGGAAATTACAGAGTGGTGAGTTGGGGGGAAGAAAATGAGTCCTTTTTTTGGATGTGTTGAGTTTGAAATGCCTGTGGGATGTAGAAGTAGAGCTGCCCAGCAGGCAGTTGATAATGGACTGAGAGATGAGACCTGGATTAAGAAGGGCACACAAAGAGCAAATGGGTAAGTTGAAATGCAAAGCTTTCATATTCAGGTGGAATGAACTTAGCTCAGGTGATAAATACACAGGGGCATATGGACCTTAGGTGTGTTATAGTGAAAAAAAGATGAGTTAAACCCTCAAATAGAACCATAGTAGTCACTGGCTTTTCAAGGTGGTCCTTCTTTTATGAAATTTCGGAAGTTACTGGGACTGGGAGAGCACAGCTAGAAGAGTAAACCACGAACACTTCTATTACCAAGTCTATGGGAAGTCAACTGACAGGCAAAGGCTGGACCAGAGAAGGGAGCAGCAGTAGCAGCAGCAGCAAGGTTATCGAGATATAGCAGAGATCAAGCTGAGCAGAACAGCACAAAAGTTTTGCCATTTTTAGACCTCCTGCCTCTGCCTCTATGATGCACTGACCCATAGTCTAGCCCTTTGGCCATGGTCAGCTTGCAGAATTTCCTTGGCCAGTAGGGTCATGAGATGGGAAAGGAAAGGGAAGAACTTTGAAGAAACCTGACAGCTACTGAACCAGTGTGTTATCTAGCCTCTCCTAATTCTCCCTCCTCCAAAACCCCCCAGAATGAGAAAATGGAACAACTTAGTAGTTAAGGTAAGTAACCAAGAAAGGTGGTCAAGAAAGGAAGAGCATTTATCATGTTGTTATGGAAGTTATATCATAGCAGCAGTATTATTTGGCATCCATCAAATCTTTTGGAGTATAACTGATGGGTCCTACATCAGGAATCTGCACTGGAGAGATTCATTAAGCCCTCCTTTGCAGGATTGATTAGATTTCTCACAAACATACGTTACCAAATGAGCCGGTGATTATTCTAGATGGATAAATAAAAAGCCACTGTTTGATTCCTGTTGGTAGTTTGATAGTGCTTATCATCAATGCTTATCTCTAATAGCACATACATATATACATACATATATGTGTGTATATGTATGTATATGTATATACATATATATGCAAGTCATCCATCTTGTGCTTATATACAGGGTAGCTTAAAACTGCACTAACACTTTTGGGCCATCCGTTGTATGAGACCTGCCATTCATTTTAGATAACTATGGTTTATATTCTATTACTAGACCAATACTCCACTACCTAGAGGAAGAAATAAGTCTCTTTAGAAGGCAGACTCTATCTTCCCTTCTCTGTCCTTGAACTGGGTAGAGGGGGAGGGAGGGAGGCTAGCTAAATATGGGGGTATGACCATGGGGGGGAATGTAAGTTGGAGAGCATATCCCTTGAGGGGTTATATTGTATTTTAAGGTTTTCTTGTAGCACCCAGAATCCACACTTTGTATTGGCTATATTTATAATGGCTTTTCCTTGACTTCCTTATCTTCCTGCCTGCTCCCTTCATCCTGCCCCTCAATTCAGTATGTTGGGAAATGTTGTTTTTCAGTTGTTTTGCAGATGTGGAGGTAGCAAGGAAATTCTTCAGGGACAGTTGGGCAGAACCCTAGTCATATTGAAGAATCTGAAAGAGAAACAGAGAAGGTTTTCTTCCTGCCAGTGGTGGCTAGGCACATTCCTGTGTGTCTCTTTTGAGTTGAAGGGAAAATAGGCCAATATGTTCTCAGAGTTTGATTTTTAACTCCTGTACATACTTGTATTGAGTATTCTAAATGATGCTAACATGATTTAATTTTTTTTCTTTCTTTCTTTTTCACCTTTCAGGCAAGATGTATACAGCTACGTTTCAGTCGCTAAAAAGCAGCCCAAAATTGCTTTGGTGCATACTCAAGGCACCCAGACAGATTATCGGGATAGTGAAACTCAAACAGATCCGTATACACCAGAATACATAGTATGCCAGGATACCATCCCTGAGATCTTGACCCTGGCTACTCTCACTTGGGGTAAGTTGGCCAATGGGCTAATAATTGGGGGTGACTGCTGCTGTTATGAGGGATGATTGTATGTTCAGATGTAGGGAACAGGGTCCTAGCAATGGCCCTTGTGTGGCCCATCGTTCTTTCTCCACTATAGGTTCATGAAACCTGCCTTTACTTATATTGTAGCTGCTATTTGGAGAATCTTATCCTGTACAGCTTCTTTTAAAATTCAGTCTCTCATAGGACTTTGTTCAAAGATTGTCAGCCTTGCTCATGAATGCTTGTTCACCCATCATTATTGTTTCTTAGCAATCAAAATTAATTTTCACAAACATCCTTTGGTCATTTTACTTACCACTCATTCTCTCCCACATACTCATTCACTCTCTAACCCACCCTCTTTCATTTAGGTTTTCCCTATCCAGTCACTTAGTGTCTCCTGTTTACCAGTCCGTATCGCCTCTATGAATCAACTTTTTTGAGTTTATATTTGTGTGTGCATATTAAATCAAGTCACCAAGCCTTTATTGAGCACCTGCTGCGTTCTAGGAACTGTGCTAAGCACTGCAAAAAGACAGAAAAAAAATAAAAATAAAATCAAAAAAACACAATAATCCCTGATCTCAGGGAGATCAGTTTAATGAGACAACATGTAAACAACTTATGTACGAATGAGATATACAAGATAAATTTTAGATAATCAAAAGAGGGAAGGCACTAGTATTAAGAGGAATTTAGAAAGGCTTCTTGCAGAAGGTGGGATTTTTAGCTGGCACCTAAGGGAAGCCAGGGAAGGCAAAGATGAGGAGGAAGAAAATTCCAGGCATGGGGAGCAGCCAGTGAAAATGCCTGGAGTCACAAGATGGAGTACCTTGTAGACAGAAAAGTAAGTGGCCAGTGTCAGTTTTGATTGAAGATTATGTGGGAGCGACTCAGATTTAGGAAGACTGGAAAGGTAAGAGAGAACCAAGTTATGAAGGGTTTTAAATACCAAGCATAGGATTTTATATTTGGTCCTGGAGGTAATAGGGAGCCATTGAAGTTTATTGAATGGGAGGGAGTGGTGACTTGGTAAGACCTTTACTTTAGGAAGATTAATTTTACAGTTAAGTGGAAGAAGGACTGATGTGAGAAGGGATTTTTTAAAGACAAAAGAAAAAGAGAAAGAATAGAAAAAAATCAGTAAAATAGATCAGTACATTGAGAAAGTCTGACAATATATTCAGTGTTCTGGACACTGAATGGAGCCCCCATGTCTGCAAAGGAATGGGGAAGATAGCTTCTTATATCTCTTCTTTGGAATAATGCTTGTTCTTTGTAATTTTGCAACATTCAATTTCAATTTACATTGTTGAATTTGTATATATAGTTTTCTTGGTTTTGTGCATCAGTTCATGTAAGTCTTTCCATGTTTCTCTGTATTCATCATATTCATTGTTTCTTATAGCAGGTGATTCCATTACATTCATCTACCGCAATTAGTTTTTAGCTGTTCCCCAGCTGATAGGCATCTGCTTTGTTTCTAGTTCTTTGCTGCCCCCTAAAGAGGCTGCTGCAAATCTTTTGGCATATATGGAGCAATAACATTTTTAGTGTTAAAAATTTTAATGTTTAAAATTTTAAATGAAATTTGATATATTTTTCTAAACATTCTACTGAAAATTTTTTTTAAATGGTCCATTTTTGTTAAAGAATTTGAACTGGTGATTTTGCTGGAATGGCAGTATCTAATCTTATTTTCATTATATGTCAGTTCCAAATGAGGTGCCTTTGGTATTTGGAAGGGGCTAAGGGAAAGATGCCAGATTTACCTAAAGATGTGGAGAGTGAGACCTCAGTGGGAATGACCTGGATTTGGATTAGATGAAGAGACTGAATTGTTGCCAACCTGTAAAGTGTAGACAGCCTGAGCTGTTTGTTTTTGATGACAAGTTGGAGGGTACAGGTAGGAAATGAGAAAGTTTTAGGTGGGGGGAGGGGTAATGTCTGTTTTCAAGAGCTTTGAAAAGACATCTTTGACTGTATCTGCTGTCTTCCCTTTCCCGACATTCCTTCCATTTTTTACAGTGAATTAGCTAGGATAACCCACCTCGTGGCATCTGATTCTGAGAGCAGATCTGGACGGTGGTGGCAAGGGGCAGACTTTTGCAAGAATGGACAGAACTTGGACAGAGAGGAGAGAGGGGAAGAGAGAGGCCCCATTGCACTTTCCCAAGTAGGAAGTGGCAGAAACAGACTAGCTGCAAAGAACCTAGAGGAGCTTTTGGAGCTCCACATTTGTGGGAATGTTAATCTCAGGGTATAAGTACATTTTTGTTTTTTCAGCATCATCAGCATCTCTAAATGTAGTAAACAGGCAGAGAGAGAGAGCAATAATCAAGTTATAGGTAAGGGCAACAGTGTTAGAAGATTAAAAACCTGATTTTATAGTTAATTGATATGGTGGTTGATATGATAATTAACAGTATTTTGAAGGTGCTTCAGGAAGTTTCTTAAGCTTGTAAATCTTAGATAATTGCACTCAATGACCGTACCCTATCATTTACAGCTGCCACCAACTCTATGTTAGAATTTTAGGGGGATCAGGGACCTTAGACATCTAATATCATCATTTTACAGAGAAGGAAACCAGTTTTCAGAGATGTAAATGCTTGCCCAAAGCCACCTAAACACTAGGTAGGGGCAGGGCTGGGACTAAAATCTGTCTCTCCTAACATCTAGTTCAGTGTCTTTCTGCTTTTCAATGATACCTCAAACACTATTTACCCCAAATCACTAATACATTTTGAAAAAAATGCTAAAATGTATTTACATTCTGACAAGAAATAGCCACCTCTGATGCCACTGTTTTGAAACCTGCAAACCTCCCATTTAAATGATGCCATCTAACCCACCCACCTCATCTCCTTTCTCCCCCACCCGAAATACATTGTTATTACTGGGACTGGATGTTATATTTGTATTGTCAGATGGTGGTCACTGTATCTCATGCTTTTTAAAAAAATGTTTTTCTTTTCTAACAGGGAAGGATTTAATCTTAACAAAGGAAAGTTAGGAGGGAATATACTAAAGAGTGTTATGGGGCCACAAGGCAAGGCAAGGACTTGGGAAGAAACTGGAGAAAGCTTACCTAAGCCTGTTTCCTTTCTGGAATTTGCTTCTTCTGGGGACTTTGTAATGTTTCTTTGTAAAATATTATTGTTGTTTTATCCTAAAGGTCGGGGACTTCCAGCAGGACTAGCTGAAGTAGAGATGATCGAACGTGCCAGAGAGAAACGTGCTTGGGAAGCCACCCTTCCGCCTCTGAGTAACGACGCATTGTTCAATAAAAGGAGGAAAATGATGAACGACATGGAAAGGAAGGAGTGGGCCTTCAGAGAGCGTGAAATTGAGAAGTAGGTGCTTGGCCATCAGCACTGTCACTCCTTCACTACTGCATACCATAGGTGTCGTCACATTAGTTTGGGGTTGTTTACCCATCAAAGTATATCCAGTTTATAGTTACACCTCAACATGCAGGGAAGCATCGATCAGTTCAACTGTAAAATAAGTATCTAGAGACCTAGTTAGGAGCTCCAAAAACTACATCATTAACCTGCCCCGAGAGAGAGATGGTGAGGTCAGATGATTCAGGCAGCTTTCCCTTAGCTAGCAGGAAGGAATAGGGCTCCTGTGACTCCAGTCTAGGGTGTGTTTTAGCTGAGTGTATAGCCCATTACAATCGCATCTGCAAAGGCCTTTTCTCAGTCCTTACCCTTCTGGAACCCTCTGTAGTCTTTGACCCTATTGATCACCCTTTTCTCCTTGATACCCTCTTCTCTCCAGGTTTTTAGGATACCACTCTCTCCTCATCCTCCTCGTACCTATCTCAGTCTCCTTTGCTGGATCTCTATCCATTCATGCCTGCTAACTGTGGGTGTACCAAGAGCTCTATCTTAGGTCTGTCCTAGACTGACCAATGAAGAGCAAAAATAGGATTCCTAGATGCCTTAAGAAATTAATAATGGAATGGAGACTGGAATATTGCCCAGTTTACTTCAGTTCTTCAAAGTTTGATTTCCATGCTGTGGGTTCTCCCTCTACCAATGCATACTGTAACTCCTTTTTACATTAGCAGATGGCCTTTGAGAGTTGCTGTGGTCAAAATGTCTACCATCCTACCATGATCTAGCAATAAACTTTTTTGAGTTTGGCCAGGTTTATGGTTGTCAGCTAATACATTGCCTGTGCCCAAAGCTTCGGGGTCTGTTGGTACAGCCTTTGACCCGCCAGTTACCCCCACCCACACAGAGGCATCAGAGGAAGACTCCAGTGAAGCTTTGTTTAAGTAATGAGAAGTAATTAACAGGTTAGCATCCATTTGCCGGACCTCCTTGGCAGGGGTAGGGAGTGGGGTGCATATTTTGAGCCGGGCCCCGTTGAATTGATCCATAAGGCTATGTTAGAGCAAATAGAATAAAAAGTAATAGGTAGTCCATGAGTACTTTTCCTTTAATAGATTTAACTCTTCCCAGTCACATGGATGGAAGGACCAGTAAGATTAGGCAGGACAATTCATACCCAGTGGTGATGTTGTTGAATATTTCAGATGGTGAACAAGCATGACTTTGCCATCACTTTTGTTGTGGCTGCCCATGGGATTGGGTGAGCAGATCTCACTTCCTCATTCACATTAGTATTCTAATAAGTATGGGGCATCTAGGTGGTACAGTGGATAGAGTGCCAGGCCTGGAGTCAGGAAGACCTGTGTGACTCTGGGCAAGTCACTGAACTCTGTTTGCCTAAATTTCCTTATCTATAAATGAACTGGAAAAGGAAATGGCACACCACTCCAGTATCTTTGCCAAGAAAACCCCAAATGGAGTTCTTCACCTGGATTTTTTCCTGATTTCCTGGATCCTACCAGCATTTATTTATCTGCCAGGGATGTTCTTGGAAATGGAACTTACTATGGTGTTCCAACCTCCAAACCAAGTTCTTGGTTTTTCTCTGACAGAGTCCCTCAACTGAGCTTTAGAAGTGAAGGATCCCAGTCAGAGATGTAGCAGGATTTAGAAGGAATTTTCTAATCCTGAATTAGATAGTTGTCTGGGACCATGGACTTTGAAGTTGCTTTGGACACAGGGAATTAGAAGGATACAATTAATCACAGCCTGGTGACTCTCTGCTTGGTTTTTGTTGACTGTTTGGCTAGCTGCAGTGCTTGGCTCTAGCTCCTCCCAACTAGAAGTGCTTAGCCTGCCCTTGTTAAGAAGCAACTTTCTAGCCCCTGTACCATAGTTAATGGGAGGAGAGAGGCTTTGAGGAGCTGAAGTTCAGGAGATGGTAATAGAGAGCAGTTTAGTGATGAGAAATACCCAAGTACATACAACGCAGAACCTGTCAGAGAGTAGAGATAGAATGCTCAGTACAAATACTTGATGCTCAGAAGAGATGCAGGACCACATGGAGATCCACACAATGATATCACCAGAGGACTGTAGGGTAGCTCCGTAGGGAGCATCAGAGGTATTGGTAGGCCTTGTCATATGTGATCACACAGGATCACATGTGATCCTGATGTGTGCACTCTCTAGCAATGTGCCCTGACCACATAGGTTCCTGGCAAGTGCTCTTTCAGGCACATTCCCTCTCTCTTTTCCTTCCCCAGTATTCTTTGGTCATGTATGTTCTCTTTGGTCATACACTTCCCTGTGGTGTGGTACTTGTGGAAGAATATAGTCTATCTGTGCTTGGAAGATCTTTTCCCCTTACTTTTCAATACTGAGTAAAGCAAAAATGCTCCCTCTTCCCACGATTACTTGACGTAGTTCCAAAAATGTTAGTCTTAGCAGTACAGCAAAGAACATTAAAGATATATTTGCTAGACTGTTTACTTAAATGTCTCTTGCTTTCAACTAATGCATCCCCTAGTTGGTAAAAGTTGATACATCAGTAGGGGCTCATTTGACCCCCATAATTGTGTCAAACAAATGGATCTTTAAGCTTTTCTTGGAGGCTGTCAGAGGGGGTGCTACATTCAAAATGCTTCTCAAATTTATTCCTTTCCCTCTATTCCCACAGCTGATGGACTCAAATATAGGCCCCCGGTCACCTCACATTTCATACTTTATCTCTACAAATTGAATTTCTTTCTATCTAAATTCATCCTGCTACCAGACTAATCTTCTTAAAAATACTCTGCAGCTTTCATGTTATCTTTCCTTTGCTCAAAAACCTATAAGGTTTCTACATTGCGTTACAGGTCAAGTCCAAACTCCATGATCTAGTTCCACCCTACCCAACCAGCCTTTTGTTCCTTATTGCTCTCTGCTCTAGTCAGGCCAGTCTCTTTGGTGTCCCTTACAGGCTATGTTCATTTTCTCTTCCTTTCCTCATACTGTTCCCCTTGTCTAAAATGTTCTCTTCAGTCCTCCTGGCCTGTCAGAAATCCAAAACTCCATCTCCTTCATGGGCTCTTACATTTTTGGATCTCCGAACTCCTCTATAGCACTTAAAACCCGTGCAACACTTAGACTTCTGCTATTCTGTATTCTCTAATTGTTTCCTGTGTCTGATGTCTCCAGCTAGATTGTAAATGATTTGATAGGAGTCTAGATTTAGGACCAGAAGAGACCTTAGAGATCTAGTTGGGCTACAATCCAACTCCCTAATTTTGAAAATGAGGGAACTTATATTGGCACCAGTGAAGTCCTTTGACAAGGTAACAGAAGTCATGTTTGGCAGAGCTGAAATTTAAAACCAAGCCTTCTGGCTCTAAATCCACAGCTTTTTTCACCAGAAACTTTTTTCTCTTGATATAAGCTACCATATATGCTTACGAAATATCAACTATACTGAAACTTTAAGTTCGTATGTATTTTGGGCCCATCTAGATAGGTACTTTGCTTGAGTAAATTTGATCATTCTGTGGTGTTGGTGCTGTCCAATCAACAATCATTTGTTTTTTGAACACCTACTCTATACTGGGCCCTGTGTTAAGCACTGAGGATACAAAGATAAAAATGAAACAGTCCTTGCCCTCAGGGGGCTTATGCTTTCTATTCTCTTGGAGGAGAGTCATGTAAATATGTAGGTATGTGCAATGTGTGTCTATATGTATAAGTATGGGCAGCTAGGTTACACAGTGGTTAGAGCACCAGGCCTGAAGTCAGGAAGATTTATCTTCCTGAGTTCAAATCTGGCCTCAGACACTTAATAGCTGTGTGACCCTGGGCAAGTCACTTAACCCTGTTTGCCTCAGTTCGTCCTCTATAAATTGAGCTGGAGGGGGAAATGGGAAACCACTCCAGGATCTCTGCCAAGAAAACCCCAAATAGGGTCACAAAGAGTCAGACATGACTGAAATGACTAAACAGCATGTGCGTGCGTGCGTGTGTGTGTGTAGTAACTTCTGGGCATTTTAGGGCTGGAGTACAGCCAAGGCAAAGGCATGGGGACAGGAAGTGGGTTTTATATATATATATCTATTTTTAAAAATGATTGATGTGGACATGTGGATATGGGGTTATTCATTCATGAGCTTGTATAGAAAGGTCATGTCAGTGCAAAGTACAGGAACCCTTAGTCCAGATGGATAAACACTTGTGCAAGCCCTTACTGCCATCATTTAGAATGTCAGAAGAGGAGCAGGAAGACCTACTCTGCTCAGGCAGGCAGCTCGTCACTTTTTCTATCCATTTGGCCAAGACTTTGCTTTTGTTTTTTTCTACTAGACTTTGATTTCATTTGTAGAGGAAACTTCTGGTGAGGAAACCCCATCTAACAATGCATATTTACAACTGTTTTGCCACTTTGATCATCTTAACAAGTTTCCTGAGGGGGAAGGGGCCAAGGTGAGCAGGGAGAGGGCACTGAGAGGCCAAGTGGTCTTCCCAGCGTCACATAGCTGGGATGTCAGAGGTGGCACTGAATCCAAGTCTTCCTTGATGCACACAGCCTCTCAGACAAGTCTATTTCAAATAAAATACTTTTGGGTGAATAGGGTATTTGTCTTCTGAATTAGGCTTTAAAAAATCTCTGGATATGTTATCTCTCCTGCTTGTAGTTCTTAGAGCAGGGTTTCTTAACTTGGGGTACATGAACTTGTTTTTTTAAAGCAATTTTTGATAACTATTTCAATACAATTGTTTTCCTTTGTAATCCTTTATATTTTATTTTGTGCATTTAAAAACATCATTCTGAGGAGTCCTTTAGACTCCAGCAGACTGCCAGAGGGTTCTGTGACACACCAAAGTTAAGAGGTCTAACTTAGAGTGACTTTTGTCCCTTGAGAGTAGATAGTGCAAAATTAGAGGCATTTGGGTCTCAGCAGTGAAATGGCTAGAGAGTTTTGGAGACAGAAATGAAATAGGCAAATAGATTTTGTTGCTCTAAGGCCTATAATGTTCTCAAGAAATACTTGTCCATAGCATATCAGGAAACAAAAACAGATATAACTTTGAGCATAGATTTTGACCCAAATACAAGTAAGGTCAAAAGATAAGGTTTGTAAGCAGTGAAGGTTTCTGAATAGAAGAGATAACATTGATTGCCTTTTGATATAGATAGGGTATTACAAAATATATAACATGAAGAAAGCCTGGTATACAGTATGCGGAGACAATATGGTACAGTGGACAGCTTGGCGGGCTGTGGCAAACTACAGTTGGGACTTTGGAACTAGTGGGGAAACCTTCAGCGTTTCCTACAGATTTAAATCACTCACTAGCATTCTGGGAAACTGCTGACTGACCTGTTTCCATCAGATAACAAATTAGGCAAGACCACCCACAAATGTACAGAAATGACAAGAATTAGGAAGTTCAAAATCTCAGAAGCAAGGCTAAGGAATTAACAGAACTGGACCTCCCAGTTAAGCAGCACAGGTCAGTACTGACCGAGTACGGATGCCATAAGTGTTTCCTCATGATATCCTTAAGGTGGTATTTACTATATCCCTAGTATATACCTAATAATATTTCTTTCTTCCAAAGTTTTTTTTTAATTTTATTTTTGGGTCCATGTTCTCTCTCTTCTGTCTCTATTCCTCCCTGCTCTTCACCACAATTGAGAAAGCAGTATCTTATTCTCCCTTCCTATCTGGTGCTTATAATAGTTACTGATCGTTATTTTGCCCTAAAATGAGCTTTTGACGTGCACTAATTTAAGTTACTAGTTAATCCATATCCATATTTGAATGTGAGTTATCCTTGAAAATGGCAGTGGCAGTTAATGTTTCACAATGGACCTTTAAGTTATACAAACTGGAAAACAAAAACATGGTACTCTTCAAGGGGGTGTGTGGCAGATCTTGAACTATAAGGGCTAAGGACATGTCATAGCCTTCTTTTGTAATACTTAAGAGTCCTTATTAGACAGCTGGAAGATAGATAGAGAACTTTAGAACCAGAAGGGACCTTTGATATAGGCACTCCAATGAATTCCTGCTGATTGGTTGATTTTACCCATGACCTGTAGCAAAAGTAACCTATGCTTTTTCCATTTTAAGAGGGTGAAGAGGGAGCAGTAAAGATTTTTCTTTCATGGAAATTATTTTCTAGTGGCCTGGCATCCTAAGAATCTCCTTGATCTGATTTGTTGATGTAGTCAAACCCTGACACCTGCAAAAGAGTATAGGATTTTAATTAGGTCAGTACTAGATAGGTTCAGAGTATGGGTTTAAGCCTTATTCCCTGGAAAAGTCACATAACAAAATAAATAATTGACAAGTGAGTGCCATCCAAAATAAAGGAAATAATTTTTGGCAGGAACTCATCTCTACTTTATTGGAAGATTCCTATTTGAGATGTCATGTATATTTGTCATTTAAAGACTGCAGGAACTTCAACTCGAGGTCCTCAAGCAGCTATTGAAGAAGCGTGAAGATGATCAAAATGAGGTGAACATAAGGCGTTTAAATGCCCAGTGGTCTGAACTTCAGGAAGAAAAGGAAGAGAAATTGTTAAAAATTAGACACACCCATGTATCAGGTAATTTGTGTCATAGCAAAGATCATGGAAATTGAAAAATTGGGTTGAAATAAGCTCTCAAATTGGCTGTGTAATGTTGATTTTTTTTTTTTATCAATTTAGTGTATACAACCAGAAGTGGGAAATGGATAGTGGTTTATTGTTAAAACCCAGGAAGGAGAAAAGGCAAAAATTGAGTTCTAGAAAAATCTACTGATAATTGCCTGGCAATCAGGTTGTTTAAATTAGGAGGTAAGAGTGTAGTGGACAGATCCCCACCATAGAGTTTCCCTCATTTTTGTGTACTGGAGTTCTAGATGATCTTACGAGGTCACAAGACCTGAGGTGAAGTTTGGACAATAAAGTGAAAGAAGCCAGTGTGAGTCTTTAGTGTTTTAAGTGTTTATGACAGTGACTTTCTTGTGGCTACAGAACAATCTTAAAAATATGCAACTAGGGCATTCTTTAATTCCTAAGACTCTTCAGGAACATTCTTCTTTCCATGCTGTTAGGTTTTCTTAGCTCTTCTCTCAGGGAAGGATTTAAGCTCAATGTTGAAATTTATTTTGTGTTCAGCTACTTCTGGAGCTACCGCTGTGGAATCAGACTAAGTAACATCCAACTTTTTAACGGTTGACTAGCCCGCAAGGCTTTATATAGGCGTAAACTCTAGTGAAAGGGAAGGGTCCCTGAGACTTTCATTTTTGTATCTCTAGTGTGTAGCACTCATAATATGTGCTTAATAAATGTTTCTTGAATTCAACTTTCACCATGTGAATACACTAGAAATCAGACTTCAGTTAGTTTCCTACGTGACTGTATGGTATTGATTGTCATATATGTGACTTTCAGCACAGTACTGTAAAATACACTGAACTCAAGCATCAGTGTTCCTCAACATATAGTATTTAAAGAAAAATAGATGTAGCTGAGATTACTGTTGGACATTGAGTATAACATTGGACATGAACCTTGTTTATTTTGGGAGCTGGTCTTTGACTAAATTTAGATATGGTCTATTAGGTGACTTCACCCTTTTAGAACAATATTTTTGAGGCAGTTTCTTATGTAGATGTATTATATTTCAGCAATCAGAAAAATGATGTTGAAGGGAAGAAATGTAGAGGGGAAATTTGAGAGAAGAAACATCATCAATGAATATAATGATTTTGCATCTGAAGTCTATGGGCCTCTTTCTCGACTGGGTCGCTTTCCAGACAGTAATTCGGAACGTTTTGTTGTAAAAAACCACTTTCTTAACACGTACGAGGGTAAGTCATCATGAAAAATTCAAGCTTATAAGTGTAGCAGAGTAACCGATGTTTTTAACAAAATATAGGGTTAGCATACTTAAAGGACAATCAATATAAGAAAGCCATAGTTGCGGAAAGAATAAACTATGGAAGTTATTGTTTTAAATATACTGTTATTTTGAAGAACAGAAATTCTTGCTCAGGAAGAACTATTATGTGTATATATATATATATATATATATATATATATATGCATATATATATAATATATATATGCATCAGTAACAACCCAAACCAAGGCTTATGAAGGAAACTATGAAGAAAAATGTGCTCCTTTAGAAGGAACAACTGAAAGTTTGTGGGGGGAGTGAAGGGGGAAGTTTGAGGAGGTAGTTAAAAGATACTATGGACCCTGGGAGAAGAGAGAGTCATAAGTCTTTCTTAAAGGTGAATGAAGTAGAGTGCCTCCTTAGAAAGCTCCCTTGAGTTCACAAGGAATAGTTTGATTCTCTGTACTTGATGACTACAGACTGTTCCACCTCTGGCTTTAGCCAACCATCTCACAGATTTGGGCCATTGCATTGGATAGAGATCTGGCAAAAAACAAAAATGAAACTATACGGAAACCTGTACAAATCTGTCACCACTACTTAAAAAACAATTCAGAGAGCAAGCCCAACTTAGAGTGAATCAATAGTAATAATAATGAAGGCTCACATACAGAGTGGAATGACTGTAACTTCTGTTGAGTGATATGATAATAATGTTTCAGAGTTCTTTTTTATTTTTTTTTAATTAAACATGACTTTTTACATATTCTTAGTT
Source organism: Trichosurus vulpecula (assembly GCF_011100635.1). NCBI lineage: Eukaryota > Metazoa > Chordata > Mammalia > Diprotodontia > Phalangeridae > Trichosurus > Trichosurus vulpecula. The sequence continues at coordinate 338,736,481 of NC_050574.1, read as the reverse complement.
CTTTTGATTTTTTTCTTGTCTTGATTTTATTACATTAAAAATTGTTTATTACATACAAAAATTGTTTTTGATTTTTATCACATTCCCCATTGATTTTTTTTTGTAACACTTGTCTTCAGTTTTATCATAATGGTAAAAGATGAAGACATTTTTAGAAATTTCCTTTACTGCCAACTTTTCAAGAACACTTGATTGTATTAAGTGACATTATGGAATCATACAGTCATAGAGTTGGAAGGAATATTAGAAGTTATTTGCCCTAATCTCTGCCTGAAGCATGAATTCTCCTCTGTATCAAACACTCATTTGAATACTTTATTTCCCTTTTCAGAATCATCCAAAATGAGGTGGTAAGAGAGTTTAATTCTTGAGAGCCTCTCTTCCTTTGAATCAATTTCTCTTTTAGAGCCCCAGGCTTCAGGATCATATCAGTCTTTCAGGATTATAGCAATCTGTTCTTTGAATTTTTTGAAATCCGCTTACTTAATTAAAAGCTAGGGTACACATCCCAAAAGTTCTTTTCTATCACAAGAGCCAGGTAGTATGGTCACTCTAAAAGTTTCATTTGTCCATATGACCAACATATCTATTGGTCCATATGAGTTTCACCAGAACAGGGGTGGAGATATAGTTTGGATCCCATAGATTACCTCATATGGTCTTGACAATTTGGGCCAAGGTAGAATCTAGAGTCTAGCTTAGACTCAGACCTAACATGCTGCTCTCTGGCTGCAGTAGCTCTTAGGCCCATCTTCCAACTCAAACCCAACACACTACCTCCTACCCTGGGGTCCTGGGCTCCTAATTGGTAAGATATCTCCATCTAGCCCAGACCCAGACTCAGTACACTGCCCTCTCACCATCTAAGTACTCAGCTATTGCCCTTCTCCTCTTCTGGCTGCCTCCCTCTTTAAACTCCCCTTTCTCCCTCACTCTCTGTAACTGTAATCACATTAATATTACCATTCATGGAGAGGATATCCCTGCGACTGTACCCCCAGCACTTAGGCCAGTGCTTGACACCTAGTAGATGATTAATAAGTGCTTTGTCTTTCATTCATTCACTGGAAGCCTAGCTACACCAAAAAGATGGATCCAAGGGAAGAAGGGTTGCCAAGTAATGGGTCAACAAGAAGGAAGAGATAGGAAGAATTACTACAGTACTGGAACCTGGAGTCAAACAGGGAGAGATCGAACCCATCATGCTAGAAAACTCAATCTGTACGCTCAAAGTGCTGTGTCCCATAGACTAGTTCTGATACGCTGGCTCCACCCCCACTCATGAGTACACCTCTTAATCTGTTGTAGCCGCATGACTGATGATGCCAGATACCCTTTTTTCTATCTTTGTCAAGATGAAATTATCAACAAGGCCAGTTGCCAGCATTTATCCACAAAGCTTTTCATAAGTTGACTCACTCCTGTGTTTCCAGTCTCCTTGCACCACCTCACTCACACTTGTGTACTCTTTCTTTCTTTATATTTTTGTGGGGTGTGAGGAGGCAGTTGGAGTTAAGTGACTTTCCCAGGGTCACACAGCTAGTAAGTGTCTGAGGCCAGATTTGAACTCACATCCTCCTGACTCTATCCACTGCACCTCTTAGCTGCCCCTTTCGTGTACTCCTCAGTCCAGTGACACTGGGCTCCTTGATATTCCTCAAACAAGATACTTCATCTACCAACACTGGGCATTTTTTCTGTCTGTTATCCATGCCTGGAAATCTCTCTTGCTTTATCTCTGCTTCCTGGCTTCCTTCAAGTCCTAGCTAACCCACTTTCTATAAGAAGCCTTTCCCAATTCCTGTTAATGCTCCCACCTTCTCTCTGAGATTATTTTCAATTCGTCCTGTACATATCTTGTCTGTATCTAGTTGTTTGCTTGTTGTCTCACCCGTTAAATTGGGAGATCCTTGACAGCAAGGCCTGTCTTTTGCCTTTCTTTGTGTCCCTAGTGCTTAGCACAGTGCCTGAAGTATATTCTTTGTTTTGTTTTGTTTTGGAGGAGGGAAGGCAGGGCAATTGGGGTTAAGTGACTTGCCCAAGGTCACACAGATAGTAAGTGTGTCAGGTGTCTGAGATGAGATTTGAACTCAGGTCTTCCTGATTCCAGGGCCGGTGCTGCACTCACTGCGTCACCTAGCTGCCCTGCAAAGTATATTCTTAATAAATGCTCATCCGACTGACTTCTGCTTTTGGGAGAATGACTTCCAACAGAGGCTGGAATATACCTTGTATGTAATTTCAAACCTTAATGATTAGCATATAGCAACTACAAAATGCGAATATAAAATACTTAGGAAATGCTGACTTCCAGTGCCAAGTCCTTCTGGCCCAGGCCTTCTCCCCAACTCTGGCTTCATTTTTCCATACCCAGCTTTGACTCCATAGTTCGCCATTTTAGTGTTTTATTAGCTAGCTGCTTCCGTTGAATCAAAGGATCATAGATTTGGAGCTAGAAGGGATTATGGTCCTTCACACTGCTTCCTTGCTGCCTCTCTCTGCTGCCTTCCTTGAATCACTTGAGCTCTTCTTCAAAGCACCATAACCAGTGGGTGGGTGGGGAGGTAGAAGGAAAGTCTCCCTACCTCCACCGCCCCAAAAAGAGAACAGCAGTTGGTTCTTGCTTGATTGCCATCTCTTGCTTAGTCCAAGTATGGTTCCTGAATGTTTAGTGTTTAGTAAGCTAAATTTTTAAAAGTGGCCGAGGCGTGGCCAATCTTCTTCCTTTCTAATTCTATCAAGGAAAACTTGATGGAATAAATAGGGTAGCAGGATGTTCGTGCCTTGTTAACACATCAGAATTTCATACTTTTTGTTACCTTCTTTACTTTCTGAGATTACCTAAGTCTTTGCACTTAGTTTAACACCTTCTTAATTATGTTTACTTCCCAAACTAGGAAAAATCAGTTGGTCATGGTGATAGGTGCAAACTCTTAAGGGCCTGTCCTACCATAGGTTAAACTAGTTTTTCTTTATAAGGTATCATAACTACCCTCAAGACTTAAGTCATGAGATTAAAGGATTAGGCCATTAATATGGATTCTGGGTGGCCTTAGGTACAAAAACCCGGGTCTCAAAAGAGTCAGCAGCAACTCCCTCATCCTTCTGACCAGCTGTCAGGGACAATACAGTGGCCGAGAAGCTATGCCAAGTTGAATCAAAACTACCTACTTGGTGAATAATTATTCTTTCCCTATCCTGAATATCCTTCCCCTGCTATGAATAAGTAAATCTCCTTTTGTTAACTGCCAGAAGTTCTAAGTGTTCCTAATCTCCATCCTGAATTACCTGAACTACCTGAGTCAGGCCTGGCCTATTACAGTCGAGGAGCAGCACTCCTCCCTTCCTCCCCCTCCTTACCTTCACATTTTAGCATTTTTTCTCCCCTAATTCCTCGCACAGTGTGGTATGCACAGAGGGTATTGGTTAATAAGCATTAATTCAATGAACGTTATATCAAACACCTTCTTTTTCATGTCTTTTGTTCTCCTAGGGCTACTTGAACTTGAGGCCTCCCTCCCAGATTTTGTAACGCAGCCTCGGATCAGAGCTCCAAAGCCCAAAGTGATCACCACAAAGAGTAAATTTCTTAAAAGGTCGGCTAGAATGGATCTTGAGCTAGCTGAGGTTCACCAGGTATAAAGCAGTCGCATTTTCTTTTCTTACAAATGAGTCTTAACTACTCGTAGAGCTAAACTATGGTGTAGTTCATGCATTTGGAACAAGTTACTAATGATGACACCACCCCATAGGAAGATTAGAACGTGGTAGCTCCCATATTGGAAGATGAAGCCAGAGACCAGTTAGTATGCAGCTGGAGGATGGGGGTGGGGAAGGGGGGAAGATGCTGCCTTGCAAAGTGGAATTTCTTTTTTTTTTTAATTTAATTTATTTATTTAACATATTTAGTTTTCAGCATTGGTTTTCACAAGAGTTTGAATTACAAATTTTCTCCCCATTTCTACCCTCCCCCCCAACTCCAAGATGGCATATATTCTGGTTGCCCTGTTCCCCAGTCGGCCCTCCCTTCTGTCACCCCACTGCCCTCCCATTCCCTTTTCCCTTCCTTTCTTGTAGGGCCAGATAAATTTCTACGCCCCATTGCCTGTGTATCTTATTTCCTAGTTGCATGCAAAAATTTTTTTTTGTTGTTTTTGAACATCTGTTTTTAAAACTTTGAGTTCCAAATTCTCCCCCCTCCTCCCTTCCCACCCACCCTCCCTAACAAGTCAAGCAATTCAACACAGGCCACATGTGTATCATTATGTAAAACCCCTCCACAATACTCATGTTGTGAAAGACTCACTATATTTCGCTCTTTCCCAACCCATCCCCCTTTATTGAATTTTCTCCCTTGACCCTGTCCCCTTTCAAAAGTGTTTGGTTTTGATTACCTCCACCCCCATCTGCCCTCCCCTCCATCATCCCCCCCTTTTTTTAATCTTCTTCCCTTTTCTTTCCTGTGTGGTAAGATACCCAATTGAGTATGTATGGTATTCCCTGCTCAGGCCAAATCTGATGAGAGCAAAATTCACTTATTCCCCCCTTACCTGCCTTCTCTTCTCTTCCTACAGAACTGCTTTTTCTTGCCACTTTTATGCGAGATAATTTACCCCATTCTATTTCTCCCTATCTCCCTCTCTCAATATATTCCTCTCTCATCCCTTAATTTGATTTTATTTCTTTTAGATATCTTCCCTTCATCTTCAACTCACCCTGTGTCCGCTCTCTCTCTCTCTCTCTCTCTCTCTCTCTCTCTGTATATATATATATATATATATATATATATACATATATATATATACACACACATACATATATACATACATACACATTCACTTATATAAGTATATATATATGCACATAAACATATATATATATGCATATTCCCTTCAGGTACCCTAATACTGAGGTCTCATGAATCAGACACGTCATCTTTCCATGTAGGAATGTAAACAAAACAGTTCAACTTTAGTAAGTCCCTTAAAATTTCTTTTTCTTGTTCTTTTTCTTGATTACCTTTTCATGCTTCTCTTGATTCTTGTGTTTGAAAGTCAAATTTTCTATTCAGCTCTGGTCTTTTCACTGAGAAAGCTTGAAAGTCCTCTATTTTATTGAAAATCCATATTTTGCCTTGGAGCATGATACTCAGTTTTGCTGGGTAGGTGATTCTAGGTTTTAATCCTAGCTCCATTGACCTCTGGAATATCGTATTCCAAGCCCTTCGATCTCTTAATGTAGAAGCTGCCAGATCTCGTTATTCTGATTGTATTTCCACAATACTCAAATTGTTTCTTTCTGGCTGCTTGCAGTATTTTCTCCTTGATCTGGGAGCTCTGGAATTTGGCGACAATATTCCTGGGAGATTTCTTTTTGGGATCTATTTGAGGAGGCGATTGATGGATTCTTTCAATTTCTGTTTTGCCCTGTGGCTCTAGAATATCAGGGCAGTTCTCCTTGATTATTTCTTGAAAGGTGATATCTAGGCTCTTTTTTTGATCATGGCTGTCAGGCAGTCCAATAATTTTTAAATTATCTGTCCTGGATCTATTTTCCAGGTCAGTGGTTTTTCCAAGGAGATATTTCACATTGTCTTCCATTTTTCATTCCTTTGGTTCTGTTTTATAATATCTTGATTTCTCATCAAGTCACTAGCTTCCACTTGCTCCAATCTAATTTTTAAGGTAGTATTTTCTTCAGTGGTCCGTTGGACCTCCTTTTCCATTTGGCTAATTCTGCCTTTCAAGGCATTCTTCTCCTCATTGGCTTTTTGGAGCTCTTTTGCCATTTGAGTTAGTCTATTTTTTAAGGTGTTGTTTTCTTCAGTGTATTTTTCAGTATTTTTTTGGGTCTCCTTTAGCAAGTCATTGACTTGTTTTTCATAGTTTTCTTGCATCCTTCTCATTTCTCTTCCCAATTTTTCCTCTACTTCTCTAATTTGCTTTTCCAAATCCTTTTTGAGCTCTTCCATGGCCTGGGACCAGTTCATGTTTTTCTTGGAGGCTTTTGTTGTAGGCTCTATGACTTTGTTGACTTCTTCTGGTTGTATGTTTTGGTCTTCTTTGTCACCAAAGGAAGAATCCAAAGTCTGAGACTGAATCTGGGTGCATTTTCGCTGCCTGGCCATATTCCCAACCAACTAACTTGACCCTTGAGTTTTTCAGCAGGGTATGACTGCTTGTAGACTAGAGAGTTCTATGTTCCACGTTTGGGGGGGATGTGCCAGCTCTGCCACACCAGCACTCCTCCTTCCCCAAGAACCCCCAACCCAGACTGGGCTTAAATCTTCAGCAGGCTGTGCACTCCTGCTCTGATCCGCCACTTAATTCCTCCCACCAGGTGGGCCTGGGGCCGGAAGCAACTGCAGCTGTAGCTGCCCCACCTCTGCTGCCCCTGGGCCGGTAGATGAACCGGGAACTCCTTCCACTCCCGCAGCTTTTCCCACTAACCTTCTCCGCTGTCTTTGGTGTTTGTGGGTTGAGAAGTCTGGTAACTGCCGCAGCTCACTGATTCAGGGTGCTAGGGCACACTCTGCCCGGCTACTGATCTGGTTGGTCCACGCCGCTCATGCTGGGCTCTGCTCCGTTCCCAGCTCCCAGCTCCCAGCTCCATGTGGGATAGACCTCACCCAGAGACCATCCAGGCTGTCCTGGGCTGGAGCCCTGCTTCTCTCTGCTGTTTTGTGGGTTCTACAGTTCTAGAATTGGTTCAGAGCCATTTTTTATAAGTTTTTGGAGGGACTCGGCGGGGGAGCTCACGCTAGTCCCTACTTTCCTGCTGCCATCTTGGCTCCCCCCATTGGCCATCGCAAAGTAGAATTTCTAAGGGATCATTGGATCTGAGATTTAGAGATAGAAGCCACCTCAGACATCATCTAGTTCAACCCCCTTATTTTACAAAAGGGGAAACTGAGGCCTAGAGAAGTGAAGTCCATTCCTCAAACTTCTCCAGGCAGTAGTAGTAAGGAGGGGAGTCAGGGATCTTTGTAGCTCTGGGAAGAAAGGGTACAGTTTTATTGTGGACTGTTGCTCTCCGGATGAGGTTTCTGAGGATATAAAACTCTCTTGCTCTGTTGGCTTTCACCATACTTCTTGTCTTTCCTTCACAAAGTAGCATCACCTTCTTGGGGGCTTTCCCTGATCAGGAAAGTCCATATTTTCTGAAAGATAAAAAAATTATGGTTGGGGGGTGGAAGGGAGAAGGTATGAGATAATGGAATAGGAAATAGGTCTAAACTTTAAGCCTTTTTGTTTAACTACATTTTTTAACCTTTAATTAGGTGTATTATAGTGAAGCTCTAGTGCATTATGTTTGCCATTAGTTTTAATTATCCTCATTTTCCTTTTTGCTTGACAATATACATGCTTCCTAAGCAAAGTGGAATATTGTTTACTCCTTTCCTCCTGGTTTAATCTCAGGTGAAGAGGAGGGTCTCTTGACCACTCTTGTGAATAGTATCAGTCATCAGTAGCCCTTTCTGTATAATTAATTACTATTTTATAAGCATAGAAACCTCAGAGTTTCAGTGAAAATGATTAGCGTATGCTTTCAGATCCTATTTCCATCCTGTATCAATGTCTGACTCCTTTGGACTGCATACCTAGGATTCTTTTTCACAGTATCGCAGCAGATGTTTGGAAGGGGAGGGAAGGAAGTTATTTCCTTAATTACATATAAATTAATTGAGGACACGGTCTTTGGAGATTATGCTGCTTTCTAAAAGGAATCAGTCAACCAACAAGCATGTTCCAGATGACTGTTATAATCATGGCACTGTGATGTCTTTGGCAATAAAAATACAAAAGTGGAAACAGTCCCTGCTCTCAAGAAGCTAACAGTCTAACTAGAGGACACAACACGTACAGATATAGGTGTGTACAAAATAGGTAGAGGGTGATTTTAGGGAGAAGGTACTAGCAGCTGATGGGATCAGTAAAAGACTTATGCAAAAGGTGGAACATGACCTGAGTCTTGAAGGAATATATGGTTTCTGAAAAATAGAAGTTAGAAGAGAGTACATTCCAGGCATGAAGGACCAAGGCCCAGAGTTGGGAGATGGCATATTATGTATGGGGAGCTGCAAAAAAAAAAAAAGCCAAATTGGCTGGATCATAGTATATGTGAAAATGTGGTGTAGCTCAGTAATAGTTTAGTTAAATATGTTATAAGAGGACTCAAGTATAGTATGTTTTGTTGCAGTAAAGGCAAATTTTTTAGGCTGAAATATGTGTTCATATTATATTGATAGATAAAATAATATTAGTCAGCCATTACTTTTAAAATATTAGGTTTCTTATATAATTGAAATCATTGGTCTGGTTCCTGTCCTTGTACCTTTCTGACCTCCCTCTCTCTCCATGTACACACAACCTGTTAGGAAGAATCTATAGAAATTGTACTATTTTCTGAAAGATAAATATGGGTGGTTAACTAGAGACCTGCATTAAACCACATTTCCCCCTATAGGTACCTTAGAAGTGATGATATAAGTAGTGCCTTATATTTACCATTAGTTTTAATGGTCCTCATCTCTCCTTGTCCTACATGAACCTTAGAGACAGAGGAGTCTTTTTCATGGTCGGATATTGCCCACCTGATTTGCTACCTTTCCCTCTCCATCATCTTTTTTTTTAACCTTTCAGAAAGTTTTGCACTTACTATGAAATCAGCTTGTTTATACTTTGAACTTGATCAAGTCATATCTTTTGACCTTAATTACTAGAATAATTTTAGCATATAAATCTAGTCTCCCAAATTAGATTTGGCTCTGATGAGCCCCTTTGGTATGGAGGTGACTTGAGTTTTCTAAGGTTATGCCAGTGGAGTCCAAACTTTGGCCAGTGTCACCAACCTGGAAGATTATTCAGTAATAGACAGGCTCTGTGTCTCATCTGAGGGCCAATTTAGCCAAGTTTGGCCCATTATCATGAAGTTGGCCACCAGATAATTTTGGGCTGTAGCAATTCATGAAACAATTCACTAAAGTGGGTACAGTCAAAACATGAGCAAGAAATGAAACAGGTGAGAGAAAATAATTTATGTTAGCTACAAAAAATGCTTTGGGAATCAGAACAGGCATGATACTGGTTTTTTAGTAAAGGCTGCAATGTGAGAAGTTCAGAGGAGCTGGTAGCAATTATGACACTAAAGGAAAGAAAAATTACAACAAAACACATGCTTGCAAGAAAATAAAATTCAAGTAAAACAGTAAAAAAAAATAATAAAGAACATCTATTATTTAAAAAAAAAACGGAAAAAGAATTGAAGCAATACAGATAGACAAGGACACAACTGGAGATACTCCATGAAGCATCCTCAAATGGATATGTGTGTAAAGGCATTAAGAAAGAATTAACCCTGACAAAAACTCCCTAGGAGTTAGTAAAAGAGGAGCTTGTAGAAAACAGAAGATCATAGGAAGAACTGAAGCCAGAACAAAAGGATAAGGATAGACACCACATGTGTGATTCCATTGGGATAGGGGACTCCTGGATGAAGAAACCCCTGCCAATGCAGATGTTGCCCAGAGCACTGAGAGGTTAAGGAAGTTTCCCAGAATTGTAGAGCTAGTATGTGTCAGTGGTAGGACTTGTACCTGGGTTCTACTGGATCAGCTTTCTCTCAAATATTAGATTTTTAAAACTGTAAGGAAGTGGAAACAAGGATTAATATGGACCACGTAATAGAAAACCTTAAAGAATCAATAGATGAAGTCAACAGCAGACCTTATTATAGCAGAAAACAAAATTGTAGACAATGAAGACCAACTGGAAAAAACATGATCTGAAAATAATTGAATTATTAAATGATCTAGGGAACAAGTGACAAGTGCCAGCCCTGGAGGATAGGTCAAAATGTAGCAATCTCATGTATTAAGAACTCTGAAAATTTAAGGGGCAAAAAAACCTGAATGCTATACTATAGGAAATCATTCAAGAAAACTTTCTGGAATTAACAAAAGCCAGTGCCAATATAGTCACATAGAAAGAATTGGCAGGACCCTTGACAAAAAAAAACCCAAATTCAATTCTCCTAGACCCAGTATAGTGAAATTTCAACATTATCATATGGTAGTAATTCTGTGATCGGCAAGAGGACAGACAGAAATAACACACCAAGGTATTCCAATCAAAATTACAATAGAATTCTCAAGGAAGACAAGGAGATACACAGAGAAATTGGAATATGACATACATGCAAATAAGCATGGGCCATGAACACAAAATTATCCAGTCAGCAAAACTTAGTTTGCTATATGAAGGTGATAGATAGAAAGTTGAGAAGAATGTTGACTTTAAAGAGAGACATGTACAATTCATTGAAGTCTTTGAACAGCAGCCAATCCTCCAAGCCAAAAAGATAAGTCTTTGAAACAATACATACTTATCAGATCTATGTAAATCAGTTACTAACAAAATTTAAGAAGCTTCAGACTATTAAACTGACTAAACTACTCAATATCGTAGAATGTTGTTGCAGGTAGACCAAAAGAAAAACAAGGTAAAGTCATAGTTAGCATGGTACTCAGTGGAAAGAGCTTTGGAGTCAGAGAACTTGGAATCAGATCCCACCTTTGATGCTTATTAATACTCATGGGAAAATGGGCAAGTTCCTTTACTTCTCAGCCTCTGTTGGACTGGATGACCTCTGAGGGTCCCTTCCAGGTTTAGATCTATGACTCTGTAATCTAGGGTAATCCCAAAGATAATTACCTATCTATAACAAAGGGGAAGTCCAAGTTAGAAGAAGCTAAAGAGTTTTGTTTAGCATGGTTTTCTTAAGGTTGGATTTGTAGCAGGAATAATAGGAATAAAAAGGTTTATAGTCACTTCCAAAAATTCTATAATAATCCAAAAAAAGTGATAGAAAGCAAATCTAATAATATTAATGCTAAATAAAATAGAACTCTTCAATAAAAGAGAGTGACAATGAATTTTAAGATGGATTGCAGCAATTTTTACAGTTCATTTTGACATTAATTTATAGGATTTACTTTATAACTAGCCTAGAGTGGTCATATTTATTCCAGTTACAGAATAAATGTGCTGCTGAGATCTACTTATATCCAAGAAGGACTAAGATAAAGAATAAAATTACATATTTTATTTCAGGCGCTGTTGGATAAGAAGAGGAGAGTTCCTGAGCCAAAGAAAAAACCCTTCTTCCTTCAGAGGAGAGTAATCCCACCACCTCGACTTCCAACACCAACTTTGGACATGTGTTCTTCTGTAAGTTAGAAATGCTTGCTCTTAATTAGAAATTCAATAAGATAGTTATTTTAGATGGAAAACTGCCCCTCCCCTATTAACCAGTGCTCCTATACTCGAGCTCTGATGTAATTAATGCTTTCATTCTTGTTAAAAGTTAAAATATCCAACCTTTTCAAGAATGAATAAATTAAAAATACACCTGAAGAAAAGTGAATTTTTGGTATGCACCCTTCATGTAGTCTTAATTCAGATAGGTGACGTAATATTATTATTGTCAAATATATGAAATTGAACAGGGACCAGTAGCAGACTTTTTCATTCATTTCACTCATGTCCAACTCTTCATGATCCTATTTGAGGTTTTCTTGGTAATGATACTGGAGTAGTTTATTTCCTTTTCCCACTTATTTTACAGATAAGAAACTGAGGCAAACAGGGTTAAGTGACATGCCCAGGGTCCCACAGCTAGTAAGTGACTAAGGCCAGATTTGAACACAGGAAGGTAAATGTTCTTGACTTCAGTCCCAGCATTCTATTCACTGCCCCACCTAGCTGCCCTAGCAAACTACTGGCAACTAGATAGAGCATGAGGCCTGAAATCAGGACATGAGTTCAAATCCGACCTCAGACATGTACTGGCTGTGTGACACTGGGCAAAAACTTAACCCTGTTTGCTTCAGTTTCCTCGTCTGTAAAATGGGCTGGAGAAGAAATGGAAAGCCATTCCAATATCTTTGCCAAGGAAACCTCAAATGGGGTCTCAAAGATTTGGACATAATTGAAATGACTGAAGAACAACAAAGTAGCAGACTATTTTCACTGAAGGCAGAAGAAACTATAAGCCAAAAGAAAGCTATAAACTGTGTGCTATTAGCTATAAGAAAGGAATTACTGAGAGTTCAACAAGCATTTCCTTAATGCCTCTTGTATGCAAGGTATTGGGGACTAATTCAGAATAAGCCTGGGCAGGTAAGCCTGGTACCAGATTGTGAAAGGCTTTCTTTCTATGTCAAGCTGAGGTGTTTATCTTTTATCCTAGAGGTAATTGGGAACCACTGGAGATTCTTGAGCAAGGGGAATGACATGGTAAGATGTGTTTTAGGAAGATTGTTTTCTCAATTGTATAGTACATGATGGAATGGATGGAGAAAGAGCAAAGCTTAGGAGGCTCTTGTGATAGTCCAGGAGGGAGATGATGTGGGCCTGAGCTCAGGTGGTGGCTGAGTGAATGCAGAGAAAGGGAACAAAGGAGGGATATTGTGGAAGTCACTTTGAGAAGATTTGGCAGCTGATTGGAAAAGAGAGAAAAGAGTAGAGGATGGCTTAGAAGGTATGAATCTAGGCGGCTAAATGGGTAGAGATTCTAGCAATAAAAATAGAAAAGGTTGAAAGAGGACGAAGTTTGTGGTAGAATTTTAAAAAACTATGTTTGGAGGTGTTAAGTTTGGGATGCGTGTAGGACATCTAGCTGGACCTGTCTCTATCCAGCATTGGTAATGTGGATCTGGAGCTCAAGAGGCTGCTTGTAGAGATTTGGAAGTCATCTTCATAGAGGTGATGATTAGAGCCATGGAAACTGAAGAGATGACCAGTAGAGAGGAGATAGAGGGTGTCTTCCCCCCTTAACCGGAGGCTTATTCAAAGGGAACAAACAGAATGGGGTTCACTCTTAACCAGAGGTTTGATCAGAGAACAAACAGAATTAGGTTGCATGCGCATGTTTATTTCTCTCAGAGCTGGAGACATGTATGGGTCCATATACAGGAGTCATAAGAGTGAGCTCAAGGAAAGGACAGTTAAAAAGGACTTTATATCCTCAGAGCAATCCCTTCTCCTCTCCTGACTCAGGATGTCATTGTCAGCCAAAATTATAGCCTCCATATGTGTCAACCATAACATGGAAAGAACAGGAATATCTTAATAGGATAGAGTTGTAAAACATGGATATCATAACAAAATAGTGTCCATAAATGCCAAGATAAAAAGTTCCATTATTCTAGATAGTGTCCTGTTCAAGGTACCTGATTCTTGTCAGAAGAATGTTCCCAGTCAGCAAAATCCAGAAGGAGAGCTTGTTTTCACTCAGAGAGCAAAGCAACGCATGTCTGTTGTGCCAGAATATGCCAAGCATTATAGTAGATTAAGCTCAGAGTGGGCCAAAAATGTCTTTCTCCTGATTGACTAATCCAGGTTTTAGGCCTTTATCAGGTGAGCAGGGCTCAGGCTGGTTTTGGGGGGCAAGCTGGTTTGCAAGGGTGAAGAGAAGAGGACTCAAAATAAAGGCTTTAGAGAGAAAGCTCACAGGAGATGGGAAAGATTGCTGATGATCCTGTCAAGGGAATGGAAGAACAGGTAGATAGGAGGAGGACTGGAAGAGACCAGAGTCGCACAGGCAAAGGGAACAGAGGAGAGGAAAGGATGGTCAGTGGTGTCAGAAACTGTGGAGGACAGAGAAAAGGCCAGCTTAGTGAGCCACTGAGTGCTTGTTGGTCAACTTCAGGAGAATAGTTGCAGTGGTAAGAGTGGGAGCCAGTAGTGGAAGAGTTCAGCTTTGAAAGTGAGAAGAGATGTAAGACAATGAAGGTTTTGGGGGGTTTTCTGTTGTTTAAGGTTGGGAGAGCCCTGGGCGTGCTTGCAGGTAGCTGGAAAAGAGCCAGTAGGTAAGGAGAAATCAAAGATAAAGAGAATATTCTGGAGGGGCAAACTCCTGGAAGAGTCTGATGGGATGTTCAGTAATGGCAGCTGTCATGAAGTCGGTGTAGAACTACAATGGGATTTCACTTGCCCCAGGGTGGCCAAGGCGTTGACCTGCCCTAATTCAGGTGCATGAATTCCTGAATGATCTCTCAAGATCCCTTCAGACATTATGATTCTAGAGTTAGTTAGAGCATGGGAAAATGATATAGGAAATAACTAGTATTTTTACTTAACATGAGCTTTAACCTATTCCTACTTTTGTGCAAGGTAAATTTTTTAAAAGTTAATAGCATGTGTATTTAGGATAGACAGATTTCAGCTATGGCCAAAAATACTAGCTGGTGTGTTATATTTACTCATCATCTTACATTTAAGCTGAATTTCTGTTATACTGATGGTTTTTTTTCTGATTTCTACTTTATTGAAGGGAATTTTCCACACTCTTGATAGTGTCATTATAAATCATCCTCCCATCTTGCCTTATTTCCTCTGGAAATCAGTATAGATCAATGATATAGAAAGGGAAAAAGTTAGATGCTTACATTATTTGGGGGTTCATCCTCAGTTTAAGAATAGGTTGTGTGCAAAGGTTTTTGAAAAGTCTGTTGTTTGAAACTCTGGAGGCCTTTTCCTATAGGGACAATGTGGGTTCCTAGCATGGTGGGTAGGTTATCAGGCTGGACCATTCGATCCATCCTGTGCTTGCAGTACTAAGTACCAAGAGGATGGGGACTGGAGCCATGGTTTCATTCGTATAGGGAACTGGGTGAGGAACCTCCCTCTGGCAAAGCAGTCAGCACCTCCTCTGCAACTTGTACAGCCTTTAGAGTTGCCTAGAACTGAGATGTCAGATACTTAACCAGATGAAAGTGTAGTTGGGAAACATTTAACAAAATAAATTTTAAAAACAGTAAAACAGCAAGTCAGTATGCAGTTTGCAGGGATATTTTATGCAGTTTGATGGCTCCCATTTCTATTGGAGATACCTCTGGCCCACAGCCCTGAGAGGTTAAGGGCCCAAGGTCACAAAACCCTTCTGTGTTGGAGGGAGGACTTAAGGCTAGGTCTTCCTGGCTCAAGGGCCAGCCTGAGGTATAGTGATACCTCACCTCCTGTCCCTATACCAATAGTCCCTTAAAATCTAACCACCCCATGTAGCAGGGTGTTTCTCTGGGAAGATATCTTTAGACTCGTGTGTCTGGTTTCCAAATATGTATCTTCACCCTCCTGTGGAGTGATAGGATTATGTACACAGCTAGAAAGAAGCCTGCCTGAAAGAGGGAATGGGGATTTGCCCCATCCAGATCTTGGGCAGTTGTTTCTGTGGTCTGAGGAAGAAGCCACAGCAAGGCAGGGGTGCTGTTGTGGGGTGTGAGGGGCAGGGACATG
This sequence comes from Trichosurus vulpecula, assembly GCF_011100635.1. Classification (NCBI taxonomy): domain Eukaryota; kingdom Metazoa; phylum Chordata; class Mammalia; order Diprotodontia; family Phalangeridae; genus Trichosurus; species Trichosurus vulpecula. Next base: position 338,721,185 of record NC_050574.1, on the reverse strand, counting down.
GAAGCTTGAAGCTATCTGTAAGGCTGGGACCCTGCTGGACAGTGTTCTATCCTAGTAGGTGCCTTTGTCAAGCCCCAGGGCCCTAGGAATTGGTTTGCCTGCTTCCCTTGCACCTTGCTAAGGCCTATCACTTCTGACCATGGTTTCTCACTTTCCCTAGAAGTTAGCCTTATAATCTTTTGGAGGTTTTCAGGGGTTTCCAGCAAAGGGAACCCAAGAAATATAAAATTCCCTTTTATATTCCTCCCAAATCACACCTAAACTTTTTTTTCACATAGAACATAAAGAGGAAAAACCAAGCGGAACATAGATTAATAAATGGTGGGGCTTTTGTAGATTATGAATGAATAAAATAAGATTTTTCTACACTCCAGAGGAAAACTACATTTGGGATATCCTAGGTCTCCTCATAGGAGTTAGGGTAGAACAAGAGTTCAGATGTGTGAAGAGTAGGCTGGCCCTTTGGCTGGGGGTGACCACAGCACAGCTCTAGGGGCTTATTCTCTCCTTCCAAACTCTCAACACCACCAGCTCTACCATTGCAGATCCTGTGCAGGACTGGCCCAAGAACTAGTAATAATTGATGACAATGTGGGATCTGTTGGGGGAGGAGGGTCCTAGGTGACTGAGGTAGAGGGAGAAGTAGGGAAAGTAGGGGAGTAAAATTTCACATGGTTGCAGTGATGACTGCCTGTAACCTCTGTACCCTTATTGTCAATGAGGAACCTGCCTTCCAGACAGTGCTGAGCATCCTCCATGCTTCTTCAGTGAGTCCTCCATCTCAGCAATGCACATTTATTTCTCAGTTTGATCTTGGTAGTCTCCTCTCCGCACCCCAGGAGGGCATGTTGCAGGCTAGTGAGCATGCATTTTAACCTCTCCACCTTCTTCCGTCTGCTTTATCACCCTTTTCAGGAAGAAGAGGAGATTGAAATGGCCGTGGTCTACTTACAAAAGTTACTTCGTGGCCGAGTCATCCAGAACATGGTATTCTGTCTCTCTTGCTCTCCTACAGATATTCTTTCCCATGTGTAGTGTGGTTTGATTTCAGTCAGTGAGAGCTTCATCTTGAACTCCACTCCCTACTGACTTCTTTTGAAAGCAGAATATCTCTGTTTTCCCAAGTTTGAACCAACCACCCAACTCTTCTGACAGGAAGGTGGTTCTACTGCTGTGTTCTTACTGCCGTTGCTCTGGCTGGGCATCGCAGCGGAAAGGAAGCAAGGCCATTGTGATAGTGCAGTGAGATACCCTTTCTGTTTTTGGAAATGTTGAATGAATTCCCTTCACCTGGGAGTCTACATTGATTTGTATATAACAACAGCATAAACTGAGTTTATTTCCTGATTTATCAGATCCCTAATTCAGAAGTCTGTTGTCTGATTTTCCATGTAGCAAAGAATGCCTGTATTCTAAAAGTGAGAACAAAAATAGATGAGGAACCATCGAGGCACTTAGATAACCTCATTGCAAATACACTTGGAAAATTCTTTTGTAACAACTTCTTTAGGGGCCCACCTAGTGATAATGAGAAAGGTTGGGTTGGGTCAGCAGGAAGCATATCATCTCATTAATATATTACTAATTTCCCCTAAGGAGGCTGCCCTTCTAAGGGTAGACAGGAGGATGTGTATATTGCAGACTGGTAATGGCAGCCTTAGAAAATAAATGAAGACCGTGTGGTTCAGAAAAGGAGGCACCCATTTTTCAAAGGGCAGAGAAAGCAAAAAAGGCTTTGAAGGTTTTCTTTTGTGGGGAGAGGGAGAAGGGAGGCTTTTGCCTTAGTCAGCCAAGTCTCCTGCTATAAAAAGGAACAGAGGAGATTTGGAACAAAAACAGCCAAGCCCATCTTTATGTCCAGGGCCCACCGCTGGGTGCTCCTTATTTAGGGATAAAGGATTAGGAGTCTGTATAATTCAGATAGACAGCTTTTGGCAGGATCACACTCTCCCACTGTAGGGCATGGCATGTGTGGGCTCTGGAGCATCATGGGCCATAACCCTGGACAAATATAGGTACCTGGGAAAGCTCTCCCACCCTTCCTGCCTCATCACAGTGCACTATGAAGAAACAAATGGAGATTTCCCAGCTACAGTTCAGGCACCATCCAGTTCTGTCATTTCTCCTAGCCTCAGCTGATCTTTTATGCCATGTCACACAATCCCACTCCCCCCACAACATTGGCTCAGCCTGATCACCAGCCCCATTCCCACTCTTTGAATCTCCTAAATCCCCTGGCAGACATATTTGTGCACCCAGCCTCCAGCTCCATTTATTTGTCCACCACAGCCCTGGCAAAGGAGCCACATTTCAGGGAAATCTGTGGGCTGCACACGGCCTCTACCTCCTGTTTCATTTTCTACTTTCAGGCTTCCTTTGAGCTCATTCTCCTTGTTCTAAAGATAAACTTTTAAAAAATCAGCAATAAATTATGTTTGTTCAATTGGATAATATAGTTTGAAAGCAAGGAGAGTATGCTCATATGTTTTTTTCCCAAGGTCAATCTGTTCCCTGATAGAGCTCTAGAGGTTGGCCAGTTATACTAACCACTTATACAACATTAGAGACGCTGTGGGAGAGGATGTTCTTTTCCACATGCTCTTTCTTAGACTATTTCAGTATATTTTCTTAAGGACATATCCTAACATTTGGTCTCTATTGAACTTGACAGTACAGGAGTGCTAGTAGACTCCCAGTCTTTGAGAAGAAGAGCTCCAGATGCTCCATGGGCAGGTTCTTGTGGGCTGATGGCAGCTTCAGCACGCTCAGGGGCCAGGGTCACAGGGCAGAACAGTGACCCTGCTGCTTCTTGGGGAAATGCTGTTTTACCCACATGAACTGGAGGTGGTGTGGATGAGAGTTACCTGGACTAAGTAGTTCCAAGCATTTTAAGACAAATATCAATGCTTAGAACAAAGCACTGTCTGTTCTCAGAACTCCTGAATCACACCTTTTCTGTGTGCTTTGATTAAGATGTATGAAGGAAAAGAAAAGCGCTTAGAATTGATCAATGAACTGCGGACCAGCCATTGGCTTCAGGAAGATGACAGACTGGTGAAGAAACTGGAGAAGCAAGTGACGCTGGCCCTGCAGCGGCAGCGCAACTTACATGAGGAGAAGGTCTGTTCATCCGCTTTGCAAAGGACACAATCAAATGTTTCCGTTCTTTCTTTTAAAGTTGTGAGCAGACACCACTGCATGCCGTGAGGACAGTATGCCTGGATAGAGGTCTGGGGTGCAGGCTACACTGGTTTAGTGGAAAGAACACCACCAGGCCGGGCTGAGGAGCCCAAGGCCCCTGTTCTGCTGCTTAGTCACATGGCCTTGGAGAAGTCACTTGTGCTTCATGGGCCTCTGTCTCCTTATCATTAAAATCAAGGGCTTTGGAGTCAGTCTTTCCAAGATCCCTTCCAGCTCTAGTATTTTATGTTCTGTGTAAAATACAAGTTAAAGTTATCTCACACAGATTTAGTAACATGCTACATTTTATTGGGCATCAGTGGTGTTCAGTATAGGTGAACTATAATTCGTATAGCTTTTATGTAACAACAATGCCATGATGAATGGGCTTCTGAGGTGATGGCCCAAGCACTGTGCTAAAGGGATCTGGCAGTCAGTGTCCCAGGAGGAGCAGCAGGGCAGAAGAGGGGTCATCAGGGTCCATTTTTGGTACAGCAGTGGGCTAGATACAGGCACCATTACGGAAGGCCACCATAATTGTGCAGTGGGTAGGGATGCAATGCCTTCCAAGTACCAACCCAGCCATGGAAGTAGGGAGCCTCAGGGGACCCTGGTGTTTGATTCTGCCAAGGAAAGTGGCTCCAGCCAAGGGGGAGGGACTTCATTCAGTATGTCGGGGAAGGGGGCATTGTTTGTGTTATGGGGTATGGCAGTGACCATGCTCCCACCGTGATGTAGTAGTGTTGGAAACTGCCAAACCAGGGAGCCAACATGTAGGCATGAATACAGCCCAGCCAGCTGCTGAAAGGCATTGCTTCTAATGCCTCCCCAGAGCCAGTAATTGAAAGCAGGACTATCCTGTATAAGATGTTATCAAGCTTCTTCTGAGCCTCAGACCAGCCATCTTGGCTCTGAGGAAGATAAAGCTAGCATAAACAACCACTGACGTGTGGCATATTCATGGCCCAGACCAAGATCAGGATGTGGAGCTAAGGGACTCATGCACACAGAGTAATCTGGGCTTCCAGCCCTGTTTGTTTTTGTACATGAATTAGTACTACCAAGAATCTGCCGTTTCCCAAAATTGTGTGAAAATATCAGGTATTTTAAAATAAATCAATATTTTGCTTCACATTGAAGGAAATTACATTTGATTAAATCTTTGCTGAATTCTTAGAAAAATCCCAGCCTGCTTGATTCCTGCCTTCAAGCCTGAGAGGGCACTGGAAATTCACCCATCTCACTCTGTAATATAATAGAGACACCCCTAATAAGGACGCTTGAAATGAGGTCTTGTCTAGAAATAGTGTGAATAATTTGATATTAAAAATAAATCAGGGTCAAAAAGTGATCAGGCAGAAGTGTTAGCTGCTCTAACATGTTTCAGCACAGCAGTCCTCTGTAGTGATAGTCAGACTATGTAGGATTCCTTTTTAAAAATTGTTTTTCAGATGGCAATGATTGAAGATCACTTAGGTGGACTGGAAGGAAAGGTCTTAGCAGATATGTTTGACTTCCTCTCCAAAGAACTCATCCGACTACAGGAGGAGAGGAGGATCCACGCCTTTGCCATGCTGGCGGAGAGGCAGCGTCGGATTCGAGAAGCAGAGGAGAGTGGCCGTCGCCAGGTGGAGCAGAGGCGTCAGCGTGAAGAGGATCAGATATTTAAGGAGGCGAGTGGAATGAGGACACCAAGCCAGATCAGCAGAAACTGACAACACAAAATAGAGCTATGTTATCTCTTTGACAGCTCGGACAACAAGGAGCCAGCTTTACTGATCTGAGTATAGTGGGATGGGAAGGAAGCTCCTTTTAAGAAAGTGGTTATTATGCCCTTTAAAATTCACTAGTGATTGTCTGAACTATAGATCTTATTTGTGAATGATGTGACTGACACACTGAGCCATTCACTATCATGGACAGAGAAGTAAACAACTTTTATCCAGTTTGGATATCACAGTCAATATGCCCCTTTCATTTTAATATGTTGAGTCATTTGGGGACATTTATGTAATCTGTCCCTACATGCCACAATTTATTGAAATTTGAGTTGGCGATTTGAAAACATCTATCAAATGCCATTTTATTTCAAAGTGGCAAACTAAGCTAGAGATCTAGCTTAAAGCATATCTTCACATCCTCTAGTAATTACCACACTTGGCCAAAATCAGTTAAGTATATCCAGAGTTGTCATGGAATAGACACATATGAACTGCTGAGTAATTAAAATAAAAGAGAAATCACTTGAGTTAATAGAAGAACAGGTTGTTTGAATATGAACCAAGTACAGACAAACAAATGTTTGACATTAAACTACCTTAAAGAGAACTACATCTTCAAACCTCTCCTAGAGATGGGAAAAGCTCTGGGATTAATATGTTAATGAGCTTCATTAATGAAGCAAGCTTCAGGCCCATTTCACTTAAAGTTAACTTGAAAGAGGCACTGTGTTTAAGTGAAAAGAGCCCTGGATTTGGAATCAGAAGACCTGGCTTCAAATTCCGCCTTGGTCCCTTCCCTGTGTAATCATGAGCTAGTATCTTAACCACTCTGGGCCTTGGTTTCCTTATCTGAAAAACAAGAGAGTTAGATTAGAAGGTGACTTCTGGCTTAAGTTGTATGAGCCTGTGAGGTCATTGGGAATCAGAAGACCCAGCTTCTCTTTCTGTTTCATCAGGCTATGCCATTCATGCACTTTTATTCATTCATTAAGTGTCAAATGACTACTACATGCAAAAGAAATACCAAAGTGTTTGTCATCTGATACGAAAGCAAGATGACCCCTGTTCTCATGGAAATTGTTCTCATTGAGGGAGGCAACACGTAAAGGAAAGTCTGTTGTAGAATGGATGGAAAGATCCGGGCGTCCTAAGAGGGCAGTGTTGGGATAGATAAGTCAGGCCCGGGATCCTCCGTCTGACCATCAGCATTCTGTAGTTGATGATTCCTTGCTGATTGGCATAATGTGAGTGGCTGTGTCTCCCCTGTAGTCGAGGCTCCTGGGCCCACAGCCACTGGGAGAGGACAGCCCGAGGGCAGAAGTGGAGTATGAGCTTCACACTACCTCCATGGGGTTGGGGATGAGGAGTGGCATATGGAGGCAGCTGGCAGCTAGAATCTAGAGCAAAGGCAAGTCTAGCCCTAGAAGGTGATGGTAGATCTCCAGACTGATGGTCAAATCCAAATTTTACCCACTGCCTACATTCATTTTCCGGGCAGAGAGAGCATTATTCTCCCACCTCCCACCTTGGTAGGTAGAAGAGAATCATGTCCATTTGCATGTTAGAAGACTTAAGAAGTATTCTGTTACCAGTTATTGTCTCATGAGTGATTGGTCTTGATTTTGCTATTTGATTTGTGACTCTTGCCTGGCCTGAGAGTAGAAAGCATTGCACTGCTGGAAGTTCAAGCTGTGATTGCATAACTGTCACCCTAGAATTCCTTATATCCTAGAATTCCTGGGAAGTAGGCTAGGGGTCCCTGAGTCCTTATGAAAAAAGTTTTCACCTTGGGGATCCCCAGGTGCCCATGGACCACACTTTAAGAACCACTGGCTTATACTAAACTATTCTAATACTTTATGCCTATACTATACTTCTATGGCACTCCAGCCCATATTTTTGAATCTCAGGATGGCTTTTCAAGGTTCATGGAACCACCACAGGGCTAGAGTCTGTAAATAGATGGCTTTAGGAAGTGACCAGCTAATAGTCTAGGTTAACTTTCAGGGGTGCAGGTCATGGGTCCTCCCCCTACTGTGATGCTTCATAGTAGTGTTAAGTCCACCCTGGCTCTTAAGGCTGCATGCTTGTATACTTTGTGTACAGTCTTGGTTACAGGTTGTGTCTGTTTTCTAAGGACGAGCCTGGCTGAGTACTGATAGGCTCCCCATCAGGGGACTAGCTGGCCAGTGAGGAGCTCTTTGGCCCCACAGACTGATAAAACGAAGAAAAATATAAAATGATCTTCAGTGCTGACTTCCTTTGCCCTTTTGTAATCATGTGTCAAAGTAGTGGGAACAGTGAAGGAGGGTGCTAAGAATCACACGGTATTTTAGAGAACATCCATAAACATTAATTTAGCTTTTGCTACATACTCTACATAGGAGATCCTAAAATAGCTCCTGTGTGCTGTGGTACTGACCTGGGCACCACAGATACAGAGAATGAAGTGTCTGTAATCTTGAGGCACTGACATCTTCCTGAGTCAGGGACAGAGGGAGAGGAGAGAGAACAGGAAATGATAGGATGCAGTAGAAAGAGCCCAAGATTTGGAGTCATAATTTGTGAGTTCAGCCATTTGGGAGAAGAATTTGGAACTATGCCCAAAGGGCTATAGACCTGTGCATACCCTTTGACCTCTTGTTTGCTACTAGGTCTGCCTCCCAAAGATATCAGAGGAAAAGGGAAAGGACTTAAATGTACAAAAATACTTGAAGCAGCGCATTTTGTGGTGGCAAAGAATTAGATATTGAGAGGATGCCCCTCAATCAAAGAATGGATAAACAAGATGTGGTATACGAGTATGATCTATAAGAAATGATGAGGGAGATGGTTTCAGAAAAACCTAGGAAGGCATATATGAACTGATGCTGAGTGAAATGAGCAGAACCAGGAGAATGTTGTACACACTGTACACATTAACAGCAATATTGCAGTGATAATCCTCTGTGAAAGACTTAGCTGCTCTGATCAAAACAATGATCCAGGACAATTCCGAATGGATCACAGTGAAAAATGCTGCTGCCCCCCTGCAGAGAGAGAGATGATGAACTCTGAGTGCAGGTCCAAATATATTGTCTTTCGCTTTCTTTATTTCGCTTGCTTTTTTATGACATAGATAATATAGAAATGTTTTGTGTGATTTCACATGTGTAATGGGAAATATGCCTTTCCTTCTCAAAGGGTGGAGGAGGGACCAGAGGGAAGAAGAGAATTTGGAACTGGAAATTTTAAAATGGATGTTAAAAATTTTTTTTTAAATTTCAAATTTCAGTTCTGCCAGATGGGTACCTTGGTGACCTCAGGCAAGTCCCTTAACCTCTTTGGGTTTCAGCTTGCTCCTTCATAAAATGAGAGGGCTGGATGTGATGATCTCTAAAGATAAGGACTAGCTCTGAATTCTCAATGCCACGATAAGTAAGCTCAAGATAATTTCAGGAGAGAAAGGAACACTAAAAACTGGGAGAGAAGTTGGATCAGAAAAGGCTTCCTATAGGAGATGGCACCAAAACTGATCCTTGAATAAACATAGGGCCTGGAAGAAATGGAGGTGAATTGGGAATGTACTCTCCAGCAATAGCTTTGTGCGAAGAAAGGCATGGAGATGGGAGAAGGAACAGCCAGTAGTACAGTCTGTTTGAAATGATGCCAAGCATGTGAAGGGAGGTAATAGGAAGCAGGACTGGAAATGTAGGTGAGAGCCAGATCATGGAAGGCTTCTAAATCCCATTCTGATGAGCCACTCTTTTATTCTAGAAGCATTTGGAGCCACTGAAGATTTTTGAGCATGGGGGTAACATAGTTAGACTTGTATTTTCAGGACATTAAGTTGATACTTCACAGCTTGTAAAAACAAGGATACAGTGAATTGATTAGTGCCTGTCATAGGGGAAGTATTGGGGTAGCTTGCATGATGTGTGTGGGAAATTTGGGGTGGTTAGATGGAGAGGCTGGTAGCAGATAGTGGGAAGCTGAATAGAAAGGAATAGGCAAATAGGGAGGTTTTGAGAGATAACAAGTAGGTGGGAACCAGGATGATTGATCAGTATAGCGAGATGAGAGGATGTTAGAAATGTTTCTGGGCCAAAAAGAAAACAAAAAACCCTAATAACATACAATAGGAGAAGAATCAGATCATGCCACTTGACCCAGAGATCCTATTGCTGAGGCTATATCATAAATTATCATTAAAAGAGAAAGAATGACTTTCATACAAAACTATTTCTAGATTCTATATTTGTAATAGCAAAAAACAGTTTACGTGTTTAATAGACAGGGAATGGTTGAATAAAGTATGATAGATTTGTGTAGTGGAATATTTTGATTAAAAAACAAATATGTAATACGTATATATCAAAAAAATTCAGTAAAGTCTGTGCAAGATGATGCAGAATGAGGCTCTGTGGAATAAGAATAACGTGCATTGACTAAAATGACATTAAAAAAGGAAGGCAACAGATCTGTATTAAGAACACAGGAAGATTTGGAAGAGGTTAAAGCAAACCTGTTGTTTTTGTTAAAAATTTAAATGAACTTGATATTAAAAAGAAACTTTCTAAAATAATGCAAACTGTTTAAAATTTAGAGTTTTATTTGGAGAGTTACTCAATATTTCATTTAATTTTTTAATTAGCATTTATTCGTAATTCCTTAATTTACCATACATGCCAACAGCATGCATTACGTCTAATGCTGAGGTGAATATATCTTGAACTGCCCAGCCATCATTTACCTGGGGTAACTGAGCAGGATATTTTATGTTTGGTACAGGTGATTAAAATTCACCAGAGTACCGTTACCTCCTATCTGGAAGACATCATACTAAATACTGAGGAAAGCACAGCAGAAGAACAAGCCCGAGAAGAAATTCAGAAGATGGCTGAGGAAATCAATGACCTTGCCTATGAAATAGAAAATCGGTATGTACCCAGAGAACAGACCACAGGATAGACAAGTCTGTTCATTGACAGCATGAAGTATTTTTCAGTGAACTAAGTCTTCACAAGGCAGGACTAGCTAGCCTCAGGTCTTAAGAAGCGTTTGTCGTTGGACACTTGTATATTTTGCCTTCTTTTCTACTATATCAAAGCATGAAGAAAATGTGACTAGTGACAGAATTTCAGGTAGTACTAGAGATCTATTTCGAAGTTTCAGACATTCGTGACATAAACCCTGTCCCTCGCAGCCCTTTTCCTGGTAGAGGCATTGATTCAAACAGAACCGCACTGCACGGATCCTGTAGTTACCTCATACCCCCTCTAGATTGTATAGTTCATAGAACTCCTCAGTGGAGACCCATTCAAATCCAGGTTATCATCCACAGAAGGAGGGTCTTAGTGTAAGAAAGTAACTAAACTGTAACAGCAAACATTTTAATCCATTTGATTTTGTTTCTCGCTTAGTCGAACTCACCTTCAGTCAGAAGAGATTGTTGCGGAGTTGGTTTATAGTTTCCTGATTCCAGAAGTGCAGAAAAGATTTGTGAAGGAGAAAGGTAAGGTCATGGAAATGCCTCATGTCTTCTTTTATTCTAAAAATATATTCTGTTTTGTTAAAATGACAGGGATGGACAAGGGGCAGACTGTATCTCTAGGACCATATCTAAGAATAACGGCTCTTGGCTCCCAGCAGCACTCAGATTCAGCAACGGCAAATCCAACAATAATAATGATAATAGTAATAGCTAAGATCTTTACGTAGCACCTACTGTGTGCCAGGCACTGTGCCAAGCACTTACAGTGATTATCTCGTTTGATCCTCACGACTCTGGGAGGGAGGTGCTATTATGATCCTCATTTTATAGGATGAGGGAAAACAGAAGTTGAGTGACAGCCCCATTGTCACAAAGTTAGTAAATGTCTGAGGTCTTCCTGACTTCTGGCTGGGTATTCTGTCCACTGAGACATTTAACCGCCTCTTTCTCCTTTAGAGTGCTAAGACCCACTTCCCATCCTTCAGTCACCACATGCAATTTTGAAACCATGTCAGATTTTACCAGGAATATCTTACCCTGCATGACACCGGACTCAACTACGGTCATAGCAGAAACAGCAGTGTAGAAGGCCCAGCAGGACGAGCATATGTCCAAACCTACCTAGCATTTGTTTTGTAAATACCTACATATGCACGTGTCTCCTAGGACAGAATGTAAGCTCCTTGAGGGCAAGGACTCTTTCCACCACTTTTGTCTTTGTTTCCATGGCACTTGGCATAGTGCCTGAAACATAGTAAGTTCATAATAAATGCTTACTGATTCAGCTGATGTACACAGTTTTAAAACAAAAACGTTTTCACAGCTATCTTTTCTAAATATCATTTGAACGCTATTGCAGAATAAATTTTCAGAGTAAAAGCATTTCTTTCCTTTTGCTCCAGTGAGGAATTTACAAAGGAAGCACATTCTTGCAGCTCATCAGATCATCCATGAAGGTACTGAAAAAGTCATCATCCAGTCTCAAACCGAGGCAGCCATGCCTCACAGAGAGAGACCGGTCACGGAGATTGACAAGATGTTCGCCAGACTAAAAGTCAAAAAAGACAAAAAGTCAGATTGAGGTGAGTTTGACTTTCTTCAGGTAACCTGTGGAATAAAAAGGGCCCTGTGTAAATGATTATGTCTTTTATATTCAATGAAGGTAAAAGATGAGTCTTCTCTGAGGGTTTTCTGGTCTTTAGAGAAGCTGTGGAGTATAGTCACCAGCCTGTGGACAGAACACAGGGCACCATGACTGAAAAGAACTATGGGTTATTGATGGATTTAGTGTTGACACTTGATTGAGAATTGCTGTTTGCAGACTATCCTGAATTTCCCCTTCTGGGTAGGAAATAAAATAACTTGTTAGCAAGGCCTGGGATCTGAGTACCAGGAAGGGATCAGGAAGAAAGGACTGAACAAAAAGGTAGTTGTTAAACTCTTTAATTCTTTATCAAGATAGCACTCACCAGTTAGGACCTGGAGACACGGGACAGAGGAGCGTCATCTGTGAGGAACAGCAGGAAAGCCAGTGTGGCTCGACCATAGTGTGTGGGGAAAGGAATAATGTATGATGAGGTAGAAAGGTTGGTGGAATCCAGGTTGTTAGGGAGTTTAAAAGCCAAACAGAGGGCCTATGAACTTGTTTTTTTAATCTTATGGTAACCAATTGTATTTCAGTATAATTGGTTTCCTTGGTCATCCTGAGTATTTTGTTTTATGCCTTTGTTTTATGCCACATGATTCTGAGAAGGGGTCTGTAATAGCAATTTAGATTTGAAGATCTTTCCCACCCATTAATAGGCCATGTAACCTACTTACAGTCCCGAGGCTTCATGTATTTCACCAGTCTGCCAAAGGTCTCCATGACACAACAAAGGTGAAGAGCCCCTGACTTAGAGGCCGAGGAGACTCGGGAGTTTATTGTGACGTGACCACACCTGCGTTTCAGGAATATCAGTTTGGCAGCTCCCTGGTCCAAGATGGATTAGAGAGGGCAAAGTTTTAAGACTGGGAGATCAATTAGGACGCTATTGTAATAATGCCAATAGCTAGTATGTATACTTCTCTAAAAGGCTTGCAAAGTGCTGTGCGTATATGATCTCATGGTAGGTGCTATTATTTTCCCCATTTTACAGAGGAGGAAACTGAGGCTGAAAGAGGTCATGTGACTTGCTCAGGGTCACACAGCTGAGGAAGTATTTGAACCCAGGTCTTCCTGACTTCAGGGCCACGCCACCACCTCTCCAGAGGTGATGAGGGCCTGAACTCAAGCGGCGGCTCAGGGAGTGGAGAAATGTCATGGAGGTACAATCAATTAGAGGTGGTGGCAGCTGATTGGATATGTGGGCTAAAGGAGACAGAGAGATGACTGACATTGTGAGCCTGGTTCTCTAGAAGGGTGAAGGGTGATGATATTCTCAGTAGAAACAGAAAAGTTAGGAAGAGGGAAAGATAAGGAGCTTTGCTTTGGACAGAATGAGTATGAGATGCTTGTGAGACATCCAATTGGAAACATCCCCTAAGGACCTGGTGCCTGGAACTGGAGATTAGGAGAAGACCCGAGGGCTAGAGTCAGGAACCAAGAGCCACAGAGTTAACCACACTTGAATCAGCAAAGCAGAACTCGGAGACTGGGACCACAGGAGTCAGAACAGGTCTAGTGGAGTTTGGCTGCTGTTGAATTCACTAGTTTGTCCACTCAACAAATCCTTCATTTACCTCTTCATAAGGCCAGTGTGAAACAATCGTGGAGGCCCAGGGGTGGAATTGGTCTGTAGGCAGACGTGGGTATATCAGCAAGTACCCTGGCACACCCAGGATGGCCTGCTAGCACAGATTCTTTGATCTGCTTTTCTTAAAGCAAAGTCAACTTTAAGGGGGTCAACAATCTTACTTTAACTACAGCTAAGTAGAAAATACAAGCAGAGAAATAGCGCAAAGATTCAACAGACAGGGCTCCAACATTTTGAACAAAGTAATACAACCACTGACATATACCACAAGATGGGGGAAGCATCAACATCTGAGTAGTGGAGGTGTGGGGGGGGGCGGGGACTCTTAACAAATGGCTACTCAGACGTCAGTCCAGGGAATCAAAAGGTCCTTCTCATGAGCAAGCCCCCAAAGCAAAATCTCACCTCAGAATGTATATATACTTTTGGCTAATAGTCTCAGAGCCATAAGACTCAGTGACTCAGTGCCTAATTAGCTTAGTACCAAAAGGTGTCGAAGCCTTCCTACAAGCAAGCCTCCCCATAAGCAAACCTCCCCTGAGCAAGCTTTCCCTTAGGCAAGTACCTCCCCCAGTGGGCTCTATGTGACTCAGGATGTATCACAGCCGGGCCAGAGTTCAAAGCAGCAAGTTGTCCGTGATTGAACACGTGTTCACATAGGCCTATTAATGGACGGGGAAGATCTTTATATCCATTAACATTACAGTGGGCTCACTGAGGGAACTCACACTGGTGTGAAGAACAAAGACAAGGCAGAGGGTAGAGTTAACATCCATAACACAATGCTTTAGTTAATGAAAATGTGTTTCAGTTCTCACAAATACTGTATGTTACATTATTTATACTCTGTAAGACATTAGCCTAGTGTAGTGGACAGACTTGGATTCAGGAGAGACCTGAGTTCAAATCCACCCCTGACACTTCTTGGTGGTGTGATCATGGGTAAGTCACCCAATTCATCAAATGGAAGAATATGTGTAAAGTGCTTCGCAGACCTCACAGCACTATATAAATGTTGGCTATTGATATATTTAACCCCTCAGCTTCTGTAACCTCCTTTGTGAAATAGGGATGTTAATGACTTTTGAAGTACCCTCACAGGGCCATCATGAAGGTCAAATGAGGTAATATCCATAAAGTGCCTTGCAAACCTCAAAGTGCTGTATAAATATCAGTAAGTGTGTCAAGTGTCTGAGGTCGGATTTGAATTCAGGTCCCCCTGACTCCAGGGCTGCACCACCTAGCTGCCCCTAAATAACAGTTATTCTTAAATTGCTTTATGTGGTGGCTTGAAAGGATCCCTCACTATTGTCTAACAACTTGGGTGAGTAATGGTGATAGTGTCAAATGATTAATTCAGCCCCTTACTTTATTCCAATCAGTATTAATTCAGGTTAGGGCAATTCCATAGGGATAGCGATTATTTCTGTTATATTTGTCTATTAATATACATTTAGTCAGTCTAGTCATGTCAGCTAGTACATATTTTATGTATCTTATATTTAGGGATAATTAGATAAGGTTAGGTAGAGTCTTTCTTATATTAAGCCCCCAAATTTTAAACTACAAGTTATAAGTTCCCTTGCTTAACCACGGGAAGCTAACGAAAGGACCTCTACCCTTATTCTCTGCTGAGTAAGTGACCAAGGTCAACGTGGTGATAACCTAATGATATGGAAAGTCCTCCATCATATTTTTGTTTCTCCATCCTCAGCGCCCCTTCCTATTGCCCAACATGAGGAAATGGCTATGTACACTTGGTCAACGAGTGAACTGGCCCTCTTTGGCCCTCCTATAGGGTCAATGTATAGGCCTGTCGATCAGTGAAATCCTGTATTTTACTTTGCTTCATCTCTGTGTCATCTTATCAAACACTATAAAACCAAGGCCCCGGAGAGAGGGGATATCTCAGGTCATAAAGAAGTTATTGGCTTGGAGCTCTGCCTCAGTGGGTTTTCTTACAGACTGGATATTTTTGGACCCACATAACCCTTCTGACCAAGTACCAACCACATCAAGTAGGACTAAAGCATACTGTATTAAAAGCATTCAGAACTAGCATTGATTTGTCAGCTTGAAAGTTATAGGGTGAGCAGGCCTAACTGTGTGAGTGCAGTGAAGGTCTTCCATTCTACATCAAGTATTCAACATTAGCCAGCACTTCTGAGGGCTGACACGTCTTATCAAGAAATGAACCCTGTAAGAGTTATCCAGAAGACAAAGAGAGCTATTTACTTCAGGGTTTTTATAGTAGTACTGTTTATAATTGCAGAAAACCGGAATCAGCCCAAATGTCCAATAACAGGGAAATGGTTTAATAAATCATGGTACCCTAATGTAATGGAATTCTCTAGTGTAATTCATGCCAACCAGTATAAGGAATACAAAGAAACCTGGAAGGACCTTTTTGAAATCAAGCAAAGTGGAAAAAACAAATAAAAAACAGCAGCCTGAAGAACAGAGTACTGTCCATGCTAGCTGCAACCATATAGGAGGAAAAATAAATAAAAGGTAACGAACAAAAAATCCTGATGGTGAGTTGGAGCATTAGTTTTGGAGTCAGAAGACCAAGGTTCTGATCAGATCTCTGAGCTTATCCCCATGTGCCTTTGGGCAAATCACTTAAGCTCCCCTGGTTCCCTTGGTTTCATCATCTGTGAAATGAGGAGGCAGAACCAGATGGCCTCTGAGGTCACTATGACCTGCGAATGGGATAAATTTAGAGTTAGGAGGAACTGAAAATTTTATGGCATTTTATGCATTGATATTCATGTAAATATAAATAGTTACAAAGCAAATTTAATTTATATTGATATTTAATAATACTTTGTTTTATGTAATTTATCAGCTTTGACAATAAACATAAAAATAAAACCATAATTCATGGATTTGTTGGATGTTGTCTCCTGCTGGTTTCTGTACAAGCATAACAGTTTTTAATGATCTTTACTTAGATTTATTTAAAGCAAAAAATTCTCTTCTTTTATTTGGTTCAGTTCACCTCAAGACTCATGACTTTGCTTTGAGAAAAGTGGGATGTAAACTTCTCAGGCTACAGATGGGGCTACACCCAGATAATTTTATGGAGCAGGGAGTTAATGATTTCAGCCTCCTAAGCTGAAGCCACTGAGTCTGACTTAGGCTCTTCTCTTGGAGATTTGTTGTCTCTACCTGTCTAGGTTGTATCTTAATTTACTGAGAAGGGTAGAGCTAGGAAACAAGGGACCAATCTCCCCTTCCCCCACCCTCAAGGTGACACCCAAGGCATTCCTGGAATCAGAAGAATCAGTAGCACTGGACCCAGCATCAGGAAGAGCTGGGTTCAGATCCTGCCTGCAACATTTACAAGCTGAGTAGGCAGCTAGGTGGCAGTGTGGACACAGCACTGGACCTGGAGTCAGGAAGACTTGAGGTCAAATCCAGACTCAGGCACTTCCTAGCTCTATGACCCAGGGCACATCATTTAACCTCTATCTGTGTCAGGTTCTTTGTAAAATGGGGATAATAGAACCTATCTCCCAGGATTGTTGAGAGGATACAATGAGACAATATTTGCAGAGTGCTTTGTGAACCTTTAAGTACTCTGTAAATGCTAGCTGTAACTAGTAGTATTGGCTGTGTGACTTGGACTAGTCACTTCTCTCTGCCTCAGTTCCTCAGCTGGGAAATGGGGTTGGTCCCTTCCAGCAATAAGTCTACAATCCTGTGATCAGGAGCAATAACTCAATTAATTGGGTGGTTCCGTTTATAAAGAACCAACAAATTACATTGAACTATTAGAGTCCCAAGGAGCTCCCATATGGTGACTTCTGTTCACCATGAGAGATGCTCCCACTGGATGGGTCACTGTTCTTCAGAGCTGTGTCAGGACTTCTGGTTAACTGGCTAGAAATACTGTAATGGCTTGTGCTTGCTTACCCCTCACCCACTTTCTTAACGCTTACCTTTCTAGTTTCTTCACCAAGCCCACGTCTAAATTTACCCAAAGACTTGTCTATAACATCACCTTACTATTCCTCAAAATACACCCTTTCCCTTCATTCTGATAAGACAGAGGTTAGCTTTCTACAGAAAAAAAAAATTTCTTGAAGGCAGCCGCTGAATTTACCTACTATTTGTTTGCCTTTGGTGTGGCATTGACAAGAATCTGCTCATTGCAGACAAGCACACCTGAGCCGTCAGCCTCCAAGATCATGGAATGGCATGGAAGAGCTCTTGCAAAAAGATGGGAAAATCAAATTATATTTTGGTGGTTGCCAAGTAGCTGCTGCTTCCTAATCCAAAAGATGCCCCGCAAAATACAGGGCCCCGGATAGTCTTCACAAGCTTCCGTACCCATGAGATGAATCTCTAGACATCATTGGTGACCTGGAAGAGTAATTTCAATAGGGCAGCGATAGACGGACTCCAGATTTCAGAATCTCAGGAAGTGAATCTGTGGTGGGAAAGTAGAAGTAGTGGGCATAGGTCACTCATTCAGAGAAGTCTGGCAGTCAAAGAAGGAAAAGAAATGGCATCAGCAGGGTCGGGTGATTAACAAATTTAGTTCCATTTGTAAAAACTGCCAAAAAGAAAGTACATTCGGAGCATCTTCATTATATTTTTTAGTCCATAGATGTGAGTCATAAAAACAGAAAAAAACTAAATTTGACTTTTGTGATAACTTCAAAATTCTCACACTGGGTTTAGTGATGTATACATTCTTCTGAGAAATATAAAATGTGGTGGGTAGGACAAATCTGGTAATGTTTCTAAATGAATACTGAGTTGCGTTATGAATTATTTTAAAATGCAGACATTTGTGTATGGTTTTTGTTTTTTGCTTTTTGTTTGTTTGTTTTTTGCCAGATCATGAATGTTGTAGAGAAGATGTACATATCAGCAAGAAGAATTTCCAGCCATCTCTACTTCTTCCAGCTTATGATACACACGAGATTTTGTCAGTGTGTGGTTCGTGAGGAAAAGGAGAATGGTTTGGGGAGACTTTTATCTTTATTAAACGTACAATAATTTCAAATAATTTTTAGTAATAAAGATCAAATGTAGGAACTTAATTTTTTGCCTTAGACTTCCTCCAGAGCCACTGTTAGGAACCTTGACCTACAGGCCAAAGCCCTAATTCCCTGGCCTTTCTTCATTTAATGGCTTTCACATCCCAGATTAACTTATTTTTTAATCACTCCTTTTTAGTGAAAACTGCACTAAATGCTAAACATCCACCTTTACAATGAACGGACACAAGAACAGCAATGTGCTAAAACAAAACATGGCTGATAGCTATTATTGGTTTTCTGTTTGGGACAGTATTAAAGATTTCTTTTTTTGTCACAGAAACAGGAATTTACCTATACAAAGGCTTAGAATAAGCTTTTTAAAACAAAAAAGAAATGATTAATAAATTTTATCAATCCACCCCAAAAGGAGGTTTTGTTCATAGACTATCTAGAAAAATAGTTTATGATGGAATATCTATTGTTTTATCTTTATTATGTTCTTTTATCTTCTTAAATTTGCTCATTTAATCCTCATAATGGGAGGGGGAGGGGAGGTAGATTAGTCATATGATACCCCGATTTTATAGATGAGAAAACTTAATTACTGATTTTTCTACCACTTAAAAGGATTTGTGGGAGAAGGATACTTTGTACAGGCTGTGTGAGTGGCTAAAATGAGGATCTTAGAGTCACTAAAACCTAGGGCTGAGTCTTGCCTCTGATAACATGTTAGTAATAGGACCGTGGATAAATACCTTAAGCTCTCCATGCCTCAAGATAACGAAGACTAAAAATTGGAGAGGGATGGTATCTTCTAGGATACAGAAGGTTCCCATGTGGGAATTAGCCACACCAGCCGAATTATGGGTCCAGATCCCCCTTGCCCCTAAAACCTTTGACTTTTAAAGGGAAGTACTACAGAGCAGGTTCCCTAACCTATCCAGTAGGAAGCCTGAGTTTAAATTGAGGGACAAAAGTGTTGCAATGTATCTGCTCTTTGTGTGTAACAATAATGCTACTTGCTGCTACCGTGGCTGTGTAAGGCCAGTAACACCAGCACAAAGGAGGGCTGCTAGCACAGGTACTTTGATCTGCTTTTCTAAGGAAAGCAACTTTAAGGGGTTTATAATCTCACTTTAATCAAACATACAAATAGCATTCACTTAATTCAGAGGAAAAAAGCCAGCACCTTGAACTTCAAAGAAAACACAAACAGAAGTTACAGGCAGAAATTATATAAACAGAGCAAAATAACACAATTAAGCAGACAGGATTCTAGCTGTCTGTCCAAGACATTATATACATAGTTACCAGAGAAAGAAGCACCAACATCTGGGTTTTTCAAAGCTGAGGAGCTCCAACAGATACCCAGAGTCTCATCTGGTCAAATCACATGACACTCTTCCAGTGAGTGAGCCCCAAGCAAAATGCTAACCTCAAAATATATATACACTTCTTCAGGGTCAGAGGGTGTCACAGCCATGCAACTCAAACCTATGTGACCTAAACCTTCCCATGACTTAAGCAAGTCATCAAAGACTCCCAATTAAGTCAGAGACTCTTGATTGAAATAAAGGCAAGACTCAAAGGCACTTGATTGCCTCAGTGCTGAGAAGCACTCTAAAACAAAAGACAACAAAAACATCCCACCCTGCTTATAATTACACTGTGGGGCATTGGCATTTCAGGAGGAAGAAGGGGAGGATGCAGCACATGGTATAGCTAGAAGCTTTTGCTTCCTTTTTAAGCTTTGTGAAGGTATTTCAAGTGAGAAGGGACCTGCAGTCACAGTGGCAACTTCCAGTTGAAAGGCCAGGCCCCACCTTTGCTAAAGATGTCCTTGGATATACACAAAGTCTTCCCAGGATTCACTGTGCACAGTGATAAATGAACCATCGAGGTGGGGCTGTCCCATTTACCATCCACCCCACACCATCACAGATCTCACTGTCAATGTCAAGGATTCAAGCAAATGCAAAGAAGTCCTCGCAAACAATTGGAGATACTTTGCCCAAAAAACAAAGACCTTTTGTTTCCTCCAAGGTACGTTGCCTACAGCTTGAGCAGCTGCCACTATGAATGGTATTGATGGATTTGGGTAAAACAGATGCAATAGTAGGCTTAAGTTGGATGTGGTGTTTTTGGTGCTTCCAAGGTGGTGTGATCTTGGGAGAGGTATGATCACTGCTGTCCTGGTGTGCAGTCCAGTCTTTACCCAGGAAGGGCCCCAGCCCCCTGCAGCCACAAGCACTAGCACATTTTGCCTTGGAATGGCAACCAGGCCTTTTGCTCCCTTTTGATCAACCCCCAGCTCTCCTCTCTGCCCTGGAACTGTGACCCAGAATTGCATATGGGCAACAGAGTTACCTCTCAATGCCAGCTGTACCCAGTGCCGCCATAGGGTCCCCTGTAATCTCTTTCTGATCAGTTGTCTGACCCCTTTACTGTCTCTGGGCTGAGAGTTTTCAGAGCTACTACTAATCAGTGGCCACTGTTGCTGTCACTGTGTGTGTGGACTCTGGACAGACTTCTACCTCCATGTCACAGACTTCTCCTGCCAACCTCCTAAGTTTTCTTAGGCCAGAAAAATGTCTTATCTTGACCCTTTGTTGTCTCTGCCCCTCCAAAATTTAATGTGAGGCATTATTTTAAAGTTTTGGGGAGGGGAATGTTGAAAGAGTTTCTCTGGGTTGCCTCTATTTCAGCATCTTGGCTCCTAAACGATCCACAGAGTTATTTATAAAGAAAGTGGTGTTACTAAGAAACAAAAGCAAAAAAAAAAATTTTTTTTTTCGACAAGAAACTCCTAAGTCCTCTGCCAATATCTTTATTGTTATTAGCTTTACTTTTTAAATATTTGGAGGAATATTGAAGTCTCTGTCTTAAAGCTAATAGAGAATTAAAATGGCTTACCACTGGAGCTAACATAAGTGGGCCATAAACTGTAAAATCAATTCCTTCAAAAGCCTTTACTTTTCTTCAAGGAGGAACATCCTCTTAGTGCGTTTTGTCCCTTGGCTACTGCAGAAAGACAAAGGTCCAACACACAATGCAGGTGACTGGCAGCCATGTTTGCTGGAGGTGTCTTCGTTCAGAGAATCACTTTGTCTCTCAGAGTTTCATTTTCTTCATATGTAACATAAGGAAGTTAGATTGGATGGTTTCTAATGTCCTTTTTGGGGAAACCTAGATATGAACCCCACCTATGCTTTATTTTGGAGATTTTTCTACTCTAAAATAAGAACATAAGACAAAGAGAAAATTACCTTTGGAGTCAAGTCCCCCCAGCCCCCCAGTATCGGACTTGAGACACCTATCAGTTCTGTGTCCAGTGTCTTCATGGGCCCTGAGCCTTAAGTGGTATATTAACATTATCTCATTTGATCCTTATGATATTCTGTAAGGTAAGTAGTCATACAGATGTAATTATCCCCATTTTGCAGATGAGAAAGTTAGCCGTTAGAGACTTTCATTGACCTATCTGTAGTCACATAGCATAGACTCCTATTCAAGAAAAATCCTTAAACAAAGGCCTCACCCATACATTAAAGACAAAGGCAGTATTTTGTAAGCTGCCAAGAAGAGAAAAGAAAAAAAAAACATCCAAAAGTAGGAGGATAAGAATGACTTTGAAGCTTAGATTTTGCAGAGGAGAATTTTTATACCAAAAGATAAAAAAAAAAAAAATTGGAAGCAGCCAGACTCTTTGAAGGCAGGAGAATGCTTCAAAACCTGAGGACCTAAAAACAATTTTTAGTGAAGTCCCATCACTACAAAGGTCACTGAAAGATCTACCACAGATCTGAGAGTAGAGAAGATGCTCCTAAAAGATAAGCGGATTAGAATGTTAATAGCAAAAACAAGGCTGTGAAGTATATCAGATAATAGATTATGAAAAAGACAAGATAAAAACCTAACAGTTGATAATTAGATTTATAGTTCAGGGGATTGGGGTTCCCATCATGGCTCTTCCACTTACTCATATTCAACATTTGCATAATCAATATTCATGCTAAACATCTTAACTTTCCCATTTACTACGTGATCTTAGGCATTCTAGGCCTCATTTCCTCATCTATAAAATGGGTCATTTTGCTTGATGACTCAAAGGTTCTTACTCAAAATCTAAGAGCCTATGATCCCTAATGTTCTGACCAACCCAGATAAATTGCACAGTTTATAGGGTCACAGATCTTTACCCAAAGGGTAAAGCCCGTCTCCATTTTATGGATGAGAAAACTGAGGTCCAAGGTCCCACAAGTAGACATATCATTGCTTTTCAGTCATTTTTTTCAATTGTGTCTGACTCTTTGTGACCCCATTTGGAGTTTTCTAGTCAGAGAGACTAAAGTGGTTTGCCCTTTCCTTCTCCAGCTCATTTTACAGAAGAAGAAACTGAGGCAAACAGAGTTAAGTGACTTGCGCAAGGTCACACAGCTAGTAAGTGTCTGAAGCTGGATTTGAGCTCGTGAAGATGAGTCTTCCTGACTTAGGCCCTGCTCTCTATCCCACTGTACTATTTAGCTGCCCTGAGTAGAGGTAGCAGAAATGCAATTTGAGCTCATCCCTGGATTCTAAATCCAGTATTGTTTTTGTTACACCACATTGCCTTTGCTCTGCCCGCCGGTGGATCCCCTACCCAGGGGCCTCTGCTCTCCTGGGAGCAGAATAGATAAAACCCTAACCCTAAATGGCAGACCTGAACAAAGGCAAGATACACAAGCCTACCCAGCTGAATAAAACAGACAAATGTCAATACCGCCCTGGGTAAAGGTCTAGTTATTTTGCTTAAGCCTCATGCCTATGATTCAGGTTCTAGCCGTATTGGCTTACTTGCTGATTCCTGAGCCCAGCACTGCATTTCCAACCTCCATGCTTTTGCAAGACCGTCCCACATACCTGCAATTCACTGCTCCCTCACTGCCTCCTCTTAGATTCTTTAACATCTTTCAAGGTGCAGATTAGGTGACACCCCCTATGGGAACCCTTTTCTGATCCCCCTAGTGGTTGGTGTTCTCTCCTTTCTCAGATTATCTGGTATTTATTTATGTGTTTTATCCTTTCTTCCACAGCAGAATGTAAGATCCTTGAGAGCAGAGATTTTTTTCAATTTTGTAATTGTATCTCCGGTAGTTAGTGTAGTGCTTTGTACATTCTAACTAAACCCTCGTTCAATGGAATTGAATTCAGATTTGGGACAGGATCACCTTAGATGTCAAAACCTGTAAATCATTTCTTTGAATCGGCCATTTTATAGGCTCTCTTCTTCCCTCCCCCCATTTCTACTGTAAATAATTCACTGTTTTTCACAATTAAGATAAGACTAGGGCCCTGTGGGAGAGAAGAGATTTGAGATGATGAAAGATCTACATGGCAGGTATGACCCATGGACTCCTGGCAAGCCACCCTGAAGAGCAGGGTTCATGCCCTTTTTCCTGGAAATAGTCGGGGCCCTACTGTTGCTCTGGAATGAATCCTTAGGCTTTTTTCATCTTGGAAATAAAATTTCCTAGAAAATAAATATTTTGATTTGTTCTTCAGTCTTCTCATCTCCAGGGGCAATCCCTTCTCCCCCAAGAAAGGCAATCCTTGTTTTATGCATTGCCCAAACTTCTTGGTTACTTCTTAGGAACCATTGGGTTCCCAAGATCACACCAGTTCTTACCTTCTCATTCTGGGCTCAGGCGAGGCGACCCTCCCCATCCTTTCTCCCATTCCCATACCTTCTCTACCCAGGTGGCCCAGTGTCTCATATGCCACCATTACGGAATTATAGACATTTTGGGCTGGAAGGAACCTTGGAGAGTGATCTTCTCATTCCACCCCCTCATTTTATTCCCTGCTCCAAAGGGGGCAGTCTCTCTTGGATTAGAATTAGATATCAAACTGTCGTCTTTGTTATTTCTGTGCTCAGGTCGTACTTGTCTCCCAAAATTTAATTCTTTCTCATATTGGTGAAATGTGAACTTCAGATGCTTTCCATTTACAGCTGAAAACACCTGTGACCTTTCAAAAAAATGAGAAATCACCTTTGGAAACCTACCTAAAAGAAAGGGGCCCATACTGTCTTGGGAATCACGGGAAATAAGCGGCTGGCAATGAACTGTTTCAGGAAACTTTTTTCTGTAGCTAAGTGTAAGTGTTTGTGGAGGGAGTGGTAGTGAACTTAATTCAGGGGAACCTGAAAAGTGAGGGAAGGCACAGAGGCAGGACAGGAGAGACAAGAGGTGTCTTAATGGAAGGAAAGAAAGGGATAGAGACTTAGCAAACACATGCTGGTGTTGTGGGGAGTTTTCCAACCTGAGTTGTATGAGAGACCAGGGAGTACAGCATCCACTATGAGGTCTGCAAAATTGAGGATTAAAAAATGAGAAGCCAGACTGAAAGGAAAAAAAAATTATTAATGTGCTAAGGAAAACTGCTCCCTGATAGCAGGTTCAGTTTTTTAGTAAACAGATTGGGTTTTCATATAGCTTTTTAGGCTCACTTAGAGCCTATCAAATGAGATAATATTTGTCAATTGCTTAGCAAAATGTCTGGCACAAAGTAGGTAATATATAAATGCTAGCTATTATAGAGACAGCTGGTGGCACAGTACTAGCTCTGGAGTTGGGAAGACCTGAGTTCAAATCCAGCTTCAGATTCTTATTAACATTGTGATCCTGGGCAAGACACTTAACCTCTGCTTGCTTCAGTTTTTCAACCATAAAATGGGGGTAGTAATAGCACCTACCTCGCAGGGTTGTTGTGAGAATCAGATAATATTTGTACAAGCACTTAGCATGGTGCCTTGCACTTAGTAGGTGTTAAATAAATGTTTATTCCTTTCCCTTTCCCACTAGAATACAAAGCCAATCATTCAGTGACAGAATGGAAATGGGGGAAGTGTGTGAGCCTTGGGGTCACAGGGGTTGTTAAAGCTCAAATTTGTCCCTCTGGGGAAATGCATTTCTTTCTTAGTCGTGAGTCTTATCAGAATACCCTGTGTTGGCAGTCTGAATCAAAGCTGCTAAGGCTCTGAAACTCGAAAGGAAAGGAAATCCTAAGTGTGAATTGATCTTTTCAATCCCTTTGAAAAGGCTTCCCATTGGGTCTAGAATAGGCACTGCCATTGTCAGGATGGCTCCTTCACATGTGGAATCTCCTTTTCAATCTTTTCCTTATTAGAAATGTTTTTCCTCTTAAGTACCACCTATCAGGAATGTATTTGAGGCAGGTAGAAGGAGAAGTGTTACAGGACACCTAGATTCCTCTTAAATCTGCCATGAACTGCTATGTAGCCTTACAATGAGAAGGTTAAAGATTAATAATAAAGTTTGGGGGCAGGGGGCAGGAGGGGAGAGGATTGGGAGTGGTGGCAACAATTCAGGACTCAGGTGCTGACAAAATTACTTTTGCTCCACCCCCACAGTTTTAGATTGAAAACATCAGGTTTGGTGAGGAGAGGGAGGATTAACAAGAGCAAATACGGTACCACATCCATTTACTTGGTAAAAAGTCACTGGACTTGGGACTCAGGAGTGCCAGCCACAGTGCTGCTAAAAGCTGTAGCAAGGAAGAGAACTGAATCCAAGGTGCGAGACAGGATTGGCTCACGCCCTATAGAATGACCTGGGTATAGGTTCAAAGGAGAAAGTGTTGTCTTTATTCCTGCCTTGGAGCAGGAAGCTTCTGGAAGAATAGAACAGCTAAACTTGGTGATTGTCTTAGGATGTCTTTATTTTAGCCCCACTTCCACGGCTGGTCATTTGTGTTTTTCCAAAGTGAACTTCTTCCGCCTCTTCCCTCAGGAGGACTAACGGAGGTGTCAATACACAGGTAGGATTTCTTTTCTTTTCTTTTCCTGGGACTCCCAAGTGTGGATGCCCCATCCCACTATGAGGGAATGGTGTTGAGAGAAGAAATTACATCTTCTATATATTTTGAAGACTGGGAAACCATACTGACTGGTTTCATTTCATAGGCCAACAGTTTTTGACATAGGAGAATAATAACTTGGGTTTTTATTTCAAGATTAAGATAGTTATAAGGAAGGGAGTATAGTATTAAGAAACTTGGGGGGCCTGGCTGTTTATCACTTTTACCCTCCAGGAAATGATCACAAAGCAGTGTGTTTAAGCCTGGCCTCCTGAGCAGAGCCAGCATGGTACCGTGGAAAGAGGACTGGATCTGAAGTCAGAAAACCTGGGTTCAACTCCTGCCTTTTCCACCAACTGTGTGACTTAGGGAGCATTCCTTAAACTCTTACTCTCTAAAATCTATGATTCTATTAGTCAGGACTGCTGTCCTCCCTGTCGCTCTCCCTGCCCCCACAATACTCTTCATGCTCATCTCTACAAGAGCTTCCTGGTTACTGTCAGGCGAGAGTATAGTTTAGAGCTCAGTGTAACAACATGAATCTCTACCGTCCCTTCCCTTATTGCCAAGGTATTGCCCCATAGTAACAACCAAGTAGAAAGGGAAGAAAGGGAAAGAACAAAGGAACTCGATGGTACAATGGCTAGAGCATTGGGCCTGGAGTCAGAAAGACCAGAGTGACCCTGGGCAAGTCATTGAATCTTTGCTGCCTCAGTTTCCTCAACTATAAAATGGGGATCATAATAGCACCTCCCTCACAGGACTGCTGTGAGATATTTGTAAAATACTTGTACAGTGCTTGGCACATGGTAAGCACTTAACAAATGCTTGTTCCCTTTCCTCCTTACTAGCTATGCCTCAGTTTCCTTATTTGCAATACAGGGAGACATTGGATTCAATGGCCTCTCAGGCCCTAAATCTATCATTTTAGAATAAAGTTCTTAAATATATCAGTAGATATCTTAAATCAATAAATAAAGCTCTAAATCTATCATTTTAGAATGAAGTTCTTAATCTATCTGTAGATATCTTAAATTGATGAAGTTCTAAATCTATCATTTTAGAATAAAGTCCTTAAAACAGCAACAAATTTAGGCTGAAGGTATTACCCCCATGGCTATTACTATTTAGTAACTATTTGAAGGAGGATTTGAACACAGGTCATTCTGACTCCAAGGCCAGTGTCCTATCATTTATAACCATGACTCTCAGCAAAACTATAAGTAACAAATATGCATAGTCAAGCAAAACAGACTCTGATGTTGGCCACATACAAAAATGTATCTCATCTTGTATATTTACTTTTGAAAGACTTAACTCTGGTGGACACAATGATCAACCATGATTTCAGAGCACTGATAATGAGGAATGCTACCTACTCCTTGGCATCCCTTTGGAGAGCAGGTCTAGGTGGGGATCTCTGGGCAGTCAGAAATGAATTTACTAAGTACTTAAGGAAAAGGAATCAATTTAAGGAGAGAGAGGGACAAAGACAGGGGAGGTGGGGAATCTGCAAGAGGCTCAGCTTCACCTGCTTCACAAGTTGACCCAGACCATTCTCCATAGAAATATGCAAGCAGGCTCACCACAAGGACTCCATGATTGAAGATCCCTCAGGAGAGCTTGCAACCTCTGGTATCTTTCTCACTAACTCTTCCTCCCCTCATTGCTGTGTCCTTGACTGGCAGAAACTCCCAATCAGCTCTTTCCTATCCTGACAATAGCTCCCAAGGTGTACCTTTCAACTTGGCCAGTCTAGTAGTAGATGTGGGCCCTTGGTCCCAAAAAAGACTAGGAGAGAGCTTTGGAGGAAACTGCTTAGCACATAGTAGGTGTTCAATAAATGCTTGAAATGTAGGAAAAATGACTCAAAACAAATGCTCTGCATGTGATTCTTTAAAGATAATTGGGTTCGACCATAAAAGCAGGGAATTAGACAACTGACAGAGTGGACCACTTTCTACTTGTGCATACTCTCTCCTCTCTTGGTTTCCATGACACTGGTCTCTTCAGTTTTTCTCTTCTCAAGCGCTCCTTAATTTCCTGTGCTGAATCTTTATCCATCTCCCATATACAGCCACACATGTTGTGTCCGCAGTTAGTGGACATTACCAAGACTCAGTGATCTTGAGCAAGTCACAATCTATCTGGACCTCAGTTCCCTTATCTGTAAAATAGGGATACCAGTGCTATTTTAGAAGTATTACATGAAAGAATCAAATGTGAAAGTGCTTTAAAAATACAAACGCAAAAAATACAATATCCTATTTTGTATGAGGGCTCACACTCTTACTTTTAAGAAAGAATTTCAGTTAATGTCTTGGATTTTCATGAAGAACTACTGAATATTTCTCAGCAGTGCTCTCCAGAGCTACATGGTCAAATCCTTCAAATAATATGGTAATAAGATTGTGAGTTTCCTCATCACTGGAAGTATTCAAATAAAGATTGGACAACTACATGTCATGGTGAGAGGGAACTTAATGTTTTGATCAAAGTTTGCATTAGATGACCTGTGACCCTGACATTCTAGAAATTATACAAAATTCCTTTTCTGGGCTTCTCCGTATTCCTGGATGAAGATCCTTCTGGGTTATGCTGGGATCCAGGTGATAAAGCCAAAGGAAAGAAGAAACGTGTTAAGAGACGGATCATTGAAATCAGAGGTAACATCAGAGATAGATAGTGAAGAATATGAGTCCTGAACTTTTGACTTGAATTGGTGGCAGAGGACAACACTGATTCTTTCTTCGTAAGTTCCCTGACCTCGTCACTCTGGTGATCAACTCAGTTGCAGCCTGGAAAACCAACATTCATTTATGGCATTGTGGAGATAACCAAGGACTTCTCGCAGTTATCTTAAACTCATTGAACTGAGCAAAGGTTATATCAAGAACTCATCTTGCAGCTGGATAAATCTCCTATAAAACTTTGAAAAAAGAGAGAGAGCACCAGCCCAAGAGAAAAACATGGGGAGACATAGAAACACTTGGTCTCCAAATACTCCACAGCCAGCTAGACCTTTGGAACTTGTTAACCAAGATTATGGAGGAGAAAGAGTGAGCAAACTACAGGAACAAAGTTTATGAGGTCTTGTTAAAAGGAAAAGGAGGGACAAAGAATCCCAATCTATAGCTAAAGACTGGGATGGCAAGACTGTTGAAGTTTACAAATATAGGAGTCCAGAAAAGAAATGACCATGAAAATACCTAACTATTCTGAAAGGAGTTTAATCATCATTAGAACCACTACCATGTGTAATGGTAATATAAATTTGAATATCTTCCCATTCATTAATAGGCCCATGTGACCTGCCCTACATCACAGGAAGCCTAAGTCACATGTGGTGGGAGGATCTTGCTGAACGAGAGGAGCAGGAAAGGGTGGAGCAGGAAATGCTCACAGCAGTTAGAGCTGAGAGAGAGAAAGGAGGTGAGCTAGCTGTGCTGTGAGTGAGTTTGTGGGAAGGCCCCAGCAAAGGGCGGATGACTTTGGGATAGAGTTGTTCTCTGCTGTGATAATGTGTATCAACTTCTTTGCTGCTTGGATGGATTGGACTTACTGGTTTTGGGGATTTGGTTTTCTGGTGTCTGAATAAGTGTTTGGCTTCTTCTGTCTCCTATATGGAGAGTCTCTTACATTTTGTGATACAGAACCATGCTGGCATACTCACAACAATAGCAACTGGTGTGAATAGTGCCTTGGCGATATTCCATGTTTCCCGGATTTGGAGAGCTTCAGTTCTTGTCATGGCAGCCCTTTGACTGAATCTAAACTTCATGGAACAAATCCCATTAATAAAAGGATTTGTTCTGTAAAACCTGGACTCAGTCAAAGGGATGCACGTGAGGACCTAGTCAGGAAGTCAGGAAGAACTGGATTTAAGTCCCACCTTTGCCAGTTGCTAACTGTGACCCTGGACTAGTCCCTTGACCACTCAGTGTCTCAGGCAACTTTATAAGACTATAAATAGTAAAGAATATACTTATCCGTGCTGATAGAAGTAGCTCTTTATTGGGAACTCCCAAC
Organism: Trichosurus vulpecula; assembly: GCF_011100635.1. Classification (NCBI taxonomy): domain Eukaryota; kingdom Metazoa; phylum Chordata; class Mammalia; order Diprotodontia; family Phalangeridae; genus Trichosurus; species Trichosurus vulpecula. The sequence continues at coordinate 338,691,196 of NC_050574.1, read as the reverse complement.
ACAGATGACTCAAGGATTCTGTTCTTTTTTTAAAGTATAGTTAGAAAGCAAGTTCAATTGATTATAATGATGCTCAATTTCATGACAAATCATTAAAAATAGTTTTATCAATAGGTTTTGTTTTTATATCATCTATATTTCCCAATGTAGTCTTTCCTCCCACTCCCTCCTTGAAGGCGATCTCGTACAATATGGGAGAAAAATAGAAGGGAAAAAAAGATATGAAACACTAGCCAGCATTGAAAAAGTTTGATGTTGTATACAATGTTCTATACCTATGGTCCACCACCTCTGCAAAAAAATCAGGGCGAGTTTTTTATTCTTATATTTCTTGTTTGGGACCAGTCTTGGTCATTTTAAGTTCACAGCATTCAGTTTTTATGGTTTTGTTGGTGGTGGTGGTTTACACTGTTGCCACAGTTTTGTATATGATGTCCTCCTGATTCCCTTTAGTTCACTTTGCATCAGTTTATATGTCTTTCCATGCTTCTCTGGATCCATCATACTATCACTTCTTACAGCATGTTAATAGGCCACAGTTTGTTTAGCCATTCCCTAGTTGATGGACATCTACTTTGTTGCCAATTCTTTGCTACCAAAAATGCACTACAATAAATATATTGATATTTATAGAGCGTTTCTTTTTTGTCATTAACTTCCTTGAGTATATGCCTGGCAGTGGAATCTCTATGTCAAATGACAGAGACATTTCAGTCATCTATCACATAATTCCAAATTGCACTCTAGAATGATTAGACCAATTTACAGTTCCATCAAAAGGGCAGTAGTATGCACAACCTCTCCAACATTGACTATTCCCATCTTTTGTCATCTCAAGTTGCTGGATGTGAGGTTAAACCTCAGGGTTGTTTTGATTTGCGTTTCTTTTATCTTTCATGATTTGGAGCCTTTGGGTGGTAATATTTTCCAGTTCCTCTTTTGAATCCAGTTTGTTTTTATTCTTTGATTACTTACCAATGGCTTTTGGAAGTATATTTATATTACTTATCTATGTATTTTGGATATTGGGCCCAAATCAGAAATATTTGATCCATTTTTTCCCAGTTGACTGCTTCCCTTCTTAACCTAGTTGTTAATTAATTTTATTAATTGTTAATTAATTTTATTCATGCAAAAGCTTTTCAATTTCATATAATTGAAATTATATCTTTTATGTTTTGTAATCACCTCTAACCTTCGTTTGGTTAAGAATTTACCCTCTACCTTTAGGTATGAAAAGCCATTATCTTTAACGTTCTGATCACATATCTATTTTGAATTTGTTATAGTATATAGTGTAAGCGATTGGCCTAAACCTAATTCTTCCCAGACTGCTTTCCAGTTTTCCTAGAAATTCTTGTCAAATAAGGATCATTTTCACCATCATCTAGCATTTATTAGGTGCTTACTATGTGCCCAGCACTGAGGATACAAAGAAAGACAAAAACAAGGTCTCTTCCTTCAAAGATCTTACTTTCCACTGGGGGAGATAGCATGCCAAGAACTACACACATGCAAGAGATATATAGTATAAATAGGAGGCAATCTCAGAGGTAAGGTACTGTGGAAGGAAGGAGAAAGGGATAGCAAGGGACTCCAAAATTCCAACCCAATGTGCAACAGAGGAGCCTGAGGCACTCCAAGCCTTTTCAATGTATTAGGGAGTGTGTGTGTGTGTGTGTGTGGGGGGGTCCCTTTTCAATTGAGTCCAAGGTCTCATGATCAGGGACCCCTCCCCTTGGGTGCTAGCTACTTATATTCACTTGGGAGAGCACTAAAAACAGAATGAGGCAATACAACTTCATGATTGGCTAACACCAGAAGCAAGGAAAACTGTATGATTGGTTGAGGGGCATGTTCATTGATCATAATCACTTTGTCAGCAGGCTTTTGAGTCATTAACTACAGGTTTTTCCCAGTAACAGCATTCCACCTGCAGCCTCTGCAGGGGTTTTCATAGGAACTCGAACATCTGGTGTTTTGGTTATCTGTTTCCTAGGATATGAGGAAGTGGTAAGGGAAAGGAAAGGTCACAATGGAGCAATGTCAGTGATTCATGGGGGCGAAGGGTATTGATGCTATGATCAGCAAGCTTCAGGGTTAAGTGTGATGTATTTTTCTATAACAGACACTTATGTAATTTCATCTTGTAATCTACAATGATACCATTAATATGTAATAGCTATATCACTATTACATAAGAGGTTATTTGGTCCTAACAGATGTAACTAACATACACACATACATAACTAACTGAATCTTAATCCTATTCTGCTTAATTCACTAACACAGTCACTGATAACCCATCAAATCACAATAAACTATTGTCACAGCAGAAAAGTAGGACGTAAGATTTGAGCTGAGCCTTGAAGGAACCCAAGAAAGCCACGGGGTGTAGGAAAGGAGGAAGAGCATTCAGGTGTGGCAGGATAGCCAACGGAAAGAGGGAATGTCTTGTGTGAGGAACAGCAAGAAGGTGTTACTCAACCGGCAGAATAAACAGAAGATTGTAAAGGGGCATGATGGTAATGCAGATGTGACCTTCCCCGCCCACTAATAGGACCATGTGACCTGCTTAAGATGTCACATGTGGTGGGAGGAGCTTGCTGAACGGGAGGAACAGGAAAGGGTGGAGCAGGAAGGAAGTGCAGTGAGAGCAGCTAGAGCCGAGGGAGAAAGAGGAGGCCGGCTAGCTGTGCTGTGGGTGAGTCGCTGGGCAGGCCCCCAAGGGGGAGGCTGTGGAATGGAGTGGTTCTCTGCTGTGATAAAGTGCTTTAACTTCTTTGCTGCTTGGATGGGTTGGACTTACTGGTTTGGGGATCTGGTTTCCTGGTGTCTGAATAAAAGTTTTGCTTCTGTCTCCTATATAGAGAGTCTGTTGTAGTTTGTGATTCAGAACCACGCCAGCATACGCACAACAATCGCAATCATCATGAACATGTACCTTGGTGACCCGAGGGGCCAGATCCCGCAGGGCTTTAAAAACCAAACAGGGCTTTATGGTTGATCCAGGAGGCAATGGAGAGCCCCTAGAGATTACTGAGTGTGTGGGTGGGGAGGGAGGTTGAGGTGGTCAGACCGGTGCTTTAGGAAGGTCACTTTGGCAGTTCAGTGGAAGATGAGCTAGAGTGGGGAGAGACTTGAGGCGGAGAGACCAGTCACAAGGTTAATGCAATAATCCAGATGTGAGACGATGAAAACTTGCACTAGAATGGTGGTAGTATCAGAGAAGAGAGGGAGGGCATATGAGAAATGTAAAGGCAGAATCGACAAGAACATTCGACAGACCGGATATGAGGAATAAATGCAAATGAGGAATCAAGGAGATGCTCAGGTTGTGAGCCTGAGTGACTGGGAGGATGTGGTGCCCTTAACGATAATAGAGAAGTTCAGAGGTGGGGAAACATTTGGGGTGGGGAGGAAAACGAGTTCAGCATTGGACAAGTTGAGTTTGAAATGCCTATGGGATATCCAATTCAATAGGCCATTAGGGTGATGTGAGTGAGATCTAATAGTCATTTACATAAAGGAGATCATTGAATCTGTGGGAGCTGATGAGATCATGAAGTGACATAGAATAGAGAGGAGAAGGGAAGAGGCCCAAGACAAAGCCTTGATAGGCAGTTCTTTCCTAGGTAATTTATGTTTTCTAGTCGGTTGAACACTGGGTAATAAATCATTAAGTAAATTCTTCAACTGAAATATTCCTATGAAATCCATGTAGATTCTTATTCGAAGCTTCTTATTTTTTTCCAAAGAAAGTTAGATGTCCTTTGGTGAGTAATGCTGAGTATCCTACCATTTTTCTTACTATCTTTTCAAAATCGGAATCAATCCTGGGGCATGAATGTAACTTTTGGCCAGTGTTTTCATGCAGACAGTTCCCTAGTATCCCACATGTAGCTTGGCCAAGATAACACAGATGTACAGCTTAGGAAATGACATCTTATTTTCTGCCAGAAGGCATGCTTTATGAACAGGCAACCCATCCTGATCACCCATGAATTACTTGAATTCCCAAAGGAGTTTCTCTTTAGACGTTCTTCTGTACTCAAGACAAGCTTGTTGGGATCATGCCTACATGATTCTGTATCTTAAATATTCTGAAGTGATTGACCTAAGTCTTCTAACATCAAAACCACCAGCCAAGGCAGTGCCCCCTAACCTGAGATCTGTGGTGTCAGATAGCTGAGAACAGAGGTTGTCATCCTTAGTGTGTGTTTCATGGCCCCCTTTGGCAGTCTGGCAAAGCCTATGGATCCTTTTTCAGAATAGTCCTTTCAAAATGCATAAAATAAAATACATAGAAATTAAAAGTGTAATTTTTTTCTATCCATGTTTGTGGACCCTCAGAATTCTATCCATGGAACTCTTGGGAGTCCATTGACCCCAGGATAGAAATCACTCTATATTGTCCTTCCAGGCTTTTGTTCACACTGTAAGTAGTGTAACTCCACATTGCTTATAAATTCTGATAAGTACTTATAATTGCTCTATAATCACTGAGAATGAGTTCATCACTGCATATACTGTAACATAATTAGGGTTTACACTTCTCCATAGAAGAGTGATGAGGGAGGCTTGTGATGAATGTAAATGGTTGTGGCCCACTTGTAGAGATTCTACGGAATGGCTCAGCTCCCAAAACAGCCTAGAGCTTTCTCTCTTTTACCCTGTGTCAAGTTCCAATCTGTAAATATTCTTAAGTGGGAAGTAATTAGTGCCTCAGTGCCCTCTGGCATGGGATTAAGCACAGGTCTGTATTAACACCATCAGGTGAAGCTTCAGAGCTAAGAATCAGTTTATTTAACAAAGGCATTCAATTCAAACATTTAATGAGTCACACTCTGGTGAGAGGCTTCCACTAAAATTCTATTCCATGCCTCATTCAGGTTTCAAAGGCTTTATTAATCAAATGGAATCTAAGGAAGGGCCTACCAAGATGGCAAAGCCTTCCATATGGCTCAATGGACTGTGTATTTGTCCTCAAGGACCAGCGTATGTGCGTGTGGAGAGAACTATTACCAGAGGGTTGATCATCAAGGAAGAAATTCTTTATCTACAGCAACTCATTTAACCATCTTGTATTGTTGTCATTCATCCTTCATTCTCAAAGAGGACCAATGACATCTGGAGGATTATGTCTTGACTTGCAATTGAATTGGATTTAAGAGAGGCTGGACTGTGCAAAGTGACCAGCCTTACACTCTCTTCCAGAGATATCTGAGTCCAGTGGCAAGACATAGGTCAGGATGACTGGCAGTGGCCCAGGATGCCATGGGAGACCTTGGCCTTTTTAAGCTAAGGTCTTTCCTAGGTCTCAATTTGTCTGAAGCATCCTCTCATTCAGTGATTAAGAATTGCGGCATAAGATGGCCTAATTTACTTTCACAAAATAATCAATTTGGGAGGAGAAGACCCAGGGTTTCTGGCCAGAATGGAAACAATTGCTATTTACAATCCAACCATCTAGTAAGTAAGGCATGGAGAGGATACAAGTAGATCAGAAGAGTGTTACCACACCAAGGAAACGAATGACTCTTGAAGCACAGAAAACTATACAGGGCATAGTTTACGCCCACCATGTAAGCAGCATTCTGGTACCATAGTCCCCCACCTTTCCAGTGAAAGGAGAGAGGTCCATTTTCTCATCTTCAGAATCAAGCTTGGTCATTATAATCATACATTATTCAGTTTTGTTTTGTTGTTCTTAAGGTTCACATTGTTATTATCATTATGTATATTGATTTCCTGGATCTATTTCACTGTGAATCAATTCATATGTTTTCCCATGTTTCTCTGAATTCCTCTTATCTTTCTTAATACACAATTCTATTACCTTTATATACTATAATTTCTTTAGGCATTGACCAATCTTTTGGCACCCCTTTTGTTTCCACTTCTCTGTTACCACAAAAAGTGTTGCTATGAATAATTTCAGACTTTATTTCTGCCCTTCTGACCTCCTTGGGCTATAATACTCAGCAATAGCATTCCTGGGTCAAAGGGTATGAAATTTTGGTCACTATTTTGCATAATTTCTAATTGTTTTCTATAACGGCTGGACCAATTCACAGTTTCATCAAACATAATTTGTGACCAGTTTTCCTTTGGGGGAATGGTTCTTGGTCTTATCGTCTCTTTTATCCCTTATTTGATTATGATTTCTTAAGGGGAGAAACAAATTATAAAGGCAGTCACAAAAGAGAAAATAGGTAATTTCAATTACATCAAATTGAAAAGCTTTTGCATCAACAAAATTAACACAAATAGGATAAGAAGGGAAGCTACTGATTGAAGAAGAAACATTTGCATTAAATATCTCTGATAAGGATTCCCATATTCAAGACACATAGAAAATGAACACAAATGTATAAGACCAAGAGCCATAAATGAATAAAGTTTTCAAAAGAATTGCAAACTATAAGTGACTATTTGAAAACATGCTCGAAATCATTAATAAGAAAAATGGACAAAGATAAAAAAATTGAGGAAATACATGAACATGAAGGCACTGTTGATGGAGCCATGAATTGATCCAATCATTCTGAAAAGCAATTTGAATTTACACTAAGAAATTGATTAAAATGGTCATACCCTTTGATCAAGAGATCACTTTGAATCATATACCCCTTAAGGAGTTCGGTGATAAGAAAAAAAAGATCCAATGTAAGCCAAAATATTTATGGTAGCACTTTTTATAGTAGCAAAGAATTGAAAACAAAGTGGACGGTTGTTAATTAGGGAATAGCTAAACAAATGATAGTATGCAGATGTAATAGAATATTATTGTGCCATAAGAAATGATGAATATGACGAATACAGGGAAGCCTGGAAAACTATGTGAACTAATGCAAATAGAAGTAAACAGAATTAGGAAAACATTATATGCAATGACTATAACAACATATAAAGTTGGAGTTGTACAGTAGATAGAGTGCTGGGCCTGGAGTCAAGAAGATTCATCTTCCTGAATTCAAATCTGGCCAGAGACACTTACTAGCCGTGTGACCCTGGGCAAGTTACTTAACCTTATTTGCCTCAGTTTCCTCATCTGTAAAATGAGCTGGAGAATGAAATGGCAAACCACTCCAGTATCTTTGCCAAGAAGACATCAAATGGGGTCACGAAGAGTTGGACGCTACTGAAATGACTAAGCAACAACAAAGCCACCTCCCTCCATTTAGCTTTGATACCTTAACTGAGCACTCATAGACCTTAAACTAAGTGATAAATGGCCTAGAATGATCTAGAATAGGATTGTACCAGATATTACATTTGGATAGGTCAAGAAAACTTGGCCCCTCATCAGGGACCATCTATAAATTATGAAGCGAGTGAAGGAATTTCAATAGATTGGAGCAAGTTTGGCTTTCAGCACCCCCTTGAGAAGGAACCGCTCGGAGCCAGATTTGCTCCTCTTTCCCCAGCTTTGGCTGGAAGAGAACCTTCCGAGTTTTGAAGAGTCCAGAGGATGTCGGGGCTCTCTTCTTGTCTTAGCCGCATACTTGGATCAGCCGATGATGGTGTCTGCATTGGGATCCAGGGACTGTTTGGACTCATGGCTTGTGATAGCAATTTAGATGTGAAGATCTTTCCCACCCATTAACAGGCCATGTGACCTGCTTATATCACAGGAAGCTTAAGTTACATGGTGGGAGGAACTTGCTGAGAGGAAAAGGAAGTTGTGTCACAGGAAATGGAGAGAGAGCAGTTAGAACTGAGAGAAAGAGCAGATCTGTGCTGTGCTGTGAGTGTACTTGTGGGAAGGCCCCAGCAGGGGGTGGATGGTTTTGGGATGGCGAGGCTCCATGCTGTGATGTTGTGTATTGAATTCTTTGCTGCTGCGATGGATTGAGTGGATGACTTATGGGATCTGATCCTCTGGTGTCTGAATAAATGGTTTACTCCTTCTACCTTCTATGTGGAGAGTCTCGTATATTTTGTGATACAGAACCACGTAGGCATTTTGACAATCATCATCTATACTGTGATTATTGCCTTGCTGATACATGGCTCTAGAAGAAACTCAGCAAAGAAACTCCACCACTCCCAAGGGGAATTTCTTGAGCATCCCACAAACGGAAGACAAGGACTTCCAGCAGCCAGGGCCTGTGAGGTACCATTTTGCCACAAATGGTCCCTAACGTTGAGCCTGCTTTCTTCTGAACTTTATATATGCTTGTGGGAGAGTGTTACTGACTTTGGGAGTGGGGGAGGATATTTTGTACCAACTCTTCTTACTGTACTGTGTATACTTTAGTGTACACTCATCTAAAAGATATGTAAAGCTGACTAAACTGATTCTTAAATGAGAATCCTGGGGTTCTTTCCATCCCCCTGCACACACACACACACACACACACACACACACACAAACACACACAGAATGGTAGTGGAGAATTTACCTTAATCAACTCAATGGAAATAGAGAATCAACCAGAATCATTGCTCCTACCTCAGGGTTACCTCTGAACCCCTGAGGGGGAGGTATAGCTAACTTAGCGCTGAGAACTCACCTTCTCGGTGGGAGTGGAAGTCGGAATAAAGATCCTCAAAAGATTATGTAGGATTAAAATGTAAATGGAAAAAAACAACAAAACAATCAAAACTGAACTATGAAATTATGATTAAACTTGGCCGCAGAGAATAGATATGAGAAGGCATCTCCCTCCCTTCTTTACAGAGATGGGCAGCCTAAAGGTTATAGAACACCACATATGATGTCAAACTTGGTTGATATAGTAGGTAGTTTTGCTGAACTCCCCCCCTTTTTTGTTACTCCATTATAAAGGATGTCTTTCTAAGAGGGGCAGAGGGAAAGATATTGGGAAATACAGGTGATATAAAAACAAAATATCTCTAAAAGTGAAAAATAAACAAATTCTCTCCCTAGCCATAGTTGCAAAAAGTACCTTAATCCATTTTTTCTCCTAGTTAGTTTATGATATGACATTTATATTTAGGTCAAATATCTACTTGGAACTTATTGTGATACATGAGTACCTAAACCTAGTTTTGGCCAAACTTGTCGAGTAGAGAATTCTATACCCAAGAAGTTTCTGTTCTTGGGGCTTATTGGACCCTGAGCTGTTGACCGAGTGCAGCTGTTTCTGGTTCTTGTTTACCTGTTTGTCCTACTGACTTCCTTTCCCATGTTTTCCAGTACCAAACCATGTTGGTGATTGCTGCTTTTTAATATCATGCTTATCAAATTTACAAGTGATGCCTACCTAGCAGAGATCACTGGCATATTTCATGATGGAATTGGGACAGCACAATACCTGGGCGTGCTAGAATCATAGGCCAAATCAAAAAAGATGAAATTTGGTAGGAGGAACTACCAAGTACTGAACTTGAATTAAAAAAAAATTGTACAAGTATAAGAAATATGGCTAAACAATCATCTTATTAAAAACACCCATGACTATTAGTGGACTATAATGAGTCAGCATATTGTATCATTTAACCTATCTGAGCCTGTTTTACTCATTAGAAAAATGGGGATAATGATTCACGTACAAGAACAAGGTGCTACGACTGTCCAAAAAGGGAGTGTCTTCATAAGCAGCGTGAGCAGAGCTTTATTTTCAAGAGCAAGGAAGGTGATCAATTTTTCGCTCTCATGTGATCACCCTTGGATTATTTGTTCAGTTCTGGGCGTCATATTATAGGAAGAATGTTAACACCCTGGGGGATATCCAGAGGACAGTCCCCAGAATGATCAATCCAGTTTAATGAGTATTTTCTAAAAACTTGCTATGTCCCAGAAACTATGCTAAAAAAAAGAAGCAGTTCCTGCCTTCCAGTAGCTTATATTCTACTGGGAGGAAACAACATGAGCACAGATAAGCACTCTCTGTCTCTCTCTTTGTCTCTCCCCATTCCTACCTCCTTCTCTGAATCCTGTCTGTCTCTGTCTCTCTTTCTCCCTCTCCCCCCATATATACACAATATACTATATACTATGTGTATATGTATATATACACATACACGACATACTGTGTGTATATGCAGAGACATACTACATACTATGTGTGCATGCATATACAATACTACATGCTATGTATGTATATGTGTACATACCACATACTATGCATGTGTACATATGCACATACTGCATATTATATGCATACTGTGTTTACATATTACATATTATGTATATGTGTATCTATGCACATGTTACATACTATGTGTGTATATATGGACACATACTACATACTATATGTATATGTATGTGTTTATGTGTGGGGGGATGTTACACAGTAATATTAAAGACAGAGGAGCATTAACAATTGGGAATTAAGAAGGGTTCTTCGCAGGAGGTGGTGACCTAAGTTACTTTGAAGGGAACTGAGGGTTCTAAGAAGTGAAGGTGGGGAAGGAGAATATTCTAGGCGAGGAAAATAACCTCTGTAAAGGCATGAAGGTAGAAGATGGGGCTGTCACATTTAACAGATGACTGTCCTAGGGTAGAAAAGTTTGACTGGAAAGCAGAGTGGGTAATAATAGGAAATCATTCTGGAAAGATAGATCAGAGCCAACTCCCGAAAGTCTTTAAAAGGCAAATAGCAGAGTCTGTATTTTATCCAAAGAGCAATACCAAACCACTCAGGATTCTCGAGCAGAGAAATTGCGTAGTCAGACCATACTCAGGCTTTTAAGGATGTCAATTTGGCAGCTGCGAGGAAGATGGATTGTGAAAGGGAAAGATTGGAGGATGAGAGATTAATTAGGAATCTGTTGTAATAGTCTGGGTGAGAGGTGATGAAGGGCCTGAATAGAGGCAGTAGCTGTGTCAGAGGAGAGATGGGGATGTATATGACAGATGTTGTGGAGATAGAAAAGATGAGATTTCAACTAGAATATGGGGAGTGAGGGAGAGGGAAGAAACAAGGATTATTGAGGCTGAAACCTGGGAGACAGAAAGACAGTGGTGCCTCATCAAGAACAAGGAAGGTGGGGGAGGGGGGAGAACAAGGCAGCACCATACAAAGATCACTCGAAGAAACTGGGGCCACTTACCCTGGAGCAGAGAAGTCTTGGGGCTACTGGTATCTGTCTCCAAGTATGTAAAAGATTATCATGTGAAAGAGAGGTGTGATTTACTCTGCTGGTCCCAGTACCTATTGAGAGCAATGGAAGAATTTGCAGCAAGGCTGATTTCATCTCTTAGAACAAAAACTTTTCCCAGCAATTAGTGCTACCCACAAATGGAGTGAGCTTTCTTGGTAGCTAATGAGTACCTTGTTATTTGAGGTCTTCAAGTGAAGGCTGGATTAACTATTTCTCGGGACATTGAAGAGAAATCATCTATTCCTTTTTTTAAATAGTGTTTTTTTTTCCAATCACATGTAAAGACAGATTTTAACATTTTTTTAAATTTTGAGTTCCCAATTTTCTCCCTCCCTCCCCTCTACCTTCCCTAAGACCGTAAGCAATTCGATGTTATGTATGTGCAATCATGTAAAACATATTTCCATATTTTAGTCATGTTGTAAAAGAAGAAGCAGACCAAAAGGGAAACACACACACACAAATAAAGAAAATGCAAATAGTGAGTTCCTGCCCCCCAAATCATTTCTTTCTCTGGATGTGAATAGCATTTTTCCTCATGAGTCCTTTGGAATTGTCTAGTGAAATCATCTATTTCAACCTCCTCATTTTACAGATAAAAACACTGTGACTCCAACAAGTAAAGTGAGTTTCCTGAATTCCCATAGCTAATAAGTAACAGAACTGGAATTTGGGCCCAGGTCCTCTAACTCCAAATAGAAGGCCTTTTCTGTTGAACCAAAAGTCCTACCAGACTCCTGTGTGTCTGGACTATACGTCCTCCAAAGTCCCCTTCCCCCTCTGGGATTCTAATCCAGTCAGCTAGATAGCATGGGAATGCAACCTAAACTTGACATTACCATCTGATCTATTTGAATTATTGATCTTCCTTTACCTCCTGGCCTGGGATGATGATGGTGATGATATAACCTAGTAGTAATATTGTTGGTAGGGCAGCTAGGTGGCACAGTGGATAGAGTACTAGGCCTGGAGTAGGGACATGAGTCCAAATTGTAGCCTCAGACACTAGCTGTGTGACCCTGGGTAAATCACTTAATCCTGTTTGCCTCAGTTTCCTCATCTGTAAAATGAGCTGGAGAAGGAAATGGCAAACCACTCCAGTATCTTTGTGAAGCACATGGTGCACAATATACAAAGGCAAATGAGCACAGTAATGTTTAATAAACCTAAAGATACCAATTTGGGGGGCAGGAACTCACTATTTGACAAAAAGTTCTGGGAGAGCTGGAAAACTGTCTGGCAGAAACTAGGTATAAAGTAATATTTCATACCACACACCAAAACAAACTCCAAATGAATATGCAGTATAACTTGGACATAAAGGGTGATATCATAAACAAATTTGAGGGGCAAGGAAGTAATTACTTTTCAGATCTATACAGAAGAGAAAAGAACTCATGACCAGAGAATAGAAAGAATCATGGAAGATAAATTGACCATTTTTGATTATATGAAATTTAAAAGTTTTTACACAAAGAAAACCAATGCAACTAAAATTAGAAAGGAACCAGTTAAGCAGGGGAAAAATCTTTGCAGCAAATTACTCTGATAAAGGTCAGATTTCTAAGGTATATGGGGAACTGATTCAAATTTATAAGAATAAGAACCATTCTCCAACTGATAAATGGTCAAAGGATATGAATGGGCAATTTTCAGAGAGAAGTATATAAGTTGTCAATTACATAAAAAATGCTTTAAATCACTAATAATTAGAGAAATGTAAATTAAAGCTACCCTGAGGTTCCATCTCCCACCCATCAGATTGGCGGAGTTGACAAAAGGAAAATGACAAATGCTTAAGGGGTTGTGGGGAAACAGGTACTTTAGTGCACTATTGGTGGAGTTGTGAACTGCTCCAGGCCTTTTGAAAAGCAATTTGAAATTTTCCCAAAAGTTATTAAACTGAGCATACCCTTTGACCCGGTAATATCACTACTAGGTCTCTATCCCAAAAGAGATCAAAGAGAGAGGAAAAGGATGCATATGTACAAACATATTTATAGCAGCTCTTTCTTTGTATCATCAGAGGCTGGGAACTAAGCAGGTGCCCATCAATTTGGGAATAGCTGAAAAAATTATGGTATATAAATGTAATGTGGTCCTGCAAGAAACGATGAGAGAGTGAGTTTCAGAGAAACATGGAAAGACTTGTATGAATTGCTGAGCAAAGGAGAACAATTTATGCAGTAACAACACTGTGAAGACAAAACAACTTTGAAAGATTTAAGAATTTTGATCAATACAACAACCAACTATAATTCCAAAGGATTTATGATGAAACATTCTGCCTTCTTCCCAAAAGAGAGATGATGGACTCAGGGTGCAAATTGAGACATATTTTTTGGATATGGCCAAATATGGTTTTGCTTGACTGCTTATTTGTCACGAGGATTTTTTTTTCTTTTTCAATGGGGGGAGATAGGGCTAGAAGGGAGAGAAAATAGATTTTTGTCGATTAAAAAAATTAAAAAGCTGAGCAGCCAGAGGGTAGAGTAGGATGGGCTGAAGCAGAGGCGACCCAGTCAGGCCGTAGTTGATAGAGAAGGAAGAGGGATTATATGGGTGATCTGCAGTGGTTTCCCCAAACACCAAGCCAAGGTGCCCCGATGTCAGCCAGGTGAAATTTGTACTCCATGTTGACTGCTGAGACTAAGGGGATAGAGAGCAACTTGTAGTTTTCCTCAACCTTATTTCTCCTGCATTGGAAAGATGGCCCTGTGAGAGTTTTCCAGGGGTTGATGACCACTTCTATATGGGGTTTCAGATGATTCCATTGTTTGAGTTTCCATTATTACTTTCTATTCCTCCTGAACTATGTCAACTTGGGAAAAAATATGGAGGGGGAGGGATAAAGAATGCCATTGGATTTTGTGGTTTTGCCCTAGAAACTGAGAACTTTGTCATGATGGGAAGTGAGGTCCACTAACAAGCTATAGTAGGAGGGCCCAGATGTTCCCAGATGGGAACCAGAGCCACCAGTTAAGGATCAGATTGAGGAGGCCTGAGCTCTAATCAGATGAAGAACCAAAGCAGCTGGTGAGGTTGGAAGAGTTGTTTGGACACCCCCCTCCACTTCTGTGTCATTGTTTTAACTATTCCCCCCAAAAGTGCCTTGGATTGTGGCCCCCATGTGTCTTTCCATGACTTGTGGGTACAAGAGGACTTTGGGAAGTTGATTGGACAGTGAGCTTCATAGAAGGGAGTACTCGGATAGTTTCTTTGCAGTTTTGTTATGTTTGGCCACATGGCCAAAGTTGATTCTTGTATAATAGCAACATAAAACAAGGTTTCTTAAACTTTCTTGAGTTTAGCAATGTTTTGTTGCCTATATTTGTAATTTAAGGAAATGCTAAATTTCAGTGAGAAGTTAGTAAAAATTAAGATACAATTCTTTCCCCATCCAAATTCCTGGGCCCTCTGAAATCTATCCATGGATCCCAGATTAAGAGCTCCTGATACAGAGAATCAAAATCGAGCTAGGGAATTTCACAGGGGTTGTCTAGAGGCAGTTATTTAAATACTTTAGTAATAATGAGCCCTATTCCATAATATGAACTAGATTCATTCAGAACTTGAATCAGCAAGGATTAATTTCCTGCCGGGCCTTTTGAGGCTAGCAACTTGGTAGGGTCAGGCTACGGGAATTTCCAAGAGAATAGAGAAAATCTTTTGTGTATATGTGTTCAAGGGACCTTGATGGAATCACTGGGCTGGTGACTGGAGTAGTTCTCCACCTGGTGGGCAAAATTGTGAATAACATGCCTTTACTTGTTAATGGCAAAGTGGAACCCTGGTTTGAGCCTAAGGAAGAAGGGACACGAGACAGTGTGGGTTGCTGTTACTGCAGCATCTTGAATGCCACCTGACCTACTCACCAAGTGCTCATGCAGCCCACACCCATCTCACATATCTTATTGTCTTTGTTCTACAGATGAAGAAATGAGCAGCTAGGTGGCACAGTGGACAGAGTGCCAGGCCTGGAATCAGGAAGACTCACTGACTTCAAATCTGGCCTCAGACAGACATTTGCTAGCTGTGTGACCCTGGGTAAGTCCCTTAACCTTGTGTGCCTCAGTTTCCTTATCTGTAAAATGAGCTGGAGAAGGAAATGGTAAACTACTCCGGTATCTTTGCCAAGAAAACCCAAATGGGGTCATGTCGAGTCATACACTACTGAAATGACTCAACCACATAAACTAGAAAACAGGCTCAAAGTTCAGTTGTTTCAGTCACGTTTGACTCTTCATGACCCCATTTGGCGTTTTCTTGACAAAGATACTGGAGGGGTTTGCCATTTCCTTCTCCTGCTCGTTTTATGGATGAGGAAACTGAGGCACAGAAACATTAAGTAAACACTAAGAGTTAGTGCACTCTGTTTTCTAATACCCCATGCTGCATCTTACATCTTTCAAACATGCAAAACAAAAATCCTACTCTCATAAGCCATTCCTTTGAATGCAACAAATTTGCCTCTTTTTACATTTATCCAGCTTCTCTTTTTTGGGAACCCTATAGGCAACAACCCCAGCCCTCTTTGTTCTTGCACCATATATATTGCAGCGTACAAGCTGCCCCTTTAAGCTCTGCTTTGTCCTTAATTGTGTATTTCATTTGCACCTTCATGGCTTCCACTGAACTGTCCCACCTCTCTCCACTTTTCACTCCTAGTCTGCTTCTTCCATTTATCTTATGCTCCATGTTACTTTTCTCCCATATTTCTTTTTCTGACACCTGTGTTCTGTTTACATCAGGTTCATCATTTTTATCCCTTCTTGGGTCTCTCTCTATTCCTTCCTTTCCTTCTCCACAGATTTCAGACACAGCCATTGCTTCTGAAGTGAGAGCTTTCTGTTTCATTTCCTCTGCAAGGGGCTTCCATCTCCCAGCTGTTTTCTTGCTGTACCTCTTGTTAGGCCCTAACTAATTCATGTTTTCCTTTTCTCCTCACCATACCCAGAGATCTGTCTTCTTTATTTTTCCCTCCTTTCTTCCTGAACTCCCTTCTTGGTGCCTTCCTTCCTATAATAGCCCTGGCTGGTTTTGCTGGATTCAGATTGTTAGCAGCTCAGTTGTTTCTCTTCCCTGTTTCATCTGGGCCCCTGAAACTCTCACCAATGTCTGCCTTCTTTTTATCATGAAATGCTTTTTGGCAGTTTGCATCCACACCTCGTTTTTCAACACAGAGAGTTCTACACAATTCATTTTTTTAATACGCCACTCTGCTATGTGCGTATTATCCATACCTAAAACATTTTTCCTGACTGCAAATTCTGTTCAAATGAAGCTTCATTTGCAGGATTATTTGGTTGTTTTTCTGCCCCCCACCCCCACTTCAATGGATGGCACCCGGTGGAAGGTTAACTCCATGCCTCGATTGCCACAGAGCTCTAGTCCACACTTATGATTCCCAAACCTGCTACTTTTATAGGAACTATTATTATGGAGTGATACCTTTCAGGACAGGTCACAAAATTTCTTCTATCCACTATTTTATTTTATTTATTCCAGAAGACAATGAAGAATCTTTAGTCTCAACCTACCAAGTAGAATCACTATAAAATCCTTCCATTATTCCTTGTAATGGTAATGTAAATTTGAAGATTGTTCCCATCCATTAATAGGCCCAAGTGACCGGCTTACATCACAGGAAGTCTAAGTCACATGTGGTGGGAGGAGCTTGCTGAATGAGAGGAACAGGAAAGGGTGGAGCAGGAAATGCTCAGAGCAGTTAGAGCTGGGGAAGAGAGCAGATGCAGGTTAGCTAACTGTGCTGTGAGTGAGTTTGTGGGAAGGGCCCAGCAGGGGCATGGAAGGTTATAGGATGGCAAGGCTCCATGCTGTGATACTATGTTTTAAGTTCCTTGCTGTTA
Source organism: Trichosurus vulpecula (assembly GCF_011100635.1). Lineage (NCBI taxonomy): Eukaryota > Metazoa > Chordata > Mammalia > Diprotodontia > Phalangeridae > Trichosurus > Trichosurus vulpecula. The sequence goes on along the minus strand of NC_050574.1, from coordinate 338,674,250 downwards.
TGATAAAGTGGGCTTACTGGTTTTAGGAGCTGGTTGCTGCATAGCTGGGTTGGATTTATAGGTTATGGGATCAGGTCCTCTGGTGTCTGAACAAATGTTTTACTTCTACTTTCTGTATGGAAAGTCTCTCATATTTTGCAACTCAGAACTACACACGCATATTCACAATTATCATTGATGTTGTATTTATTGCCTTGCTGATATACTCCTGAGATTCACAAAAAGAGCCTGGGCATTTATTTCATAGAAGATACAGGCACCCCTGATCAGTGTTGTTCAGTCATTTTTCAGTCATGTCCAACTCTTGGTGATCCCATTTGGGGTTTTCTGGGCAAAGATACTGGAGTGGTTTGCTGTTTCCTTCTCTAGCTCATTTTACAGATGAGGAAACTGAGGCAAAGAGGGTTAAGCAACTTGCCCAGGGTCCTACAGCTAGTGTCTGAGTCCGGACTTGAATTCAGGAGTCTTCCTGGTTCCAGACATGGCACTTTATCCATTGCGCCACCTAGTACTGGTTTATTTTCTCCTTGTACGTTCTTTGGGAGAAATTTAGTTTCTCTGCTGATCTGAAGCTCATGCCACACTTCTTCCTTCCCAAATACTGCAATTATTTGCCGAAACGGCAAATAGGTCCCATGATGCTCCAAACATGAATAATCAGGGTCTATATTGCATAGTCTCTTTCTAGATACCTGAATTTTCAGAAGGTAGGTACTTGTGCCTAATGCATAGTAAGTGCTCAGGAAACACTTGTTGACTCACTGGATTCTCACATTAAATCTTGACTTAAAGGGGCCATCTAGTCGTTCTTCTCACATCAACAAAGCTTCTCTCTTCCTTCAGTCTTCTTCTCCCATACAACTTCTGAAAGACAAACAGACCAAACTAGCCCTAGAGGCTTTCTTTCTTTTTTTCTCCCTCCCCTTCCCTGTCTTCTTCCACTCCTTCATCCTGCTTCAGTTTTCCAGCCTTTTTCCTTCTCTTCCCTCTTCTTAAAAGTTGCTATTCACCGCTGACTGCCAATTTTTGCCATACACCTAGCTGATGCCAGGAGAGAATGAATTGGATCTCAGTAGATCCACAATCCTGCCAGGCTTCTCTTGTTGGTGTTGCCATTGAAGACTCTTGTTTGACTTGTGCCCATGCCATGCTACCTCTCTCTTCCACCTCCTTCCCCTGGGCCTGCCTGTCTGAACTGCTGCCCATCATCCACAGATGTTTGCTCTTGGCCTTCCTACTCCCAGGAAGTAGGGACTCCCAGGGCCACAGTATTTTCTTCATAGCACTCCTTATTGGCAGGGGAAGCTTATCTTAATCTCTTTTGTGGAGTAGATAGGGCAGGTATTATCTCTAATTTATGGATGGAGGGGTCTTAATATAGCAAGGGAATGTGACTTGTCTGAGGCTGTGCAGTGATTTTATAGTAGAACTGAGACTAAAACCAGGTGTCCAAACTCTCGGGTCCCTAGTTCACATTACCTCAGCACTCATGACATGGTAGCTGATCTTAAGGAGTTTATGATCCATAAAGGTACATAGGGGTATGCTGGTAAATGAAATCCATTTCTCTGGAAAACAAAATCATATACCCACAAGATACTTTTAAGTTTAATTAATTAATCACTTAATTGAATAATCAGTTAATCAAAGGACTTTACAAGTACTTTTAATTACAAGATAGTTTTAAGTTTAATTAATCAATCAATTAATCAGCATTATCAACATTTGTCTCTTCAGTCTAGACAAGCAGCCAAACCATAAATCAAAGTCTGGTTTGTAGGGATTGCTGATATCTGAGATATAAAATGCCCATGCTGAAAATTTAACAACTAACACTTTTGAAAATGGCTCCAGTAGAACCCTGAATGTACCCCACCTATGAATCCTTAATTCAGAAAACCACATCCTCATTATATGAAACAACATGACAGGGTACCATAGGAACATAGGTACCATAGTACTGGAAGAGCAGTCAGTCAAATGACTCCACAGAGAGGTTTCATGATTTTGCAGGGGTGGAAGCTAGGGAGGGGATTTGGTTATAATGCAATAACATATTATTGTGCAACAGCATTAGTTCAGGTCACTTTAAAGAAGGCCTGCCTGAAGTTGGGGTCATCTCGAGTCATTGCCTGAACTTTATCATTGTCTACTTGGCTTTCACTTCTTGTAGGGCGTTTGAAGAACTCTATGACCTTGTTAAATGAGATGTCTGGGTTGATAAATAAAAATTTGCCACTTTTAAAGGAATACTGCTCACTATGTGGGACCTAGGTTTTAATCTTGGATCAGCCACTGATGATTTGGGTGACTTTTGCCAAGCTTCTTAACCTCCCTATAATCTTAGTTTTCTGATTTATAAAAGGAGTGGTCAGGCTAAAGGATCTCTCAGGGCCCTCCTGACAGTCTGATTCCACAGGGAATCAAGTCTCAGTGCATTTTGGGGAAACTATTAAACCATCAGACTGCATTAAGTCTCTGGAGACACTCTGTATGACTATGATTCTGTGTTAGTGGTAGAAGCTTAATGTTTGACTATCTTCCCCCCAGACTCACCAAAAGATTCTTGTATGATATCATGAAATTATTATCCCAATTTTCTTATTGGTTAACACTGGGGGCTAACTTGGAAGGGTGGATAATCTGTGTAAAGACAATGGGAGCACTCCCAGGATTGGGCTTCAGAGTCAGGAAGACCTCAGAATTAGATGTTTTTGAATTCTACATTTGTCATTCAATGGATCAACTAATCTCCTTAGCTTTGTGTCACCTGAAAATTTAATAAGCAAGGTGTCTCTGTTCTAACGTATCAAGCACAGATCCTTGGGGCTTCCCACCAAGTACTTCTTTCTTCCCATGTTGACATCAAACTATTAATATCTACTCCTTGAATTCAGCCATCTAACATCTAATTGTAGATCATCTATCTAGCCCATGTCTTTCCTTCTTTTCAACAAGGACAGTATGCAATACTGTGTCAGATGCTTTGCTAAAATAAAAATATTTCAATGAAAATTTAATATTTATATTTAAATACATATTTAATATATTAAATCATTCCCCTGATCTACCAATTTAATAAGTGACCAAAAAGAAAATTTGGCTAGTCAGATACTCTTGAGGAAACCATGCTGGTTCTTTGTGGTCACTGCTTCCTTTTCAACACGTTCACTACCCATCCCTTTAAAAATAGATTCTACAATTTCAGCAAGAATTAAGGTCAAGTGTGCCAACCTATAGTTTGCATATTCAAGGACAGAGGCGGGCAGAGAAGCATGACAAATAACTAGTTTTCCCTCATGTAGCTATCTGCCAACTCTGATTAGTTCCTGCCAAGCTGCTACATATTAACTACTGTGTTAGGATAAGCACCTAATTAGTAGAGATTTTCTGCAACAAGGCTGGGAATAATCCAGAGGTTTCAACAAAAAGCAGCTGAATAGTTGAAGTGGTGGAGAAGAGGTCACAATTTACGTTTTCTGTTTCTTTATGAACTAGGACTCCATTTCCCATCTCCTTTTTATAGACTATTATCTATGAATGTGTATGCCAATATTTAAAAAAATATAGTATTTTTCTAATTGTCTTTAGAAAAAAGCAAATTCTGCCCTGGAGGGGACGTTTTTGGAACTCAGTTACTGACACTTGGATCTGGAGTCTTAGATATCCAAGAAAGAAGCTGCTCTATCTTTAGCGAAGACTCTGACTAGCATTGCAGACAATCAGCCCAGGAAGCTGTTTCTGCCTTTTCAGCAGGTAAGTCTAAACAATTCAACTCTTCACCTATGTCAACTGACAGTTATGACTGCAAAAGACATTTTTAGTTTATTATTATTTTATTTATTATATTTATATTGTTATTTTTATTACATATATCAGGGCTGTCCAAAATGCAGCCCGCGGGCTGCATGAGGCCTGCAGTGTGATTTATGCGGCCTGACTACAAGCATAGAAATTTACATAAATGCTTTAGTAAATGAAGCTGAGCTACTGCAGAGCTCTCCCTAAAATGGCAAATCAAAATATATTGTCTATTGTTTCAGTAAAAACCTAAGGTTGGACAGCCCTGACATATATTATACATATATTATATCTATATTATTTATTTTATCACAAGAGAAGGCAGCAAAGACATGCATGCTGGGTCCTCCCTTGTTCAGAGTGCAAAGGAGGCCAATGATGCAGGAAGGGCTTTGGATGTCTCCCCACCTGGTAACCAACACAAAGTGCAGAACCACAGAGTGAGACAGTTCTGGGGTGCATTCTCTATGCAGGGAGGAAACTCACAGATCATTCATTGAATACAGCTTCACAATGCTCAGACTTTATGAGGTTTTCTAGGTTTTACATTGTTTTGGCCAAACTGCACCCTAACTCAGGCATCTTGGCCTATGGTGCTTCACCTAACTTGCCCTCCCATAAATCCTAAATTATAATTATCACTTCCACATCGTGACTACCCCCATCGCAGTTTCAGTATATTTCAGGTCAGCATAAGAAATTAAATGGGAATTTTGGAGGAGTTTTTCAGAAGGTGCAGACATAGAAAAAGTTTAGAAACTCAGAAATGCAATATATACATATATATATAGTTTTGTATACTATCAACAGATTTTTTTTTCTTTTAGTACCATAACAGTTCAGATTTCTCTGGTATGAAGGGAGGGCCAAAACATTTTATGCATATTTTCCATTTGGAGGGAGGGGGACCACACCCCTTATTCTCCACAATGTGGAAGGAAGGGATAATTGTGCTTTCCCTGTTTCCTGAGCAGACAGCTTTATCCTCAGCTCCCCTGACCTGTTCTTTGCTTCAAGCCTTTCTTAGCTAACTTGTCTTTGATAAGCAAATATTCTTCCTTAATTGATGCTTTCCACACTCAAACTATCATACTTTATAAAGCCCAGTTTTCCTCAATTGTTTCTTTTCCTCTTTTCAGCCTCTCCCCTGCCCATATCTCCATGCCTTAGCATTTTCTCACTCATACTTCCCACCCTAGGATCCTCTCTATTGCCCCAAGAGATTTCTCCCAGCAGTAATTTTTCCTTCCATTTATCCCTTCCATATCACAGGGGTTAGGGGTGTGTGGTACCCCCATGATCTGGAAAATCTGCATAAAATCATAGGGGTAGAGGCAGACCCTTCACTTTCATTTTCCTTTAGGAAATAATATAAGGACTTAGCCTTTGCTTGTAATATGCCAGAATCTACTGGGATCCCTTTTTCATAACAATCCTGTATTTCTGGGTTTCTAAACTTTTTTCTGTGCCATCTGCTGGCCTTTGTGTGTCGTCTATGGCTTTTGCAAAACTCTCCCAAAATTCCCATTTGATTCCTTATGCTGACCCATGATATATTGAACCCAATATAGGGAAAGTCACGATGCAATAGAGTTAACTCTACAATGGTAGCATCATTAAAAATCTACATTTCCTTGCATATGAGATGAGTGTTCACATTGCAACAGGGTATAATATAACCCACAAAAAAGCTGGGGAGTTAGGGAGTGTTTCTCTGCAGACAGAAACAATACACCTGGCCTGGGAGATGGTATTACTCTTTTACTCCCCATCATTGTTTATCCTTCTAGTTTCCAAGGCAAAGGAATCAACCTGGAGGAGAGACACAGAGGGCACTGGAGCCATGTTATCCTTCTGGAAGGAGAAAAAGAAGCACTATCGGGTCCCAGTAGCAACGACCCCTCCACGGAAGAAGATGATGGGGAGCCCAAAGTCTGCCGTGTGTGTGGAGACAAAGCAACTGGTTACCACTTCAACGTCATGACCTGTGAAGGGTGCAAGGGATTTTTCAGGTAGAGTGAAAATCCCGACACATGTGACCATCTTTTCATCACTAACCTCTTTGAAACAGAAAGCAACCAGGCTATGGCGCAAACCTATCGCATGACCTATCATCTTTCAAATAGGGTAATCTATGAAGATATAACAATAGAATAGATGTGAAAGTGCTTTGAAAAATTAAAAGTTTAGAATTTTTCAGAATAAAAATATTATTAAAAGTATATTAATGTGTAACTCATGGCCCTAGGGACCCCTAAAGAGTCTGGACTCAGACCAAGTGGGTCTCACCCTGGGGTCTGACACACAAAAAGGTCATTTTCTCTTAGTTTATTGCGTGTATCCAGAATTTATTCCAAGAAAATCTCCAAATATATCTTACCTCCTGCCTATGTTTTTCTAAAAGTAAGTTAAATGACCCCCAACTCCCATATAAACACCCAGGGTAACAAATCCTTGTGAGTGGAATATGGCATTCCTTTCACCCCACTGCATATTTAGAAGATGCAAAGGATACAGGAGCCCATAAAAGATGAGAGAAAAAACATAGTGCATTCACAACAGTCCATAGAAAGCCTAAGTGGAAATCCTACCTTTGACACTTACATTAGCTGTATGACTTAACTTCTCTGTGTCTCTGTTTCCTCCCCTGAAAATGAGGGGGTTGTGTTAAATGATCTCTAAGGTACCTCCCGGCTCCAAATCTGAGATCCTCTGACCCCTAAGAAGGAACTGAACTTGTAGCTGCCATTTATGAAAATATTCACATTCAGCGGCAGCTAAATGGTACAGTGGATGGAGAATAGGGCCTGGAGTCAGGAAGATCTGAGTTCAAATCCAGCCTCAGATATTTACTAGCTGCATAACCCCAGGCAAGTCACTTAACCTCTATTTGCCTCAGTTTCCTCAACTGTAAAATGGAGATAGTAATAGCAACTACCTCCCAGGGGTGTTGTGAACAAGATATTTATATATCTATATATTTGTATATCTGTATCAAACAGGATATTTATAAAGCACTTAGCACCGTACCTGGCACATAGGAAGCACTTAATCAGTGCTTGCTCCCTTCTGGTGAATCCCTGATTCTCCTAAAGGGTCTCATACAGTCCCTTCAAGTATTGTAGTTAACCCCTGTGGTTGGATTCCCCTAAGAAAGCAAACGAGCCTTGGGGCTGTGGACAAGACAGGCATCTTTCTTTCCATCAGATCTACTCTGTCCAAAAAATTCTCCATGATTGTGGGAAGGTGTAGGGAGAAGATGAGGAAGAAGAGGAACCAAGGTGCACCCTTCCCTCCTCCCTTCCCTGGTAACTTTAATCCTCAGTCTCCTTGGCTTTCACTATGGGGCCATGGAGGAGATCTTTTTCCTCCTAAAGTGATGTTGCTTAGGAAATGCCCTCCTGTCTCCTGGGAAGTTTGCTTCCAAAAGTCTCACCCATGGGGTGGCCCAAGGACTGTCCCTTCTCCAGCTGAAGATTCTTTAATAGGGGAGTGAGATAGTCAGATCTATGCTTGAGCAATGCCTCAGATGGATTTAAAGGGGAGAGACAAGATGCTGGGAGACCAATTAGGGCTTTTGCTGTAGCTCAGGCAAGTGGTAAGGAAGACTTGAATTAAGGGGTAAGCTGTGTGAGGGAAGAGAAGAAGATGGATGTATATAAGGACTGTTGTGAAGAGAGAATCATATGGGGTAACAAAGAAAGGAAGGAAGGAAGAAACAGAAAGAAAAGAAGGAAATAAAAAGAAATGAAGGAAGGAGGGAAGAGAAAGGAAGTCAGGAAAGAGGGAAGAAAGAGAGAAAGTGAGAAAGAAAGAAAGGGAGGAAGGAAGAAAGAAATGAAGGAAGGAAGGAGGGAAGAGAAAGGAAGGAAGGCAGGAAAGAGGGAAGAAAGAAAGAAAGGAAGGAAGGAGGGAAGAGAAAGGAAGGAAGGCAGGAAAGAGGGAAGAAAGAAAGAAAGGAAGGAAGGAGGGAAGAGAAAGGAAGGAGGGAAGAGAAAGAAAGAAGGAAGGAATGAAGGAAAGGAAGAAGGAAGAAAGCAAATACAGCCCAGTTGCCTGTTATTGTTGATTTTTTGTAGCTTCCCATCACCTACAGTGTTCTGATGAAAGACGGTTCTGCCTTTGTAAGAGCTGCCACATGCGGTTCCTACCGGCAGTAGCTGTCCAATTTCATCAATTTCGCTTTTTGGAATTCTTCTTTAATATTTACAAATAGGAAAAGGTAAAGCCTTTATTTTGGTTTTCTTGAATAACTCTCCCACCAGAAACTTACTCCAGTCCCCCAGTGTGGGTTGGAGGGATTATACTGTCTCAGGAATACTTCTGTGAATAAGCCTGGCTTCTAGGTCTCTCCAATTTGAGGTTATCCATTAAGCAAACACTGAGGCTGGCAATTCCTAGAACATTTTCTTTCTCTGACTAGAAACCTAGATCTTGGTATTATGCTAATTTGGAAATTAAAAACTTCCTCCTCAATCAATCAGTGTACAAGCATTTGTAAAGCACCTACTATGTGCCCCACACTCTGCTAAATGCTAGGGATACAAAAAATATACAAAATAGTCCCTATACTCAAGAAACTTGCATTCTAGTGGAGGGATACAAGTACATATGTAAGTATGCACAGAATAGATATAAAGAAAATAAATATGAAGTATTTAGGGTAGTGTTAGACAGATAATACACAGGAGACTGGAGGTTTCAGACTCCAGACTCTAACAGGTTCACTCTTGATCTGGTCAGACAGGAAAGAGAGCTTCAAAGGGGTTAATAATAACACAGTATTGCTGTTAACAGACTCCTACAGCATTTCCTAATCACCCTTCTCGGCACAAAGGGTCAACTACCCTTACATCCCGATGGGGCCAATCGAGATGGCCACAACTTGTGCATTCAACCCTAAAGGGTTCCCCTAAATCCCCTCAAGCCTCAATGGGGGCCAGTTGAGGCATACACAAATTCCCCCCTCCCAAGCCTTGATGGGGGCCAATCAAGGTACATAGCATTCCAGCTTGTGCATTCAACCATAAATGTTCCCCAATTCACTGACCACCAACCACCTGTTTTATAGGGCATCAGACAAAGAAGGCATATTGCCAAGGAGTGACTTCATAAGGTTACATCAAGTTTTAGCATTATCATGTCAGTTCAGCATAGCACATGCTTATTACAAGTTTATGACTTTGAGCACAAATATTGATACTTTGCAGGGTTATATAATGATACGCAAGTATGGTGGAGATGTTTTGAACCTTGAGCGTGGGAACTCATATCTAATACCCAGGAAACAGAGATTGTTATGGCCACAGATCCTGGGAAACTGAGGTTGTTATGGCCATAGATCCTGGGAAACTGAACTCTAAGAAATGATAACAAAAATCCACTTTACACACACTAAAATCCACCATACTCACCCTAAAATTCACCTTACTGACCGGTAGTCAGGCAGAAATAGTGTTAGTAGCTGGGATAATCAGAAAAAGTCTCATGTAGAAGGTGTTGCTTAGACTGCATCTTGAAGAAAGAGAGGGATTCTAGGAGGTGGTGGGGAGAAGGGAGTGCTTTCTAGGTATGGGAGGCAGCTAATGCAAAGTCCCAGAGCTGAGATATAAAATACCATGTGTGAGGACAAGAGAAGTACGATTTAGCTGTATGCTAGAATGTGGGAAGGGGATAAATGGCCAATGACCCTGGAAAGGTAGTTTGAGGCCAATTTGTGAAGGACTTTAAAAACTAAACAGAAAAGTTTATGTTTTAACACAGAGGCATCAGGAAGCCACTCAGTATGGTGGTGACATGGTCAGATTTCTGCTTTAGGAAAAAAAATCATCCTGGCAGCTCAATGGAGGATAGCCTGTATTGGTGAGAGGCTCAAGTAAGGGAGACTATTTGGGATGCTGTTGATGTAATCTAGATGAGAGGTGATGAGGGCCTGAACTTGAGTCCTGGATGTGTAAACAGAGAGACACGTTCAGATATGAGAGATGATGTTGGAGGTATGAATGGCAAGGTTTGACCATTGCCTGGACAATGTTCAGGAGTCCCCTGAATTTGTCTTTTTGAGTTGCCATGTTTTCCAGAAACACTGGACCCAAAGTATGTAGGAGACCCTGAATGGTTTAAGGACAAAGCCCCACCTGAGCTGACAGTGTGTTGTTTGCAGCCCACGCTGGACTCCCTGTGTCACAGTCCCTGGGAGTCACTTCAAGTACCGGTCAGTCTGCACTAGACTGAGAAACTGCTTGTGCAGCTGGGACCCTTGCAGATAAGTGGGCCATAATATCTTCATAGTCTAGCAGTTCTCAAGAGGAAAAAATATGGCTTTTGCCATCACCTTGCTCCTCACCATGGGGAGGGGTTTTGTTCTTTTCCCACCTTTACTGTAACTTTCCCCCTCCATTTCCACTCCCCTTTAGGTGGAGATTTCTGGCATCTCTTCCTCCCTTTGTCCCACTGTTGTAAAAATGCAAGCTTCTGTATGGATTGTGAACTCTTTGGGTTCCACATGTATATTCATTTTTCTTGTAATAAACCTACTTTTCACTTAAGTTTTGTTTATGATTGCCTATTGACAATATGTGGACTGAGGGAGAGTGAGTCGTTAAAGATGACACCGAGGTTACAACCTGGGAGACTAGAAAAATGGTGGTGCCTTCACAAGAAATAGTTGTATTGGGGAAAGGGAAGATAATGAGTTCTATTTTGGATATGTTGAGCTTTAAGTGTCTTTGGGACAGAAATCCCATTTGAAATGTCCAGTAGGCAGTTGGTGATGCAAGACCCAGAACAGAACTTTGGAGAATGCCCACATTCTTCAGATGTGTGATAGGAATGATGAGCCAGCAAAGGAGACAGAGGAGACCAAAGAGAGCAATGTTGCCAAAACTCATAAAAATTATATAGGAGGAGAGGCTGGTCAATGGCATCAAATGTAACAGATGGGTGAAAAAGGATGAGGACTAGAAAAAGCTATCAGATTTGGCAATAAAGAGAACATTGGTAACTTTGGAGACAGCAGTTTTAGTTGAGTTATGAGGGTAAAAGCCAGATTGCAAAGTGGGGGAAGAAGCCAGTGATCAATGAGGACAAGTAGACTGAAAGAGTATTAGAGAAAGAAGTCCAGAATGAAAATAAGTCTATTCACTATGGAATGGGAATTTCAGAGGGCATGGTGCAAGCGGTGGGCAGGCTTGGAGAGGGGGATGGGTGGGGTAGTGTTAAAGAGAATAGGGACAAGAGAAGAAGAAGGAAGGGCTGAGCATAGTTTGTTCCTATGTGGTCATTGATTCAATGATACAGGAATAGGGAAGAGTCATAGGTAGTGGAATGTGTTAGTCATAGGGATAGTATGAAGAATAAGGCTCATAGTTGTTGTTATCTTCTCCCAAGTCTTTCCTCCATTGCTTTCATTTCTTTCCTCTCATTTTAGGAGAGAATGTCCTCTTTTAATTTATATTCTCATTAAAAAAACTCTTGCTTCATTTCATCTAGGAATTTTAAATGATCTTTTGACTGAGATGTGTTTTCTTTGAGGTTTTGCTTGTAGGTCTTTTGGAGCTATTGTCTTTTGGGTTTGTGCCTTTGTTTTAGGGATAGGCTCTGTACACTTCTAGTAGAACTGCAGCCTTGTTTTTCTCTCAAGGTCTGGCTCTGAGATCTCCTCTCTCACTTTAGAGTTCCTGGTCTCTCCCCCCATACCCCCACTTCGCCCTGTTACCAGTTCCTGCCATAATCATTTGGTTTTTGTTCAATTGTTTCAGTTGTTTTTGACTTTTTGTGACCCCATTTGGGGTTTTCTTGGCAAAAAATACTGGAGTGCTTTGCCATTTCCTTCTCCAGCTCATTTTACTGAAGAGGAAACTGAGGCAAACAGGGTTAAGTGACTTGTCCAGGGTCACACAGCTAGTAAGTGTCTGAGGCCCAGATTTGAATTCAGGAATATGAGTCTTCCTGATCCCAAGGCCCAGCACTCCATTCACTATTCCACCTAGCTGCCATATAATAATTTGCTAATGGGATCCAAAAAATTTTGCTAGTGGGCCAAATTTGTGCTCTTATCCTAGACAGATGACCCACTGTTCTTTTTCCTTAGCTTTCTGATCACTATTCAGTTTGGTGCTTATCTGAGATCTCTGTTGGAATAGTTGTTGGGGGACCCAGGCTGCATTGATTCCTCCTGCTCTGTCATCTTGGTTTGTTTCCTCAATGCTCAGTCTCAAAGAGCTATTGCCCCAAAGAAGGGGCAAAGGTGTGGGGGATTATCTAGTCACTCCCTTCTGCTCCTCTGGTTCTCACATTTGATACAAGGTTTGGTCAACACTTTGAACCTGCTCTCTACTCAGTGCTTCCTTCCACTGATACCATTAAGCAGGTCTGAGCCTCTGAATTTATGCTTCCAAAGCCTTTTGTCCCATCTCATTCCAAATTCAGTATAATATAGTGGAACGTAAATTGAACTGGACTTTACCAATAAGTCTGACCTCTTGTGGCCTATGTTTTCTTCAGTGCACAATAGGGATGGTATCTACTCTGTCTCCCAGGCAGGAGCCCTGAGCTCTGGTTCTAGCTGCACCTACTTCTTTCTTAGCTTACTCACCTGCTACCCTCCCCCTCTCTTCTTTTCCTGCCAGTTATCTGAATGAGTATTACAAAACAAGACAGAGGTGTGTGGTTAGGGGACCTGTTCCCTTGACACATTACAGATTCCCACAAACTTAAAGCTGTCTCAAAGGCCCAGGTAGTCTAGCTGTTCTTTCAACCTTGGTAAAGGTGATTGATCTCTTAGCCTCTTTCCCACTGCAGTGATATAGGAGGATGCTGCTATACTAATAGATGAATGCACTCAGAGTAGTGAATGGTGGTTGGAGGTAGGAGGGCTTTCCTTCCCTTCCCTCCCCTGACCATTCTGCCATGATCCCCAGCCCTTCATGGGGAGTTCATGGGGAATGGTCCCTTTTTGCTTCTATACTGGGGATTCAGGGTTAAGATTTCCTTCTGATTACTCCTTTAGAAGAATCTCTTTTCCTTACTCATATGCCCAGTACTGGACAAAAGGAGAGAAGACTCTCCATCTCCATGGAAACACTGCCTCCAGGGCCATCCTCACAAGGAGATGGAAGGCTGTTACTTGGCAACAATTGGGGAAGGAGGAAAGGGGAAGACAGCCTTGCTTGAAGGAGCCTATCCTGGAGAGAAAAGCTGCTATAGCTAAAGAAATCTCTGATGGGCTGGGTCATAGAATATATAGCAAGTTATTACAAAAATGTGCCCATTTTCCTGAGTGGAAGCTTTATGAAATTTATGAACCAAACAATGAATAGGCAAATTAAAGCATGAAAAATTTGTTCTTAAAGAATAAACTGGCTGTTTTCCTCTTATTCTTATCTGGTTCTAGAGGGAAAGACAATTCAGTGGTAAGAGCTGAAATAGTCCTTTTTTTTTAAACCATCTTTGTTTTGTTCCTACAAAATATAAAAGATCAGCAGAGATAGAGGACACTATATAGACAAGACCTAGACTCAAGTCTGTCTACCACAGGTGTTTTTTTTCATTTTATTGACATCTTTTAGTTTTGCAACCTAGTCATTTCTGAATATAACACACCAGTAGTACCACTATTGCCAGCAGACAGCTAAGCAGAAACCAAACCAAAATTCAATTCAGTGACCCCATCTGTCCATATGCAACACTCTACACTTGTATTCATACACCTCTCTGCCAAGAAGGTGTTACCAAGACTGGTGATTATAGTTCCTCAGAATTCAGATCTTTTAGTGATCTATTCTTTTACTTTACTGCATAAATCATATATGTTGTTCTCCTAGGTCTGATTACATCATCCTATATCTGATTAAATAAGTCTTAGTATATTTCTTTAGTCTCCATAATTTCTTATCTTGCAATAACAAAAAGTCATCTTTTAGATGCTCTGCTTTGGAAATAATGGGCTGCATTGGAAGGCAGGAAGTTCCTCCTCACTGGAGATCTTCAAGCAAGTACCAGTACCTGTTAGGAATGTGATAGAAAAGATTTTTGTTCAGGTTAGGCTTGAGCTATAGCTCTGATGGTCTCAGAAGTTCCTTCCAACTGTGATTCTAAAATTTCACTTTCTATTTGGAATTTGGATTTTGTTATCATCTGGTTATTATGTAGAAATGAATGTGATTTTGGGGGCTTTATTTTTTTGCTAAAGCTGTTGTCTCTTAGTATCTTTGCTGGTTTCCTAGGATTTTTCAAGTAAGACATCAAATTATCAGTAAATAGGGACACTTTTCAGTCAACTTTACTTATCATTATGCCTTTAATTTCTTTCTCTTGTCTTATTGCTATTGCTAGCATTCTCAAAACTATATCAAATAATAGTGGGGAGAGTGAGCATCCTTGCTTTACTCCTGTATTTATTGGAAAAGGTTTTAGTGTATACCCATTGCGTATCATGCTAGCTTTTGATTTTAAACATACTTTTATGATATTAAAAAGGTCCTTCTGTGCCTATACTTTGTTGGGTTTGTTTGTTTTTTCTTTGTGTACTCGTTTTTGTCACAAATGAGTGTTTGAACTGAATCTTGAAGGAAAACCAGAGATCCTAACTGATTCATGTGAAGTGGGAGTACATCCCTGGATACCTAGAGAATAGTCATTGTAAAGGTCAAGAGATGGGAGATGGAGTGTTATTTGTGCAGAACACAAGTTGGTCAGAATGACCAAGAATGATGATTGTAATGAAGTGTGAAGATGGGAGTAATATGTAAGAAGACCGGAAAGATGAAAAAGGGCCAGGTTGTGGAGATTTAAATGTCAAACAGAGTAGTTTATATTTAATCCTAGAGTCAATAAAAAGACACTGGGATTTATTGACCAGGGAAGTGGGAAGGGAGGGTGGCATGTTCAGACTTGCACTTTAGGAAATCACTGTAGTTTCAGGAAAATCACTTTGATGACTATGTGGAGCATGGATAGAGTGGGGAGAGAGGCATGAGTCAGAGAAATAGAGTAGGAAATCATTGCAACAGTCTAGACAAGGGAATAAAGGCCTAAACTAGGGTGGTAGCCATGTGCGCAGAAGGATGTGAGGGATGTGGAGGTAGAAATGACAAAACTGGACAACTGATTCCATATGTGGAGAAGGAGTTGAGAATGACACTAAGGCTACAAGTCTGGGTGACTGGAAGGATAATGTTATCCTCAATGGAAATAGAGAAGTTCAGAAGAGGTCTAGGTATGTAGGGGAAAACAATGAGTTCTGATTTGGAAATGCTGAGTTTGTTGCACCTATGGGACATCCAGTTGGAAATGACCAATAGATGGTTGGTGATGCAAGACTAGAGCTTAGGAGAGAAACTTGGACAGGATATATAGACCTGGGAGTCAAGTGTATGCTGACGATAACTGAATCCGTGTGAACTGGTGAGGTCATTAAAGAGGAAAGTATAGGGAGAGAAGAGAAGGTCGTTCAGGGCAAAAACTTGGGGATTCACTCTCAGTTATTGGTTATGACAAGAATGATGACTCAGCACAAGAGACTGAGAAGTGATACAACCATACTTCACCCCTCTTGTGGAATCTGCCTTCCTCCAAAATCCCTGTGAGGGCAAGTGTCAGACTCCTCTCTTGGTGGAGGTATGCCAATAATTGGGCCATCCTCTATGCCACTATCCATTTTTCTTTCCCTCAATTGTTTTTTGCCATAGATGAAAATATTCCCAATTAAGGCTCTGCTAAGAAGGATGGTTTCCCCTGGCTGATCAGACCTTCCTGAGGCCCAGAGCCCCTAAATGTACTGATGGAATGGAGCTCAAATTTGCTGTTCCAATATGTGCTAATCCTAGTACCACCTTCACTTTCTCTTCCTACAGGCGAATCATGAAACGTAATGTCCGGTTGAGATGCCCCTTCCGGAAGGGAACTTGTGTAATCAACCAGAAGACTCGGAAGCAGTGCCAGGCCTGCCGGCTTCGCAAGTGCCTGGATAGTGGAATGAGGAAGGAAAGTAAGTCTTAAAACTGACAAGAGAGAGAGAGAGAGTGTGTGTGTGTGTGTGTGTGTATGTGTGTGTACATTTAAACAACGGTCACTTATAAAACTTGTTCATCTTTCTGTCACAGATACTCACACAGAGTTGGCCATTGGTAAAGATTTGTTGAATTGGCAAGGTGTGTGATTCCCACATAGGCATCTGTGTTAGTCTACTAGCACAATTACGGGGGCAATCTTAAGGGGGAACAGTGACAAGAGAGTAGAGAGAGGGGGGAATGAGCCATCTTGTGCAGCTCATTGACCAGGCCCATGGCACTACCTAGGTGATCTTAAGCAAGTCACTTCAACAATCTAGGCCTCAGTTTCCTCATTTGTAAAACTAAGATGTTGGCCTAGAGCATGGGGCCCTTAATATTTGTGATGTCATGGACCTTGCTGGCAGTCTCATGAAGCCTGTAGACCCCTTATCTGGATAATATTTTTTAAATGCACAAAACAAAATTGGGGATTACAAAAGAAACCAATTAGTAAGACAATTATCAAAATATTTTTTAAATGAACAAGTTTCCAGTCTGTTTCCAGAGCTCTCAGCCCACAGATGGTAAGGAGGTCGAACAACTGGTCAGAAGATTACATGGGTCTCTTTGCTAGAACTGAGGCAGGACTCTGTTGCTTTGCCCATACTTGAATCTGGCCTCAGTCCTGGGTAACAGTCCCAGGGCATGGAGGAACACTAGCATAGTAGAGCTTGTGGTCACAGTGGATCGGGGACCCTCCCCACAGTTGCAGGGCAGAAAAGAATGCTTGTGGTTGCTCACAGAGCAGAACACAGGCCAGGATGGTGATAAACACCTCTCCTTAGATCATACCACCTTGGAAGAACTGAAAACTTACAGGTCCCTAGAAGTATCTCTGAAAACAGCTACACAAAACCCCTGAAGCTTGAGACAGTGCATCCTCCACCCTAGAAGCAGAACCCTACTTTAACAAAGAGTTAGAAGTCAAGAATTAGACTGGGAAAATGAGCAAACAACAGAAAAAATTCTGACCACAGAAAGTTACTGTGGTAACAAGGAAGATCAAAACACACACTCAGAAGACAAAAGTCAAAGCTCCAACAAAGTCCAAAGCCTCCAAGAAAAATATGAATTGATCATGGGCCATGAAAGAGCTCAAAAGGATTTTGAAAACCAAGTAAGAGAGATAGAGGAATAATTAGGAAGAGAAATGAGAGTGATGCAAGAAAATCAAGAAAAACAAGTCAACAACTTGGTAAAAGAAACACAAAAAAAATACTGAAGAAAATAACACCTTAAAAACAGAACTGGAACAAATGGTAAAAGAGGTATAAAAATCCAATGAAGAGAAGAATGCCTTGGGGGGCTCTCAGCCACTGGAAGAGTGGCTTGGGCGGAGCCAATATGGCCACGGGAAAACAGCATCTTACCGGAGCTCTCTCACAAGTTCTGTCAGATATCTTTTAAAGTGAATCTGAGCAGATTTAAGAGTTAGAAGCCACTAGTAGACTGAGTGGGGCAAATTTCCAACCCAGGACAGTCTGCAATGTTTCTGTAGCCTGGAAGAGCACCTGGCGTGCAGAGCTGTACCAGACTACACCAAAGCAGAAGCAGCTGCGGAAACCAGCCAGCCATCCAGGCTGGGAGGAATCTGGGCACCCGAAACTGGCAGAGATACCTAGGCCTCCCAACATAGGACAGGAGTCTGTTGAAGTGACGGGAGGCAACAGCACAGCAGCTGCAGCTGTTGCTGAGGCTTACAGCCCAAAGGTTTGAAACTTGCCTTCTTGAACTTCCAGGAGATATAATGGCCAGGTAAACAGCTCTCATCCCGCCCTCCCTGACCCAGAGAGAATACCTCGGGAAAAACCTTGGAATAGAGGAGACAGAAGAGGGGCTTCAGTAGCCAAACAGTGAGAATTCCTGAGTCCCAGAAGGGTGGAGCAAACAAGGGTCAACACCAGGAACCCAGACATGCTTTTGCACAGCCAAGGGAAGTGGTAGACACCAGCACGGACAAAGTCTGAGGCCACCCGTGCTGGAGAGCAGCCCCAGGGGAAGAGGAGACTTCTGGCAGCCAGACCACTCCTCCCCCACACCTCACAAAACCAGAGGCCACAACACATAAAGCCAGTAACTAGGTTCACAATTCCCAGAACAAGAAACCTAGGACAGAGCTCCCTGAGCCCTAAAAGTAGAAATCCACTGTAAAGCCAGGAAAAAGCTAACCAACATGAAGAAGAGCATGAAAAAACTGAGGGCCATTGATTCTTTTTACGGAGACAGGGAAGATTAAAATACTAATTTGGAAGAGGACAGCATTGACAACATACCTATATCTGATACCTCAAAAGGGAATGTGAACTGGTCTCAAGCCCAAAAAGCATTCCTGGAAGAGCTTAAGGAGGATTTTAAAAACCAAATTAGGGAGGTAAAAGAAAAAATGAAAAAAAAAACCACTGATGAAATCAAATCTTTAAAAAGTAAAATTGGTGAAATTTCTAATGAGATTCAGAATCTAAATAGAGAAAATGACACCCCAAAAGGTAAAATCAACCAATTGGAAAAGGAGACTCAAAAGCAAAATGAAGACAGAAATTCATTAAAAATTAAAATTGAGCAAGCGGAAGCTAATGACTCTATGAGGCATCAAGAAGTAGTCAAACAAAATGTAAAGAATGAAAAAATAGAAGAAAATGTGGAATATCTGATTGGAAAAACAGCTGACCTGGAAAATAGATCTAGGAGAGACAGTTTAAGAATTACTGGTCTACCTAAAAAGCCACAGTGAAAAAAAGATCCTGGACAGTATCTTCCAAGAAATTATCAAAGATAGTTGCCCAGAAGTCCTAGAACCAGAGGGGAAATTAGTCATTGAAAGAATCCACTGATCACCCCCTGAAAGAGATCCCAAATTGAAAGCTCCAAGAAATATTATAGCCAAATTTCAGAATTTTCAAGTCAAGAAGAAAATACTGCAAGCAGCCAAAAAGAAACAATTCAAATAACGTGGAACTACAGTCAGGATCATGCAGGATCTTTCAGTTTCTACATTAAATGACAGGAGAAATTGGAATATGATATTCCGAAGGGCAAAGGAGCTTTAACTACAACCAAGGATCAACTACCCAGCAAAACTGAGCATAATTTTTCAGGTAAGGAGACAGACATTCAATGAAGTAAGGGAATTCCAGACCCTCCTGATGAAAAGACCAGAACTCAATGGAAAATTTGATCTTCAAATACAAAACTCAAGAGACACATAAAAAGGTAAACAAGGGGAACCCCCCCCCCCACAAACCTTGTTAATCACTATGGGAAAATTGTTTACATCCTTATATAGAATTATATTGTTTTACATATGTTTTGTATATATGTATACATATATATGTCAGTCTTGAGATAGTACAGTTATTATGACAATTGAAAGGGATACACATAGACTGTGGGTGTCAGTACAAAATAACCGATATAATGATAAAAACATAATTAAGAGACGTAAAGGAAGAGTTCTGGGAGAAGAGTTACGGAGGTAGCAGAAAAGGGTAAATTACATCACATGAAGAAGCACAAAAACATATTATAGTAGAGAGGAAGAAGGGAGAGAGAAGAGTAGTACATGAGCTTTACTCTCATTGGATTTGGTTCAGGAAGAGAATAACATACCCTGATAAGTATAGAAATCAAACTTGTCCTACAGGCAGTAAGAGGGGAAAGGGGAAAGGAAAGGGGGTAGTCAGAAGGGAGGGAAGAAGTAGCAAGGGGAAAAGGGATAAGGGAGGAAAATCAAGAGGGAGGATAAATTGAGGAAGGTGGTGGTCAAAAGCAAAACTCTTTTGAGGAGTGGAAGGGAGGAGGGAGAAATAAAAGCATAAAAAGGGATAAAATAAAAAGCATAAAAAGGAAACAGGATGGAGAAAAAGACACAGTTTATAATCATAACTGTGAATGTGAATGGGATGAACTCTCCCATAAAGTGGAGGTAGTTAGCAGAATGGCTTAAAAACCATAATACTACAATATGTTGTTTACAAGAAACACATTTGAAATGGGGATACACACAGGGTAAAGGTAAAAGGATGGAGTAGAATATATTGTGCTTCAGCTGAAGTAAAAAAAGCAGGAGTAGCAATCCTAATCTCAGACAAAGCAAAAGCAAAGATAGATGTAGTTAAAAGAGATAAGGAAGGACACTATATCCTGCTAAGAGGCACCATAGACAATGAAGGAATATCATTATTTAACATATATGCACCAAGTGGTATAGCATGCAAATTCTTAGAGGAGAAGTTAAGGGAGTTACAGGAAGAAATAGGAAATTAAATTAAAGGAAAAGGAAGTAAATTACCTAAACAACCCCATCTCAGAAAAAGAAATTGAACAAGCCACCAGTGAACTCCCTAGGAAAAAATCTCCAGGGCCAAATGGTTTTACATGTGAATTCTATCAAACATTTAAAGAACAATTAATTCCTATACTTTACAGACTATTTGGGAAAATAGACGAAGAAGGAGTCCTACCAAATTCTTTTTATGACACAAATATGGTACTAATACCTAAACCAGGAAGAGTCAAAACAGAGAAAGAAAATTATAGACCAATTTCCCTAATGAATATTGATGCAAAAATTTTAAATAAAGTATTAGCAAAAAGATTGCAGCAACTTGTCAGGAGAATAATACACTATGACCAGGTAGGATTTGTTCCAGGAATGCAAGGCTGGTTCAATATTAGAAAAACTATCAGCATAATTGATTATATCAATAATAAAACTAGTAGAAACCATATGATTATCTCAATAGATGCAGAAAAAGCTTTTGACAAAATACAACACCCATTCCTATTAAAAACACTAGAAAGCATAGGAATAAATAGCATCTACCTAAAATCATCAGCAAGCACTATATGTAATGGGGATAAGCTAGATGTATTCCCAGTAACATCAGGAGTGAAACAAGGATGTCCATTATCACCCCTGTTATTCAATTTGGTACTAGAAATATTAGGTTTAGCATTAAGAGAAGAAAAAGAAATTGAAGGAATTAACATAGGGAAAGAAGAAACTAAATTATCACTTTTTACAGATGATATGATGATTTACTTAGAGAATCCTAGAGATTCAAGTAAAAAACTACTTGGAATAATAAACAACTTTAGCAAAGTTGCAGGATATAAAATAAACCCACATAAATCCTCAGCATTCCTATATATTACTGACAAAGCCTGACAGCAAGAGATAGAAAGAGAATGTCCATTTAAAGGTACTGTAAACTCTATGAAATATTTTGGAGTCTACCTGCCAAGACAAACCCAGGGCCTATATGAATACAATTATGAAACACTTCTCACACAAATAAAGTCAGATCTAAGTAAATGGAATAATATCAGTTGCTCATAGGCCATGCAAATATAATAAAAATGACAATTTTTCTAAATTAATTTACTTATTCAGTGCCATACTAATTGAACTACCAAAAAATTATTTTACGGAGCTGGATAAAATAATAACAAAATTCATCTGGAAGAACCAAAAGTCCAGAATATCAAGGGAATTAATGAAAAGAAATGCTAGGAAAGGTGGCCTAGCCATACCAGATATCAAACTGTACCATAAAGCAGAAGTCATCAAAACTACCTGGTACTGGCTAAGAAACAGAGTGGTAGATCAGCAAAATAGGTTAGGTACACAAGATGCAGAAGTCAATGACTATAGCAATCTACTCTTTGATAAACCCAAAGTATCCAGCTTCTAGGCTAAGAATTCACTATTCCACAAAAACTGCTGGGAAAATTGGAAAATAGTATGGCAGAAACTGGACATGGATCAGTATCTTACACCCTATACCAAAATAAAGTCAAAATGGGTTTATGATTTAGGAATAAAGGCTGATACTATGGGCAATTTGGGAGAGCATGGAATAGATTACCTATCAGATTTATGGGAAAGGGAAGAATTCATGACCCAACAAGAGATAGAGAGAATTATAAAATGCAAAATCAATAATTTTGATTATGTAAACTGGAAAGTTTTTGTACAAACAAAGCCAATGCAACCAAGATTAGGAGGGAAGCAGAAAATTGGGAGAAAATCGTTACAACCAATGTTTATGATAAAGGCCTTATATCTAAAATATACAGGGAACTGAGCCAAATTTATAGGAATAAAAGCCATTCCCCAATTGAGAAATGGTCAAAGAATATGAACAGGCAATTTTCAGAGGAAGAAATTAAAGATATCTATAGGCATATGAAAAAATGCTCTAAATCACTATTGATTAGAGAAATGCAAATCAAAACAACTCTTAGGTACCACATCTCTCCTGTCAGATTGGTTAACATGATAAAACAGGAAAATGATAAATGCTAGAGAGGATGTGGGAAAATTGGAACATTAATACATTGTTGGTGGAGTTGTGAACAGATCTAGCCATTTTGGAGAGCAATTTGGAACTAGGCCCAAAAGGCTATAAAATGTGCATACCCGTTGACCCAGCAATACCACTCCTAGGGCTGTATCCCAAAGAGATCACACAAGTGGGAAAAGGGCCTGTATGTAAAAAAATATTTATAGCAGTTCTTTTTGTGGTAGCATAGAATTGGAGATCAAGGGGATGCCCATCAATTGGGGAATGGCTGAACAAGTCGTGGTATATGAATGTAATGGAATACTACTGTGCTATAAGAAATGGGGAAGATACGGACTTCCTAATAACCTGGAAAGACCTACATGATATGATGCTGAGTGAGAGGAGCAGAGCCAGGAGAACATTGTGCACAACCACAGACATATTGATTCTGTGATGACTAACTTTGATAGATTTGGCTCTCCTCAGCAATACAAGGCTATAAGACAGCTCCAAAGGACTTATGATGGAGAGAGCTGGCTACATTCAGAGAAAGACCTGTGGAGTCTGAATGCAGACTGAGGCAAACTATTTGCTCTCTCTTTTTCTCTTCTCTTTTGGTTTTGTTTTTCTCTCTTATGATTCATTCCGTTGGTCGTAATTCTTCTTCGCAACTTAACTATTGCATAAATAAGTTGAATGTGAAGGTTTATGTAGAATCTATATCGGACTGCATGCTGTTTTGTGGGGAAGAGGGTGGGGGAGGGAAGGGAAGAAAATTTGAAACTCAAGAACATGTAGAACTAAGTGTTGTAAACTAAAAATAAAAAATCCAATTAAAAAAAAAGAGTGGCATGGAACTCTGGGCAGCCACTGTAGGAACCTCCGGGCTCATGAATCCAGATGTTGTTGCTTTTTGGTAACTATGAATTGTGATTTGGTCTGTTTACAGTGTGTATGTTTGTAATTTGTTTGTTTTTGCTCTGAAGTTCAGGTTTCTGACTTTTCCTCCTGAACTAAGTGAATGATATTTGTATGTCGGGTTAAAGAAAATTGTTAACCCCTTAAAAAATAGAAGAATGCCTTAAAAAGCAGAATTAGCCAAAAGGAAAAAAAGGGACAAAAATTCACAGAAGAAAAAAACTCCTTAAAAAGAATTGGACAAACGAAAAAGGAAGTACACAAGCTAACTGAAGAAAATAACTCCTTATGAGTTAAAATTGAGCAAATGGAAGCTGATGACTGTGAAAAATCAAGGAACAATAAAACGAAACCAAAAGAGTGAAAAATAGAGACAATGTGAAATATCTCTTTGGGAAAACAACTGCCCTGGAAAATAGACCCAGGAGAGACAATTTAAAAATTATTGAACTACCTGGAAGCTATGATAAAAAAGAGGTTAGACATAATCTTTCAAGAAATTATGAAGAAAAACTGCCCTGATATTCTAGAATCAGAGGGTAAAATAGAAATGGAAAGAATTCACCAATCATCTCCTGAAAGAGATCCCAAAATGAAAACTCCTTAGAACATTATAGCCAAATTCCAGAGCTCCTAAGTCAAGGAGAAAATATTGCAAGCAGCCAGCAAGAAACAATTCAAGTAACATGGAGCCATAGTCAGGATAACACAAGATTTAGCAGCTTGTGCATTAAAGAGTCAGAGGGCTTGGAATATGATATTCTGGAGGGCAAAGGAGGTAGGATTATAATCAAGAATCACATATCCAGCAAAACTGGGTATAATCCTTCAGGGGAAAAAATGGAAATCCAATGAAAGAGGACTTTCAAGCATTCTTGATGAAAAGACCAGAGCTGAATAGAAAATTTGACTTTCAAAAACAACTCAAGAGAAGCATAAAAAGGTTGACAGGAAACCGAATGATAAGAGATTTAATAAGATTAAGCTATTTACATTCCTACATAGGAAGATGATGCTTGTAACTCATAAGAACTTTCTCATTATTGTGGTAGTTAGAAGGAGTACATATGTGTATGTATGTGTATGTGTGTGTGTGTACAGACAGAGGGCACAGGTGTGAGTTGAATATGAAGGGATGATGTCTAAAAAATAAAATTAAGGATTGAGAGAAGAATGTACTGGGAGAAAGGGAGAGGTAGAATGAGGTAAATTATCTCATATAAAAGAGGCAAGCAAAAGCTTTTACAGTGGAGGAGAAGAGGGGGGAGGTGAGGGTAAGTGAGTGAACCTTACTCTCATCAGAATTGGCTCAAAGAGGGAATAACATACACACTCAATTGGGTACAGAAATTTATCTTAGAGGGGCAGAGCCAAGATGGCAGCTGGAAAGCAGGGACTTGCCTAGGGCTCTCCCCCAGGATCCTCCAAACACCGACAAAAAATGGCTCTGAACAAATTCTAGAACTGCAGAACCCATAAAATAGCAGAGGGAAGCAGGGCTCCAGGCCACGACAGCCTGGATGGTCACTGGGTAAGGTCTGTTGCACAGGGGTGGAAGTGGAGTGGAGCAGAGCCCAGTGTGGGCTGTGCCTGGACCAACCAGACTGTGAGCCAGGTGGAACAGCCCCTAGCGCCCTGAATCAGTAAGCTGTGGCAGTTACCAGACTTCTCAACCCACCAACACCTAACACAACAGAGAAGGTTAGTGGGAAAAAACTGAGGGTACAGAGTGAAAGGAGTTCATGGTTCAGCCACTACCCCGGGGTCAGCGGAGGTGGTGCAGCTACAGAACTACAGCTGCAGTTGCTTCTGGCCCCAGGCCCACCTG
This sequence comes from Trichosurus vulpecula, assembly GCF_011100635.1. Classification (NCBI taxonomy): domain Eukaryota; kingdom Metazoa; phylum Chordata; class Mammalia; order Diprotodontia; family Phalangeridae; genus Trichosurus; species Trichosurus vulpecula. Next base: position 338,649,363 of record NC_050574.1, on the reverse strand, counting down.
GTGGGAGGAAATACGTGGCAGATCAGAGCAGGAGTGCAGAGCCCGCTCAGATCTGAGTCGCGGTCCAGGTTGGTGGTTCTTAGGGGAGGAGTAGTGCTGGTGCGGCAGAGCTTGCTGTGTAGAAATAGCTCTAAAAACAACAGCATAGCCCCTCAAGCTTGGGACAAAGAACTCTATACTCTACAAACAGTCATACCCCAACAAAAAACGCAAGGGTTAAGTAGTTGGCAGGGAACATGGCCAGGCAGCGAAAACAGACTCAGATTCAGACTCAGACTTTGGAATCTTTCTTTGGTGGCAGAGAAGACCAAAACATATAGCCAGAAGAAGTCAACAAAGTCAAAGAGTCTACATCAAAAGCCTCCAAGAAAAACAGGAACTGCTCTCAAGCCATGGAAGAGTTCAAAAAGGATTTGGAAAAGCAAGTTAGAGAAGTAGAGGAAAAATTGGGAAGAGAAATGAGAATGATGCAAGAAAACCATGAAAAACAATCAATGACATGCTAAAGGAGATCCTAAAAATACTGAAGAAAATAACACCTTAAAAAAGACTAACTCAAATGGCAAAAGAGCTCCAAAAAGCCAATGAGGAGAAGAATGCCTTGAAAGGCAGAATTAGCCAAATGGAAAAGGAGGTCCAAAAGACCACTGAAGCAAATGCTACCTTAAAAATTAGATTGGAGCAAGTGGAAGCTGGTGACTTTAGGAGAAATCAAGATATTATAGAACAGAACCAAAGGAATGAAAAAATGGAAGACAATGTGAAATATCTCACTGGAAAAATCACTGACCTGGAAAATAGATCCAGGAGAGATAATTTTAAAATTATTGGACTACCTAAAAGCCATGATCAAAAAAAGAGCCTAGACATCATCTTTCAAGCAATTATCAAGGAGAGCTGCCCTGATATTCTAGAGCCAGAGGGTAAAATAGAAACTGAAAGAATCCACCAATTGCCTCCTGACAAAGATCCCAAAAAGAAAACTCCTAGGAATATTATTGCCAAATTCCAGAGCTCCGAGATCAAGGAGAAAATGCTGCAAGCAGCCAGAAAGAAACAATTTGAGTATTGTGGAAACACAATCAGGATAACACAGGATCTAGCAGCTTCCACATTAAGGGACTGAAGGGCTTGGAATATGATATTCCGAAGGTCAATGGAGCTAGGATTAAAACCTAGAATCGCCTACCCAGCAAAACTGAGTATCGTGCTCCAAGACAAAATATGGACTTTCAATAAAATAGAGGACTTTCAAGCTTTCTCAATGAAAAGACCAGAGCTGAATAGAAAATTTGACTTTCAAACACAAGAATCAAGAGAAGCATGAAAAGGTAAACAAAAAAGAGAAATCATAAAGGACTTACTAAAGTTGAACTGTTTTGTTTACATTCCTACATGGAAAGATGATGTGTATGATTCATGAGACCTCAGTATTAGGGTAGCTGAAGGGAATATAAACATATAAATATGGATATATATATATATATATGCATATATATATATATATATACATATACACATACACACACACAGAGGGCACAGGGTGAGTTCAATATGAAGGGATAATACCTAAAAAATAAAATCAATTTAAGGGATGAGAGAGGAGAGGAATATACTGAGAGAGGGAGAAAGGGAGAGATAGAATGGGGTAAATTATCTTACATAAAAGAGGCAAGAAAAGCAGTTCTGTTGGTAGGGAAGAGGGAGCAGGTGAAGGGGAATGAGTGAATCTTGCTCTCATCTGATTTGACTTGAGGAGGGAATACCATACACACTCAATTGGGTATCTTACCCCACAGGAAAGAAGAAGGAAGGAGATAAAAAAGGGGGGATGATAGAAGGGAGGGCAGATAGGGGGAGGAAGTAATCAAAAGCAAACACTTTCGAAAAGGGACAGGGTCAAGGGAGAAAACTGAATAAATGGGGATAGGATAGGAAGGACCAAAATATAGTTAGTCTTTCACAACATGAGTATTGTGGAAGGGTTTTTCATAATGATACACATGTGGCCTATGTTGAATTGCTTGTCGTCTTAGGGAGGGTGGTTGGGGAGGGAAGAGGGGAGAGAATTTGTAACTCAAAGTTTTAAAAGCAGATGTTCAAAAAAAAAGTTTTTGCATGCAACTAGGAAATAAGATACACAGGCAATGGGGAATATAAATCTATCTTGCCCTACAAAAAAGTAAGGGAAAAGGGGATGGGGAGGAGTGGAATGACAGAAGGGAGAGCTGACTGGGAAATGGGCCAGTCAGAATATATGCCATCTTGGTGTGGGGGGAGGGTAGAAATGGGGAAAAAATTTGTAATTCAAACTTGTGAAAATCAATGCTTAAAACTAAGATATTAAATAAATAAAAACTCATAAGGAAAAAAAACAATGACTGTTAAATTCATAGTAAAAGAAAATTTAAAATAAAGCTTTATGGTAGTTGTCAGAATAAAAAAAAGAAATTTATCTGACCCTATAAGAAAGTAGGAGAGGAAGGGGCTAAGAGAAAGAGAGGGCAGACTGGGGGAGGAGTAGTCAGAAACAAAACACTTTTAAGGAAGGACAGGGTGAAAAGATAGAGAGAATAGAATAAATGGGGTGGGAAATAGGACTGAGGAAAATACATTTAGCTATAGTAACAGTGAAAAAAATTTGAAGCAGATTTATCTGAGAAAGGCCACATTTCTCAATCACATAGAGAACTGAGTCAAAATTATTTTAAAAAAAGAGCCATTCTCTAATTGATAAAGGATCAAAAGATATGAACAGTTTTCAGATGAAATAATCAAAGCTATCTCTAAATTTGTGAAAAAATGCTTTAATTTACTATTGATTGGAGAAATGCAAATTAAAACAATTCTGAGGCACTTCCTCATACCCATTAGACTGGCTAATAGGACAGAAAAAGAAAATGAAAAATGTTGGAGGGGATGTGGTAAAAATGAGACATTAATCTAGTGTTGGAGACAGACTCAACAATTGTGTATAATAATTTGAAACTGTGCCCAAAGGTTTTATAAAACCATGCATACCCTTTGACCCAGTAATGTCACTACTAAGTCTGTTTCCCAAAAGAGATAAAAAACAAGAAAAGGACCTATATGTATGCAAATATTTATAGCAATTCTTTTTGGGGGGGGGGCAAAGAAATGGAAATTGAGGGATGCTCATCAATTGGGGAATGGCTGAGCAAATTATGGTATGTGATTATGATAAGAATTCTGTTTGCTATAAGAAATGATGATCAGGATGTTCTCAGAAAAACCTGGAAACACTTACATGATCTGATGCAAAGTGAAGTGTACTGTGTACAAAGTAACAGCAATGTTGTGTGATGATTGGCTGTGAATTACTTAGCTATTTTCAGCAATATAATGATCCAAGACAACTCTGAAGGACTTATGATGAAAAATGCTATCCATCCCCAAAGAAAGAACTGATAGTGTCTGAATACACTATTTTAACTTGGTTTATTTTTCTTGAGGGTTTTTTTGGTCTATGTTTTCTTTCACACTTTATTATTGTGGAAATGTTTTGCATGACTACACATGTATAAACTATATCTAATTGCTAGCTTTCTCAATGGGAGAGGGGGGTGGGGAAAGAGGAGGGGAGAGAATTTGGAATTCAAAGTTTTAAAAAGGAATGTTAAAAATTGTTTTTACGTATAACTGGAGAAAAACAAAATGCTAAATACAGTAAGAAAGAAAGGAAGAAAGGAAAGGAAGAAAGAGGAGGAAAGAAAGAAAGAAAGAAAGAAAGAAAGAAAGAAAGAAAGAAAGAAAGAAAGAAAGGAAGGAAGGAAGGAAGGAAGGAAGAAGGGAGGGAGGGAGGGAAGGAAGGAAGGAAGGAAGAAAAAGAAAGAAAGAAAGAAAGAAAGAAAGAAAGAAAGAAAGAAAGAAAGAAAGAAAGAAGGAAAGAAGGAAAGAAGGAAAGAAGGAAAGGAAGGAAGGAAGGAAGGAAGGAAGGAAGGAAGGAAGGAAGGAAGGAAGGAAGGAAGGAAGAAAGCTGCCTTTGGTTGGGTGCACTTTGTGGGTCAGTATCCTTTCAAAACCATAGCCTACAAGCCCCCACCAGTATGTTCATTTTTAGCAGGCCAACCAAAGAATACATTCAGATAAAAAGATGTTTAGTCGAACAGCGTAATAACATAAATGACAAGAAATATCTCCCACATATGTATGAGGGTATACTCTCTCATAGGTTACCACACAACCAGTAGAGGAGTACAGGTTGTGTTTGTCCTTCATTCTTGAAGAGGACCATGACACCAGGGAGATGATGACATGACTCACAGTTGACTTTGAGCAAGGGAGAGCTGACACATGATGAGAGAACACATATGTGTGGTCAGGGAATACACTCAGCCTGACATGCCTATAAAGAACATCCATGGCTAAAGACATGTGACCAAGAAAAGCCATTTCTCTCATGCTATAGAGTCACTGATACCCCCTGGTGATGTCATCAAATTGTTCTCTGCTCTCTTTCTGCTGGTCATTTCCACTGAGTTATTCTCTGCCAAGCTTTCCTGCTGAGCTGCTGCTGCTGCTCTTTGCTGCTCTCTGCTGGCCATCACTTGTAAGGTGGCTTCCTAATTTACCTGCTGCCCTCTGCAGGTTTTCAGTTGTGACAGGTTTTTTGTGGGGTTCCCCCCACCAGCTTCTTGCTCTGCTGTCATCACTAGGGCTACTGTCATGGATCTTCTCCCCAGAGTCAGCTTTTAGTTCTTTTGTGATGTGAACCCTACTTGTACCCAGCCATCTAGCTAAAGAAGTCTTTAGAAATTTTGTCTTTTGAACACCATTTCTTCTGTTGCTGCTCAGTGTCCCTGAGTTTGGACTTTTATATTAGTTACGGTCTAAAATTCCTCCTAACTCCTGTCATGTCTTTTGATTGCTAAGAACCCTTCAAATCATCTCAGTGACTCCACTTAGCAAAACTGCTAAGGAGTTGGATGAAACTGGGGTGGGGAGATTCCTTTCTGCTGTTCCCTGTCATAATAATGCCCTTGGTTACTATGCAAATCAGTTTGAGATCAAGGTGTAACAACAGTGCTACTTGCCACTACTGTACCTGTGTAAGACCAATAACACCAGCACACAGGAGGGCTGCTAGCACAGGTTTTTTGATCTGCTTTTCTAAGGAAAGCAACTTTAAGGAGTTAACAATCTCACTTTAATTAAACATACATATATCATTTACTTAGTTTGGGGGAAAAGTCAGCACCCTGAACTTCAGAGTAAATACAAACAGAAATTACAAGCAGAAATTATCTAAACAGATCAACAGAAAAGTTTCTGTCTGACCATAGAAATACATACATAGTTACCAGATAAGCACCAATATCTGGGTTTTCAAAGCCAGGGGGCTCCTTTATGGCTACCCAGAGTCTTGTCTGGTCAAATCACATGACACTTTTCCAGTGAGTGAGCCCCAAACAAAATGCTAACCTCAGAGTATATATACACTTCTTCAGGGTTAGAGTGCTTTACACTTCTTGAGGGTTTCACACCTCTTGTGACTTAATTAGCAAAAGGGTGTGGGCCTTCCTACAAACAAAGGCAAGACTCAGGCAAAGGCACTTGACTGCCTTAGTGCTGAGAAGCACTCCAAAACAAAAGACAACAAAAGTCCCACTTTGCTTGCCCTTACACAAGGCTGGTAGTGTCATGTTCTTTGCCCTATTTCCCACTAGCAACCAAACTTGCTGAGCTCCCAACAGATTGAATCAATCGACAAATATTTATCGAGCATTTATTATGTGCAAAGCACTGTGGAAGGCACTGAGGTACTCTGAATACCAACTTGTCCCAATGCAGCACAGACCCAATAGATCTGGGCTCAGCAGAAAAGGGGTAAGGTCCACAGTCTTACAGAAGCAAAGCATAGGTTTGGGTAGGGTGCAACATATGCCTCCCTTTTCTGGGCCATTGTGGGACTGTACTGAGAACTGTGGGACTCAGAAAAACATTGGTGGAAGTTCTCAGAGATCAACATCTCTACAACCTTGGGGATTCAGAGTAGAGAGTGCTTCCAAGTCAGAAACTAATAGAGGAGCTTCCTTGTATTCTACTCTTTCTGTAAGTAGGCCCAGCTAGACCCTCTTCTCTTCAGTTGCCACCCCAAACTCAAGTCTCTACCTACAGCTCCCTCTAGCTCAGATAGCTGATGTAAATTAGATTTACCCCTATGGAAGCCACAGTCTTTCTGAGTTTAGAGGAGGGTGGGCTGGGGATAATATGTAGTTATTCCTGGGCTTAGCACATGCTAGCTGGGATGGCCTGGGGAAAGAGGAACGATCCTGAGCTCAATAGATCAGAGCATTTGCTCATGGTGGTATTCAAGGGCTAAGGGAATAGACTTCCCAGCTCCTCTTCTCCCCTTTGTGCAGTGATCATGTCCGATGCAGCGGTGGAGCAGAGGAGAGCCCTGATCAAGAGAAAGAAGAGAGAACAGCTGGAGACTCAGGCTCTGGAAGTCAAGAAGTTAACAGAAGAGCAGGAGAAGATGATCCTGGAACTCATGGATGCTCAAAAGAAAACCTTTGATTCCACATTTTCCCATTTCGAGAGTTTCTACGTAAGAGAATTAAGCACTTGGTGCTTCAGAATTGCATCCTTCATTGTACTATTAGCAAACCTTGTTCCTCACACCCCACCCCCCAATCCAGGCAAGTGATATGAAACTGGGTCTAAGTTGTAAATGAAGTGAAAACCAGAAGACACCCCATTCTCCCTCCTCCCTTAGGGTTATGGGCATGTGATAGGCTTAATGTACTGTCAGGCTTCTCTGGAATTGTAAGTTTGAATAGTCACAGGCTATGGTTTGTTTCTTTGCTCTGAGACCATGGCAAAGTATGGTCCAGAGTGATATACCCATGTTCAGAAGCTCATCACCTTGTCCCATTGTAGAGGCTAAGAAATGGGAAGCAAAGGGATCTTAGACACAATGACATAATCCAGCCTCCTCATTTTGCAGATGATGAAAATGAGTCTCAAAGACATCAAGTAATGATGATGATGGTGATAACTAGTATTTATGTAGTGCTTTAGGACTTGGATTGCATTGTCATGTGTTATCTCATTTAATCCATACAGCAAGCCTGGGAGGTAGGTGCTAAATTATTCCCATTTTACGGTTGAAGAAATTGAAGTAGTCAGAGGTTGACTGCCCTAGGATCACACATCTAGTGAGTGTCTGAGGTTGGTTTTGAGCTCAGGTCTTCCCGACTCCAAGGCATCTAGTTGCCTGTATAAGCTATTAGCCACTGGGATTCAATCCCAGGTTTCCTGATTCTCAGTCAAAAACACTTTGGACTATACCATACTATCTTTTTTTCCTACACAGAAATATCTTCATATAGTATGACTGCAGAGATGTGCAATATGTGTATACCCATCTAGAGTCATCTTTGTACTAGCAGCTGACATTCATTGTGGTTGGTATATATCTGTGTAATGTGACTGATGGGCGTAAATGTCCTTGCTTTTTTTCCTCCTCTTCCTTCCCTCTCCTCCTCTTCCCTCCCCTCTCTTCCCCTTCCCCCCTCCTCCTCTTTCTTTCCCCCTCCTCTCCCCTTCCCTCATGTCTCCTCCCCTCCCTTCTCCTCCTCTTCCTTCTCCTTCCCTTCCTTCCTCTCCCCTCCTCTCCCCTTCTCTCCCCTTTCTTCCCCTTCCCTTCCTTTCCCTTCTCTTGTAATGATTTGTTTCCCAGATGCCAGAAGTACAGAGCAGAGACCCTGTGGTTCCCAAGTCCATTGCCAGTTCAGAGGAAAAAGCCACTACGTTGCAAAGTCTCACCAAATCATTCACCCCTCTCTCTGTGCGACTACATTGTCGAGATGGCAGAACCTGGAGCTACAATCCCTCAAAGGATGGGTCAGAGAAAGTGTTCTTTTCCTTTTTGCCCCACATGGCCAACACGTCAACCTACGTGTTTAAAGGCATCATCAATTTTGCCAAAGTCCTCTCCTGCTTCCGGTAGGATATGGGGATATACTGGGGAAAGATGGTATAGGAAGAGGCAAAAAATGGCATCAGGTGGTCAACAAATATTTATTAAGCACTATGTGTCAAGTACCATGTGACTATACTAAATGCTAGAGAAATTGGTAAGGGCAGGTATGAAATGGCTCTAAGGTGAGCCTTCCTTCCTCTGAATGTGGATGAGATATCAGTATTCTCAGGGCTCTCTGCTTGTTTTTGGACAGCCAAGATTCAGGTTTTTCCCATGAAAAGGAAGGAAACTTGTGACCACTTGGTATCATTTAGCAAATAGAAGAGATTTGGAAGGGAGCTCTGAGCAGAGGGTCACAGGCAACTTGTCCCTAATGAGAGGTTGGGAAGGCTGGGTAGGGAGTGTTGATTACCCAGCATTGAGCAACCTACCATCAGGTGTCCTAAATTCATATGATGTTGCCACCAACACCCCACTTACCCTCTCTTGTCAGCCAAAGGCTGGGGGCACGAAGAAAGGGAGGAGGCTCCAAGACTGTTAAAGGAGGTGACTTTAGAAATCATCTAATCCACTCCCTGATCATATAGGTGGTGCCCTCCAGTGGTAAGTGACTTCCCCAAAGTCACACAGGGAGAAAGTAGAAGAGTTGGCATTGGCATCCAAGTCTGCCAATTCCAAATCCAGGACTTTGTTGCCAGCGATGGAGGCAGTGACCTCCTGGACCTGGGATGAACCTCAGAGATCCTTCAGCAGTTTGCTTGGGAATGGGGAGAACCTGGGGGTCACCTTCCACCACTCTTGGTCAGGGGATACTGTGTTTGGCCATGGATGTGTTAAGGCTGTGGATGGCTGCTTGATTTCCTTATACTTGAACAACAGGTCTTGGGTTCTTGAGTAAGAATACAAACATGTCCTTTAGGAGTTGAATGGAAAAGACTTTGACTTTAATAGCAGAGTAGAAACAGATTTTATTGAGATTAATCCATTTCCTATCCTGTCCCAATAATCTACCTATTAAGGCCCTTGTCACTGTTTTGGGCACCCATGGGCAACAGATTGTGTGCGTGTCTGTGCCTAGTGGTCAGAGACGCAGATGGATCAATGAGGAAACGGAAACTCACTTGACTTGCGCTCCTTTGGTGGTCTGGGAAGTTTTCCCCATTGCTGGTTTGCTTCTGCCAACTCTGTTGGGTACAGGAGGAGACAAGGCTGAACTGAGCTATTCTGGGCTAAGCTGGGCTGGATTTACTCCCTCTGCTCCTACTCTCATCCTTTGCCTGGTTTCCACAAACGGGTGCTCAGAAAGGATTGGGAAAGGAGAATCCCCGCTCAATGAATGGGGAGCTGGTTGGACAGTATACTAGGTTTGTTAAAAAGACAGGGACATGGAGAGAATGGCTGCAGCGACACTGGCAATTTTCTTTTTTAAACGTTGTCTCTACGCCAGAGAGCCGCATAAGTTTTGTCTGCACAGCCCCGCCATTTTGACTGAATTGACGAGCTAATTTGACGGATTTCCCTCCCTATGGAACTGATTAATTGCTTGGCATTATATAATGCAAGCCAAGGTGGTGGTGATTTGCCAGTATAAGCCACAAACTGCCCTCAAAGAGCTTACAGTCTAGTTGGGCATATCAAGTGTAAACCCGTAACAATAAGAATATCTGATTTTTTTTCAGCTTCACATATGTTTTAACAGTTAATGGGCTACTTTCTCCCTCCCTTCTCTCAGAGAATTGTCTATTGAGGACCAGATTTCTCTATTGAAAGGGGCCATGGTTGAGCTGTTCATACTGCGCTTCAATACGGTGTTCAATGCAGAGACTGGAACCTGGGACTGTGGTCGATTTTCCTACCAGTTAGATGATCCTGTAGCAGGCACGTGATTGGTCTTCTCCTATCATCACATGAGTACAGAGCCAGAACTAGCTATTTTTGCTGCTCGGGCAAGTAGCAGCAAAACATGACTGGGGGCAGCAGTGTGAAGTGCACCCTCAGATGCTAGTGGGGAGACAGCTGGAGGGTGTGGGAAGTGGATGTCAGGTAGTGGAATAGCTCCCCTGTGGTACAGCTATCAGTCATGCCTTCCACAGCCAGAGGTGTGCTGGAGAAGGCCCAAACTCAAGAGCTGTTGTTAAATTATCAGTGTTAGAATTTACAGTTTGGAAATGGGCAAATGCTACACATTAAGTAAAAGCTTAATTTATTGTTTTGTTGATTGGCTAGACTTAAGGAAGTACTGGAGAAAATGTTGATAATTCAGACTAAACTTAAAAGTGTGCCATGGGTATTTTTTTTCCTTCTGGAGAGCTGGTTGGTTAACATTTGTCAGCAGTGAGCTCTCTATAGTTTCTTATTTCAATTATTCTTACTAAGTAAGTGTTAAGTTTAGTTGTTTCTGTGCTGGTGAAGGATTGCAAATGCTTATGGGATCATTGATATAGGGCTTGGGACCTCTAAATCTATCTAGCCTACCTCTTTTCTTTTATGTATGACAGCACTGAAGCTAGGGAGGTTACGACTTTCCCAAGGTCACACAAGCAGTGAGCATCATCATAAGCAGGATTTGAACTCAGGTCCTCTAAATCCAAACGAATGCCAGTCAGCACCCTCTACCTTTTTGTACCCAGAGTGAAAAATGCCTTTTGCCTCATCTTACAATGCCTTTCAATTTTACATGAGTCCACCTAATGGAACTCTCTGGCTTTCTTTAAGCCCCAACTAAACTCTCCCCTTCTACAGGAAGCCTTTCCCAGCTCCTCTTAATTTCAGTGCCTTCCCTCTGTTTATTATACCCCTATTTATTTATTAATCCTTGTCATCCCTATTTATTTATTTAACCCTATGAATACGGTTTGTTTGCATATATTTGTTTGCATATTGTCTTCCCCTTCTTAGATTATAAGCTCCTTGAAGGCAGGGACTTTCACCTTTTTTTTTTTGTATCCCTAGCACCTGACACAGTGCCTGGTACATAGTGGGCACTAAATAAATGTTTATTGACTGACTGACCCCATTCCCAGAGAAACTGGAAAGGGTGAAGAGGGAGAGGAAGCAGAGTGGAAGGAAAGGGGCTCACAATCCCAGGTGTCAAAGTCTCTGACAAAGAAGGTCCTCCTCTGGTGTGATGTTGTGAGAGCCGGGGCTCTCTGGGAAGCCTGTTCTTGGCAATAAGGTGCTCACTTAGTTATATGGTCAGGGATGCTACTTGAGGAGGGTTGAAAGATTGGACCTACCTTGACTGACAGCCGCTCTCTTCCTGGGCTTTGCAGCAAACACGCAGCAGTATCTTCTGGAGCCTGTGCTGAGATTACACTACATGTTGAAGAAGCTGCAGCTACAGGATGAAGAGTATGTGCTAATGCAAGCCATCTCCCTGTTCTCCCCAGGTACGCAGCCCAGCGCCACTCCCTGCCTTCAGTCTCAGCCCCGACTCAGTCCAAGGCAGGTTCAAACTTGAGGGGAGCTACCATCACAATCTTCAGTGAATAGTCCTGTTAGCCAGCTACTTAGGAGGTCTCTTTCCTGTCTTGTCTCTGTCTTTAGTCTCCCTCTGTCTCTCCTTCTCTCTCTATAGACACACATTATATATTGTATAAAATATATAAATATGTGTATATATATATACACATATGATTGTCTTTGTCTCTTTACTCTCTCCCTCCCTCCCTCTCTCTCTCACTCCCTCCCTCTCCCCCCCTCCTCCTCCCTCTCCCTCTCCCTCTTCTTTTTCCTCTCCCTCTCCGTCTGTCTCTCAATATATAGATATAGATCTCTTTAGAAAGATCTCTATAGACAAATAAATATAGAGATTATATACGTATATGTATGTATGTGTGTAAATATATACGTATAAGAGATAGGCAGTTCTATTATATGTTAGGACTAAGTATCTTCCTCTCTCTTCTCTCTCTCTCTCTCTCTCTCTCTCTCTCTCTCTCTCTCTCTCTCTCTCTCTCAATATATATGTATACACATAGAAACACCAGAGACATACACATGTATATACACACATATATACAAAATATTTAAGACTGTCTCTTTTCTCTCATCTCTAACATACACATACACATACACACATACACATCTTATACAACTTTGCCTATTTTAGAGCCCCAAAATCATACAGCCATGGTGTTGTGTCTCCCTGCAGTCCCCAAGTGTGTACAAGGAGAGGGAGCTTCCCTCCAAGGAAGTGCCCTGTGCTTGGGTTTCCTGGGGCTGGGGCTCCCCAGGAGAGGGGCTGAAGAGAAATCTCTCCCTGGGCTTCTTTCCCTCGAAAAAGGCTATGTGGCAAAGTCAGAGGGCGATTGGCAGCACAGTCCACATCTCTCTCTCTTCCTTCATTATCCAAGCCCATGATTTCATGAGACAAAGTCACCTTGTCATGCTAGGGTGAAAGGTGTCAAGCTTGGGGAAGGGGAGCAGTTTCTCCATCTTAACAGCCCAGAGATTTCCCTCGCTCCTGCCCCTTCCTTAGATCGACCAGGCGTGGTCCAGCGTTGTGTTGTGGATCAGCTGCAGCAGAGATACACCATGACATTGAAAGCCTACATAGAATGCAAGCGGCCTCAGCCAGAGAACCGGTGAGTGAGGTCAGCCAGGCGCTGCCACCCCATAGAAAAGGCCCCCAGAGTGAACTTCTTGGCTCCATTCCAGGGTGGTGGGTTTATGCAGTGCTTGACATTGGTTGCTGTTCTCCATGTCTATGGGGGAAGGTTACTAGGGATTGACTGGGAGAAATCAATTAAACAGAAAGCATTTATTAAGCACTTACTGTGTGCCTGGCACTGTATTGGGCTCCGAATACATGTACATAGAATGAAACAATCCCTACTTTGAAATGGGGGCTGTAACAAATACATGCATAAGTATATACAGAATAAATACAAAGTACCGTAATTAAATACAAGGTAGTTTGGGAGGGACTTTGGCAGTAGTGTAGGACAGGCTAAAGTGGAGGGAGACTGGGGGCATGGAGACCAATATGTTCAAAAATCTGGCAAGGGAGGATTAGTTCTTGAACCAAGTTTAGTAACTATGTGAGTGAAGAGAATAGAAAAGATGTGAGAGCCTGGGTTTTTGCTGGTCACACTTTTCTTCTTGTTACCCTCTTCTTTCTGGATTTTCTAGGCACAGCTTTCTCCTGGTTGTCTGGCTGCTCCTTTTTAGACTCCATTGCTGGTTGGACAGTGACCAGAAATGTTGATCCTGGTCATCCCTGCTACCTGGGGATGCTTCGCAAGGATCTTTCCAGGATTCTCTTCTTTTCTCCTCTGTGCTATTTCTCTTGGTGATTTCATCAGCAACCAGGGATTCAGTTGTTGTCTCTATGCTAATGACTTCCTGATTTACTATCCAGCCCTAAACTCTCTCCAAAATTTCCAGACTACATCTCAAACTGGATGTCCCATGGACACCTTGAAGTACATATCCAAAACTAAACTCAGTATCTTTCCCTTCAAACCTTCCCCTCTTCCTAACTTTCCTATTATTGTTCGGGGTACTACACAGGCTCACAACCTAGTCCTCATCTTCAACTTCTCACTCCCCCTTGTCTCCCATATCCAGCCAAGTCTTGTCGATTTTACTTTTGTAAATTCTCTCATCCATGACCCTTCTGTCCTCTGCCATGGCCATCACCCTGCCAGTCCTCATCATCTCATGCCTAGACTATTGCAAAAACCTGCATGTGGGCCCGTCTGCCTCAAGTGTTCCTCAACTCCAGTTCATCCTCCACTCAGCTGTCAAATTCACCTTCCTAAAACACATATGTGACCATGTTACACTCCCTCTTCAATAAAGCTCCAGTAGCTCCCTATTGCCTCCAGCATCAAATCTAAATTCCTTTGTTTGTCATCTAGAGCCCTTCAGAACCTCCAGAACCTCTCCTACCTTTCCAGTATTCTTATACCTTACTCCCATGTACTCTTCAATCCAGTGACACTGGCTACTTTGCTGTTCCTTGCAGAAGGTACCATATCTCTTGACTCCAGGCATTTTCACTGGCTATTCCCCAAGTCTAGCATTCTCTCCCTTCTTCTTTTTGCCTCCTGACTTCCCTGACTTTCTTCAAGTGCCAGCTAAAAATCTCACCTTCTGTAAGAAGTCTTTCCTGGTTCCCCTTAATGCTAGTACTTTCTCTCTGTAGATTACCTTCAATTTACTCTTTATTTAATATATATTATATGTATATTCTTGTTTCACTTAGTTATTTGAAGGTTGTCTCTCCCATTAGAGTGTAGCTCCTTGTCAACAGGGACTGTCATTTGCCTTTCTTTGTATCCCCAACAAGACAGTGCCTGACACAGTAGGTTTTTAATGAATGCTTAGTGACTGGCTGCCCATTGGGAACCAAGGGAGTTGTCAGCACCAAGGGAGCTGAGCAGGGCAGGGAGGATTTATGTCTGCTGGTGTGTGGGGACGTTGCTGCTTATGCCCCAGGAGCAAGGAAAAGACTTTGATTTGTGAGACCGCTCACTTGTGCATCCTGGCCTGCTCTTATTTCTCTTTTACTCACGTGAAAGCCAATACTGAACAAGACTATCCTGGGATCTTGCAGAAGATGGAAACTGAGAACAATGTCTGAGTAGTGAGTGTGGAGACACTGAATCAAATATAGTTCCCCGGCAAAGACAAGCCTAACAGGATGAAAGTGTTTGTTGACCTCTGGTGTGAGGTTACTTAGGCAAGTCCACATGTATTAGGTGGGGGTAGCACGGCATATTGGATAGTGCACTGGACTTGAAGCAATGAAGACCTGGGTTCAAATTTTGCCTTAGACACTTACTGGCTGTGTGACCCTGGGCAAGGCACTGAACTTCTCTGGAGTCTCCTCATCTATAAAGATCAGAGGATTGGACTCCAGGACCTCTAGATCTGTAATCTTATTGGATATGTTTTGGAGGTGACTCTAACACCAACACTCTCAATTCAGGTTTGATGTTGGGGGACGAAATGAGAGACTAAAAAGTTGTTAAACGGTCGACAAAATGAAGTTAACCCTTGACCTAACCTCCACCCCCTCCCCTCACCATGGAAATGTTTTGGTCATCAGTGGTGAAGGACATGGCGACCGATTCAAGTGGTCTTCAGAAATCCACCAAGTTCCATGGCCCCAGATTCCAAGTGGCTGGGAATTTTGTGCCCTTAGATGACCAGATACCAACAAAGCTGGGGCCACTTGTGTCCTGTGGGCAGCTTTGTCTTCTTTGTATGTAAAGCCTCCCCATGTTGTGGGTGGGAGGAAAGAAATGCCTTAGGGAAACAACTAGGCTTATCACAATGTGGCAAATGCTAAAGGCTTGAACCTCTACTAGCTATCCAAGTTTTCAGGCCATAGCAAGCTATATCGATGCCTACTATATTCTCAACCCTGTACTAGGTGCCATAGAAGACATAGACAAAGAAGCTTGCCATTAAGAAGCTATTACTCTTGTTGGAGAGACAAGACTAACATAAAAACCCCAAAGAAGCAATGTAAGATGATTAGTGTAGATTGTGTGGTCTAGACATTAAATCCTGTGGTAGGTCAAGGGACAGGAAGGTCAATAGGACCTTGAGTGGTCAGGAAATGTTTCCCAGTCTACTTTGGAAGATGCTGAGGAGCTAGCTGGGCAGTAAAGAGAGGAGGAGGAATTTCAGGTAGAGGAACAAAGAACGAGGTTGGAGAAGTCAAGAAATGTCAGGACATGGGAGAGTTTCTGGAGCAAAGAAAGGGTGAATGCTGGGGAACAGTGGTAGAGCTAAGGTAGGGCTGGATATGGAGGCCCCTAAAGTCAAATGGAAGAGTTTAGGAAAAAAGGAACCACTGGAGTTCCTGTGCCTCATCACGGCGTGGACGTAATTTGGGGTTCTTGGAAGTTGAGTGAGTGAAATATAGCTGCAGCCAGGCCTTGTCACATCGGAGGAGGTCCAGTGATGGACCGACTGTGTGCTTGTCTTTCACAGGCCAGCCTCGCTCATCAGCAGAGGTGTGGCCATGGCAATTCATGTAATTGTCCATTAAGATGAAGATGGGGTAGGACCTGCACTCATGGTGGGTCTCCTTACACAGATGAAATCACAGATTCCAGAAATACTGAATTATGGAGTTTTATTAACTTAGTGGTTTGTCAAATGTAACAGATCAGAGGATCATAGAGCCAGTAGGGACCTTAGAGGCCACGTCCAACCCCTTCATTTCACAGATGGGGAAACTGAGGCCAAAAGTCATTTAAGTGACTTGCCAAGGATCACACAGTTAGTAAGCATTTGATGTGGGGTTGAACCCAGCCCTTCTTGACTTCAGGCCCAGTGCTTACACCAATGTACCATGTTGCCTCTCATATCTGACTCTGTTGACCAGGCTTGATCAGATTGTCATGGATATCCCATGGCTGGGCCTTGGCTATTGGTCAAAACTTAAAGAGTCTCAATCGACTTTTTTATTGTATTACATTATGGAAATGCCTATTTTATTCCATAAATTAAAAATAAAATTAACTTTGAAAAATCAGAGTCTACCAGGGCTTGCCCTGAAGGAAAGAATGAGGAGGCTCCCAGAAGCTGAGTCCTGTTTTTTGATCCCTACTGGCTAAGGGATTACAGCTTGCATGGGATAGGTTCATTAATGAGCAACAGGAAGAGTGTGCAGACTCTCAACTATAACCAGGAGCTTTTTATCCAGTGACTCTTGACTATTGCTCAGAGAAATGAAACCCTCTCCTATAATGTGTGTTCCCCACTCCAAATCTACCCTCAATGATACTGGGGCACCATTGGACTCCTAGGACAAAGGATGAGGGTGGGGTGGGGAAGGAGAAACCAACCACAAATTCCACAGCATTTCCTAATTTTTTCATCTATGCCCTCTCTTTCCCTCACCCTTTGTCCTTTCTCTTCCCTTCCCTGCCCCACTGCCTACCCTATAGTTTCTTGTTTCTGAAGATCATAGCCATCCTTACAGAGCTCCGAAGCGTCAATGCCCAGCATACCCAGAAGCTGCTGAAGCTTCAAGACATCCATCCCTTTGCCACCCCCCTCATGCGGGAGATATTCAACATAATGGAAAACTGAACAGTCAGATCACTTGGAATGCTGTCTAGCACCAAGCAGCCAGTGTACCTCTAACAACCAAGGCTCCAGCTGTCAACCCTTGGATGGACAGAAATCAGCAAGAGTCAATATCACTCTATGCTCTGACCTTCGAGGTCCAGCCTTAACTTCTTGGATTTGTCTTAGACCTTCAATCCTTTCAGAACTCATTCCCATCTGACTTTCCTGGAGAAAAGTGATTATTCTCTGAGGTACCACCTCACACCTATTGGATTGGCTAATATGACAGAAAGGGAAAATGATAAATGTTGGAGAAGATGTGGAAAAATTAGAATACTAATACATTATTGTGGAGTTGTGAATTGATCCAACCATTCTGGAGAGCAATTTGGAACTATGCCCAAATGGCTATAAAACTGTGCATACCCTTTGATCCAGCAATACCACTACTAGGTCTATGTCCCAAAGAGATCATAAAAAAGGGAAAAGGACCCATATGTACAAATATATTTATAGCAGCCCTTTTTGTAGTGGCAAAGAATGGGAAATTGAGGGGATGTCCATTAATTGGGGAATGGATGGACAAGTTGTGGTATATGGATGTAATGGAATACTACTGTGCTACAAGAAATGATGAGCAGGTAGATTTCAGAAAAACTTGGAAAGACTTAACATGAACTGATGCTGAGTGAAGTGAGCAGAAGCGGGAGAACATTGTATACAGTAACAGCCACATCGTGAAATGACTAACTTTGATAGACTTAGGTCTTCTCAGCAATACAGTGATCTTAAACAATTCCAAAAGACTCATGATGGAAAATGCTGATCCACATCCAGAGAAAGAACTATGAGGCTGAATGCAGATCAAAGCAGACTATTTTTACTTTTTTTGTTTTTTTCTTTCTCATGGTTTTTTCTTTTGTTCTGATTCTTCTTTCACAACATGACTAATATGGAAATATGTTTAATATGATTGTACATGTGAAAAAAAGAAAAGTGATTGTTTCCCCCTGAGTCTGTGCCTCTACCTCACCCTTCATTTGTAGATACTGAAGCAATTGGCCTGGCAACTCTCTGGCTTATGAGGGCTGCAGCGGAAAAATTTTTCTCCAGAAAAGATGTTGCTGGTCCGCGGATGGAATTCCAGTGAGATATGGTGGGGGTGCCCTGTGAGGAAGGGCTGGGCAGACTCAAAGCTCGGGTTTGTGTCTGTGGGACTACATCTCCACCTATATACATTAGTACCTCATTCATCACTTCCTCCACTCTTGCTCCTACTTCTTGCTACATAAACCCAGCCTCCATCTTCTTCCATCTACTTGTCCAGATTATCCCATACCTGCTCTGCATGTGAGCTCCTGGATTTGTGTGCATTGGCGTGGGTGTGTGTGCACATGCATACGTGTACTCCTGACTGCATCTGTGGGAATAATAATTAAAGATATTGATTTCTCCTGGTAGATACCCATCCTCCTGCCATGTGGCAGGGAGCTCTACATTAGAGGCATACTCTGCAGCCAGCATATTTACTTGTACTCAGCCTCCAAAGTGGGGCGGCTAGGTGGTGTAGTGGGTAGAGCACTGGGCCTGGAGTTAGGAAAACCTGAATTCAAATCTGGCCTCAGACACTGACTAGCTGTGTGACCCTGGGCAAGTTAATCCTGTTTGCCTCAGTTTCCTCATCCATATAATGAGCTAGAGAAGGAAATGGCAAACCACTCCAGTATCTTTGCCAAGAAAACCCCAAATGGGGCCAAGAAGAGTTGGACGCAACTGAAACATGAAGAACAAACCTCTGAAGTAGGAATATTGGTATATGGCTGTGTGTGCACATGTGTGTATATATACATATTTACACACACACATATATACATACACATACATATATGTATATACACACACATACACATAGGTATATATACATATATTTACACACATACATACACTTGTGTGTGTGTGTGTGTATATATATATATATATATACACATATCTGTTCCTCTTTCTGTGTATTCACAGACTACACATATCATCAGCATTATAAGAGAATTGATGACACATGTGTTCCAATCTTAGCTAAAGCGTTAATATCTTTTGTATTATCCTTGAAAAATGGTCATCCAGGGGCAGCTAGGTGGTACAGTGAGTAGAGCATGGCCCTGGAGTCAGGAGGACCTGAGTTAAAATGTGACCTCAGATACTTGACACACTAACTAGCTGTGTGACCTTGGGCAACTCACTTAACCCCAACTGCCCTGCCTTCTCCCCTCCAAAAAAAAAAAGAAAAATGGTCATCCAGCCTCTGCTTAAACACTTCCAGTGACAGGAGGTTCATTGCCCACTAAGGCAACCCATTCCCTTCTAATTGCTAGGCGATCTAAGCAGACTCTATCCCCTTGTAACATCTACCACTGATCCTAGTTCTTTCCCTTGGGTCAAGCCAGACAAACCCAGCCTTTCTTCCGCATGACAATCTTTCAGATACTTCAAGGCATCTATCACCTTTCCCCCCAAGTATTCCCTTCCTCAAGTTATCACCGAAGGCTATTGACATGTGGTAAGGTCTCCAGTCCCCTATGCCTTCTGGTTGCCCTCCTCTGGATGTCATTCGGCTTGTCAGAGTCCTAGTATATCTTCACTTATCCTTGTATATTTGGAGGTGTTTGCCTGGGTATGCATGCAGTTGTTCATCTCTCTGAGGTCTAGATATGAATCTGCATAGGTATTGTAGAAATAGGGTACACTTTTGAAGAGGGTATTTATCTAGCAGGAGAAAATCTCTGTGTGGTCATATTTACCTTTGTGCCTATCTTTGTGCCTCTGTACTTATATTTCCACTGGTTGATATATCTGTATATCAGAGGTATTTTTATGAAGAATAATGGTCACATTCAGCTAATGCCCCTGACAGAGAACAATCAGCAAATTCTCTTTTGATATTTCTACCCCCCAAATGAAGTTTTATTCAGAGAGAGCTGCCTTGAGTGTGATATATTGATTGTGACCAATTAGTACATGAAAATGTGCTTGAATTTCCACAAGTTACTTTGCAATGTCATGAAATCATTTCACATCAAGAAATTTAGCCAAGTGTTTGTAGTTTCCTTTAAGGCAGAAGTATTTAATTAAACATTAATTAGCCCTAGAAACGAATGCATAACATTTCCAGTAATTTTGAAGCCATGGATTGGGATTTCCTCTAGATTGGGGAAAAAATAAATTTTTCAAAAAAGGTACATATATGGAAACATCATATTTTTAGAAGTAGAAAAGACCTTTGAAGCTATCTAGGCCAGTTCTTTCGCTTTATATACAGACAGGGAAATTTGGATGCAGAGAGGTGATGTGAGCCACCCCGGTCACACAGTGGCAGAACCAGGATTTAAATTCAGGACTCCTGATTCACCAGGCCATTATTTTCTCCTCCTGCTCATCATGCTGCTTAGTTCCTTCTTTTTTCTTCTGGAGGATGGTAACAAGAAGAAAAATGAAAATTGAAATTCATGCAATACCTTTTTTTTGCATCCTTTGCAAATTTAAAAGTCAATTCATTGTTTTAGTAACAGAAAAATGTATTAGGTATATTTTGGTTTCTTCATAAAATGACAATACCTGCTCAGTATATTAAGTTGAAAGTCTAGTCTATTCAGACAATAGCTATGAATTTTCTAATTGAATTTACTTCTGTGATTTTTTTCTGTTTCAAATTTTTGTGACAAAGAGAAAACTGCTAAAGATCGTGTCATCTCTTAGTTTTTATCAGTTGCTGACTTTATAATAAGAGAAGGGAAATTACTAGGTTTTTGGATTTTGGATTTTCACATATTTCAGAGAGTCTGAGGGCTACAAAAGACTGTAGAGAAAGCACTCTTTCAGAAAAGGAAAGTCAAAAGAGCTCCCCTCCCCAAACTTACAGAGTGTCACTTTTGCTACACGAAACTTTGTCAAATCAGGCTCGTTTGGAAATGCATATGTCATTGGACAATATTTGCAAATCCTGTGGGTTCTCCCCCATGCTCCCACCCCTGAACAACCAAATCTAGAGAAATTTCAACTTTTATCATTCAACAAAGAAGTAGATGTCCTTTGGAATCCTTTGTGGATTTCAAGGTCATAGGACCTTTCTCTCAAGTCTTTAGACTCTGACTCTTTTCTGTCCCAGGCCTTCTGTGTAAAGACATGGGAGCTCCTTGTATTAAATCTCTGCAGGTAGAAGTGGATGCTACTCATTGCTGACGTCCACTCCTAAACCTCCTCAGGACAGGAACTTCTCTACCAGCACTTAGTCCAGGGGTTCTTAACCTTTATATATGCCAAAGTCCCCTCTGGTGGCCTGATGAATGGCAAACTTTCTCAGAATAATATTTTTAAATGCATAAATTAAAATACATAAAATCCGAAAGGAAACCAATTACACTGAAATAAAGATGTCCTAGGTCAAAACTCAACAGCAGAAGTAACGTAATGAGGTAAGCCCCTAATTAAACATTTGATATGGAGAGAAAGAAGGCTGAGATGACAAGCCAAGTGTCCCTAACCTTCTCCCCCTAACTTTTTTTTCCTGAACTAAAATCATAAGAACATAGAACTTAGAACTGGAGAGGTCCTGCCTTGCTTCCATGAGGATACCGAACCCAGAGAGTTTAAGTGGCTTGCCCAGAAGGAGATTTTGGATTCTGTGGTTCCAAGTTCTTTGATTCTAAATCCAGTGTTCTTTCCAATTCTAGCCTTGAGGGGTAGAGGAACTGTCAATGGTACAGTCATGAGGATGGGCCTGACCTCCTCCTTGCCGTCAGGCCACATAACCCACATAAGTGAACAATGAGGGTTGGAAGCATTGGCTAAAATAGGGAGGGAGAGGCCTGAAGACTGGAGTGTATGGTACAGAATTAGAGGAGGCCGGAGAGGCAATGGGAGGAGCTCACACTATGTGATCACCCAATCCAGAGCCTGGCTCTGCTTAGAAGAGGAGCTGTGTTTATAGGGTGTTAGGGATGGTGGGGAATACTTAAAAATGTGAATTCCCAATCTTTTTGTGGGTGACGAGCTAGTCTGTCTCATCTGAAGGCTCAAAAGAAGTGGTTGGAGGTGATAACTTCTAAGGTACCTTCTAAGCCTAATAGTTTCTGATTCCATGATTCTAATCATGTGGAGGAAGGTAGGAGGGGGGCAAAGCCTGAGTATATGCCTAAGCTCCTGGGCCCTGCCTCTCAGAAGCAGCCTGGCAAGAGCTTCCTAATGTATGGGGCTGGCTAACATCTGCATCCATGAGAAGGCCCTGAAACTTGAACAGAAGACAAGACAGGCTGTCTTTTCAAGGGAGGAGAGGGAACTGGAGTAGTAGCTACTCAGTTTCCTATAGGTCTCAGTCCCACAGCTCCCACTAAGCCCTGGGTTTTGGCTGCAAACTGGTCCAGTTCCAGGGAGATGAGCATCTCTGAGCAGTGGTCCAAGGAGTCCTCTCTTGATAGGGCAAGCAAAGGAGCTTCCTTCTTTGTTCTGCTTTGAATGGGGCATTAGACAGCCTCTGTTGGTAATAATAGTTCTGCCCATAGAGAGCCCTGACTGTGGTCCCTTCCAAAACCATCCAGCCAGGGTGGTGCATAAGGGGCACAGGCCTCTATTCGAGTTTGGCTAAGGAATGTCCCAGGCCATATCAGGTGAGGCCAAGTGCTCCACCACACCTGGACACATCTGATATTATCCATTGCACTTTGTGCAACCACCCCACACGTTAAGACATCATTCCTTTGATTCCAGGGGCTCTTTTTTAAAATGCAACTACCTTCAGGAAAGTTAAGGTCATTAGATATTCACACTTTAATGCTACTTTTTTTAAGCCATACTATCATACCTCAGTCTTCTCCCAACCCCAGCCTGAGCTGGCCACCCAAGGGAAGTGGGAATCATAAAGACACCATAGGGTATGGGTAAGGAAATATGGGGCCCTGGGTGACAATCTTAGGATGCTAGAATAGCTGGCTTCTTGAAAATTATGAACAACTCCACATGTACAAATGCACAGAAGTCGATATTCTACAGAGTCTGACATGGTATTCTGCCAATCTGATCCCCATTAGATTGTGAGCTCCTTGACGCAAGAGCCATCTTTTCCCTCTTTTGTATCCCCAGCACTTGGCACAGTACCTGGCACATAGTAAGTACTTAATAAATGTTCACTGACTGGCTGACTGATAGTCTATACCTCTCCTCTCTCTGTCGGGATAGTCTATACCTCTCCTCTCTCTGTCGGGATAAGAGCCTCGCTGACCTGTTCTCTAGACAGGGCTTTAGATGAAGCTTTTCATCTCTTTCAATCTGCATTAAGGTTTCTTTGCTTTTTATTTTCCTCCTGCCAAAAAGTGAACTACCCTATCCATACACCACTTGTGGGTCATTTCTCCTCCATCCGTCTTTCACTGTTGTAGTTATTTTTCCATAGTTCATTTTCAAATGATGCTACTTATATTAAAGTCATAGCAGGAGTTCAGAAACACACAGCCCCCTCACTTCAAGGCAATTAGAAGGGCGCTATTGGCCCTCAAGCCAGGAGGATCTGAGTTTAAATAGTAAGTAGTAAAATGTAAAATGGTTAAATGGTATGGGTAATGTCTTTTGACTCACACATAAATTGGATTAAGTAAGGCAGAGTTGTGCAAAGCCAGCCTCACTCTCTCATCCAGTCATCGAAGTCCACTGTCAAGACAGAAGTCAAGATGACCAGTGATAGTTCAAAATGAAGTGGATGACCTTGGCATCTTTGATATCTAACCAAGCTCTAAGTGCTCCACAGGGCCTGCTTTTACCACTTTTATGGCCTGTTGGAACAAATTATTCACATCTGCCTATTCCACTGGGGAAGTCTTCACATGTTTGAGTAGATACCCTTCCACTCCCCTAACTCACCAATGAGTTTGAGGCCTGTCAGTCACCCTTAACCTGGTTTAGCCCATCTGCCAAGACTATCCCTGGGAAGAAGGATTAAATGTATTTTGCTTGGCCCCAAAGGGTAGAAGTAGGAACAATGGAGAGAAATTACCAAGAAGTGTCTTTCAGTTCAATATCAGGGAGAAATTAGAGCAGTGTCCCCCAACATAAAATTGGTGACCTCAAGAAGTTAGTGGGTCTCCCTTCACTTTGTCTCAGAGAGAATGGTAGATCCTAGAAGAATAGAATTGGTTTTGTTTTTGAGTCATTTCAGTTGTGTCCAACTCTACATGAACCCATTTGGGGTTCTCCTGGCAAAGATACTGGAGTGCTTTGCCATTTCCTTCTCCAGCTCATTATACAGATGAAGAAACTGAGGTAAACAGGTTTAAGTGACTTGCCCAGGGTCATACAACTAGTACATATTTAAGGCTGGATTTGAACTCATGATGATACTTCCTGTCTCCAAGCCCAGCACTCTATCCACTGTGCCACCTAATTGCCCTTTGTAGAATTGGTAAGGGTAGAGAAAAGACCCTACCACTGTGGCCCTTAGGACTTCCCTGCATCAGGGTCCCAACTGTCCATCCCTTTCTGAGGGAAACAGACCTTGTCTAACCTTGGGGGACATAATGACATGGAACAAGGAAGCATGGACTGAGGGATGGCACAACAGCACAGGGCACTCCAAAGGGAAGGGACTGGTATTAGGAACGTTATCAGCAAAGACATTATGGAAAAAAAAATCAGCCTAGCAATGGATTGAAACAGAAAAAAGCTGACAGAGGAAAGCATTAGAAGAGAAGATCCTTCTCAAGAGACAGGAGATTAGAAGATCACAGGATCATGGATCCAGAGCTGGAAGGGCCTATCAGGTCATCTAGTCCAAACTCTGTACCCCCCCCCCCATTTTATAGATGAGGAAAATGAGGGAGGATCTGAATCCAGAACATCAGAGTCTAGATCCAGCACTCTTTTGTCTGTACCACACTGGTTTTTTTTTTTTTTTTTGATCTCTTAGGGAAAATGAAGAAGATAACACAACAGATTCTGTAAGACTCCCTAAAAAGACAATGGAGCAATTCTAAGCATTTCTACAATGGTTCAAAAGAACAATCAAAGAATCAAGGGAAGATATCAAAGAAAGAATAGAAACAATACATTTTAAGGAAGAAATTAGCAAGTCTAACCACAGATTAGAAAAACTAGAATAACAGAGACATTCTTTGTATCAGTGGATTCTCTGAAAAAACAAAAGGACATTAGGAAGCAACAATGAAGAAACAGAAAATTTACTCAGATTTCAGAGATCTCATGGGTTCAGGAGTTTGCCCAATGATACAGACTGCACCCCATCCATCTTGTACAATTCTTGTCCATTTCCTCCCAACATTTTGCTGCTGGGGATCTGCCCAGTGTCCTGGAAGGCCTTCCTTCCTTTATCCTGACAACTAGAGCACTCTGACCATGTCACCATCTGTCACTCTTCTCCCTTGAAGTACCTCGCTGGTTCCATGTTGCAGCCTGCTTATGCTCACCATGTCCTACTCTATCATTGTACGCATTGTGATGCTCATTCCTTGGAGGTAGTTTCATTCTATGTCTTCTTGCCTCATAGCAACACCAGTAGAATATTAGTATTGAAAAGATGGAACTTTGTTTCATGGGAAGTTTATGGTCAATAAAAGAGCCTTGCAAAGTGAAAATTCCCTAAAGCAATCCAGCCTGCTCTTCCTGTTCAATTCTGGGACCAATACATTGGCCAGAATCTGTATAGTCTGTCCCATATATACACTATTTTAAAAAAATCTCTATAAGGTAAGAGAAATTATTATTTTCTATTATATTAATAACCAATTATTAAATTAGGATTAAGGCTTTTTGCCTTTATTTCCTTACTTAGGGACCAGCCCCTGTAAGTCAGTCAGTCTCTGAAGGACATTGCTGGTAGATGAGATTGCCCATTCCATGGAACATATTTCTCGATCTTGGGTGGGCCCCCATCCAACTAGAAGATCTTACTGCTGTTTAGAGGGTAAACAGAATCCAATCTGGGTGAATTCATGCCCTGAGGAAATAAGCCCATGTCATTTACCCCTCCACTGGAGTTTAAGGTAGCCTAGCTCAGGAAGGAGAAAACCAGCCAGAGTGGTTTGGGTGGAGAAGATCTGCTTCAGAAGGCTGAGTCTCATGATCAAACCACATTCTCAGCAGGTAGAGCTAAAAGACTTTTAGGCCACATCCTCATTAATATGTCCACTCCCTCATTAATTGTGCACCAATGAGGGTTGATTTTCACCTATTGGGGTACCTACTTTGCCAGAGGTATTTAAGAATTCAGTGATATTTTGTCTTTTGGTTACTGAGAGAAACCACTGACCACCAATTTATTTATTATCAGCTAGCCTAACTAATAAATTAGTTATTAATTACCCAGAAACTCTGTCTCTCAGCCTCTTGATTCATCTCAAAGGTGCCTATCTATAGGAATAGATATGTAGATATTAGATATTTATTAGATTATTAGATATTAGATTATTATTATTAGACATTAGATTTTTTAGATTTGTAGCTATGATTTTATTTAAAATTGTTGCATTAGTATTCATTAATGATATTGGTTAACACTTCTTTCTTTGTTTTATCCTTCCATGGCTTAGTTATTAAAATTATATTTGTGTCATAGCAGGAATTTGTTAGAGTGTTTTCTTCCTTAAATTCTGAGAATAGTATCAGTTGCTATTCTACCTGGATTGGGGGTTTTTATTTTTTGATTTGGAATTCAGTGTTTCCTTTACAGTTATCTAGTTCTTTCATTCCATGAGAGTGGATTTTAAATTTTCCCAATTTTTTTTGCTTATCTTTTCCAGACTATTTTGTTACATTTAAAAATGAGCTGTGTTTCTTGGGTGGAAGGGGCATTGTCTCAAGCTTCTTGTGCTGGGGGCTGTGGGCCCTGGCTGCTTGCCTGGTGTTGCACAGGTGCTGTGGTGGGGGGTGGGGCCTGGTCACTCACTTGGTCCTGTGCTGAGGCCCGCTAGCAGAGGGGGGGGGGGGGGGGCTGGTGTTGTGCCAGCGCCGTGGGGCCTCTGTCACTGATCTTTGTTGGAGCTTGGGACCCTCTGCTGGCTTGCTGGGACACTGCCTGCCCTGGACTCCACTCCCCTTTTACCCAAGTGAGACAGACCTTTCCTGATGACCTACCAAGTTGTTTTGGGCTGGAAAATTGTTTCTTCACTGTTCTGTTGCCTTTTGGAATATTGGTTCTGCTACTGGAATGTTCTACTGTTTGGTTCTACTGTTCTACTGTTCCAGAATTAGTTTTGAGGCTTTATTTTACAGTTATTTAGAGATGAATTTGGGAGAGTTCAGGCAATTTTCTGCTTATGCTCTTGGCTCCTAGAAGACAAGTTTTTTTTTTTAAGGAGTATAACATTAAAAAACAGGGCAACATATAGTCACTTGTCATCACCATGGATGAGGTCCAGCAGGATCCAAAGGGAAGAAGAAATACCAATAGACAGTTAAGTCCTCCAGATGCTATTTTTTTTGGTGCCAAATGCATAAAGTACCAGAACACTGAAGAGCCCTACAAATAGAATCCATAATTACACAAGAGTTCAGTTTAATTTGGAGTTCTTAACTTGGGGTCTGTGAACTTAATTTTTGTTTTTAAAAATTTAATAACTGCATTTCAATATTATTGGTTTGTTTTGTAATCTTATGTATTTTATTTTATGCATTTAAAACATTATTCTGAGAAGGGTTCCAAAGGCTTCACCAGACTGACAAAGGGGTCTATGACACAAGAAAAGCTCTGGTATAGCCATTCACAAAAGAAAAACCAAATGGATGAAGAATTTCTATTATATAGATTATGATATGCATTTGGAACTCTTAATCAGCAGTCCATCAGTACATCTTGGACAGACACTGGAACCAGAATTGAATAGAGGAAGTGGTATGGATTGTTGTTTAAGAATTATATAGTATTTTAATGACTTAAGGCTTCTCTTTGAAATAAAGATTCATCTTTTTAACATCAATTTTTTTGGTTAGAACCTATCACAGGAGGCAGCCCTATATGGACCTTTGTGGCAAGAGGAAGAATCTAAGTAGAGCCGAACATCAGAGAAGTCCCAGAGTCCTTTAAGGAGAAGCCTAGTTTTGGCCTCTATGCTTAGGATCAGCCAGGACTTGCCTACTCCATTCAGAAATGAAGTGTGGAGCTTGATCTAAGCTCTCAGTGTAGACATTGAGTCTGCTTAGATGAGAAAACTAAGGAAAACAACAAATACTATGAGTAAATACCTTAGGCTAATAGATGCTTAGGGGGTAAAACCTAGGGAAGAGAGTGACCTTAAAAATCCAATTAAAACATGAAAAATATATTGCCATAAAGAACACAAGAGTACATGGAAGAAAAAATACTACAAGCTGCCAAAAAGAATTCAAATATTGGGGGCGAAGCCAAGATGGCGGCTGGAAAGCAGGGACTTGCGTGAGCTCCCTGCCAGGTCCCTCCAAAAACCTACAAAAAATGGCTCTGAACCAATTCTAGAACTGCAGAACCCACAAAATAGCAGAGGGAAGCAGGGCTCCAGCCCAGGACAGCCTGGATGGTCGCTGGATGAGGTCTATCATGCATGGAGCTGGGAGCAGAGGGGAGCGGAGCTCAGCGTGGGCAGCGGCAGGGCCAACCAGACCAGGAGCCAAGCGGAACAGGCCCTAGCTCCCTGAATCAGTGAGCGGTGGCAGTTACCAAACTTCCCAACCCACGAACACCAAAGACAACAGAGAAAGTTAGTGGGAAAAGCTGTGGGGGACAGAGTGAAAAGAGTTCATGGTTCAGCCACCACCCTGGGGGTAATGGGGGTGGTGCAGCTACAGAACGACAGCTGCAGCTACTTCCAGCCCCAGGCCCACTTGGTGGGAGGAATTAAGTGGCAGATCAGAGCAAGAGTGCAGAGCCTGCTTAAGATTTGCATCAGGTCCGGGTTGGCGGTTCTGGGGGAAAGAGGAGTGCTGGTGTGGCAGAGCTGGCTATATAGAAATAGCTCTGAAATCAATGGCGCATCCCCTCAAGCTTGGAACAAAGTACTCTTTGCTCTACAAGCAGTCATACCCCTACGAAAAACTCAAGGGTCAAGTAAGTTGGCTGGGAACATGGCCAGGCAGCGAAAACACACTCAGATTCAGTCTCAGACTTTGGAATCTTTCTTTGGTGACAAAGAAGCCCAAAACATACAGCCAGAAGAAGTCAACAAAGTCAAAGAGCCTACATCAAAAGCCTCCAAGAAAAACATGAACTGCTCTCAGGCCATGGAAGAGCTCAAAAAGGATTTGGAAAAGCAAGTTAGAGAAGTAGAGGAAAAATTGGGACAAGAAATGAGAATGATGCGAGAAAACCATGAAAAACAAGTCAATGACTTGCTAAAGGAGGCCCGAAAAAATACTGAAAAAAATATTGAAGAAAACAACACGTTAAAAAATAGACTAACACAAATGGCAAAAGAGCTCCAAAAAGCCAATGAGGAGAAGAATGCCTTGAAAGGCAGAATTAGCCAAATGGAAAAGGAGGTCCAAAAGACCACTGAAGAAAATACTACCTTAAAAATTATATTGGAGCAAGTGAAAGCTAGTGACTTTATGAGAAATCAAGATATTATAAAACAGAATCAAAGGAATGAAAAAGTGGAAGACAATGTGAAATATCTCATTGGAAAAACCACTGACCTGGAAAATAGATCCAGGAGAGATAACTTAAAAATTATTGGACTACCTAAAAGCCATGATCAAAAAAAGAGCCTAGACATCATCTTTCAAGAAATTATCAAGAAAAACTGCCCTGATATTCTAGAGCCAGAGGGTAAAATAGAAATTGAAAGAATCCACAGATCGCCTCCTCAAAAAGATCCCAAAAAGAAAACTCCTAGGAATACTATCACCAAATTCCAGAGCTCCCAGGTTAAGGAGAAAATACTGCAAGCATCCAGAAAGAAACAATTTGAGTACTGTGGAAAAATAATCAGGATAACACAGGATCTAGCAGCTTCCACAGTAAGGGACTGAAGGGCTTGGAATATGACATTCCAGAGGTCATTGGAGCTAGGATTAAAACCAAGAATCACCTACCCAGCAAAACTGAGTATAATGCTCCAAGGCAAAATATGGATTTTCAATAAAATAGAGGACTTTCAAGGTTTCTCAGTGAAAAGACCAGAGCTGAATAGAAAATTTGACTTTCAAACACAAGAATCAAGAGAAGCATGAAAAGGTAAACAAGAAAGAGAAATCATAAGGGACTTACTAAAGTTGAACTCTTTTGTTTACATTCCTACATGAAAAGATGATATGTATGATTCATGAGACCTCAGTATCATAGTAGCTGAAAGGAATATGCATATATATATGTGTGTGTGTGTGTGTGTGTGTGAGTGTATGTATATATACATATATATATATACACATATGTGTGTGTCTAAGTATGTATATATGTAGGTGTGTGTATATATATATATGTATATATATAGACAGAGGGCACAGGGTGAGTTGAATATGAAGGGATGATATCTAAAAAAATAAAATCAAATTAAGGGATAAGAGAGGAATATATTGAGAGAGGGAGAAAGGGAGAGATAGAATGGGGTAAATTATCTCGCATAAAAGTGGCAAGAAAAAGTGGTTCTGTAGGAAAGGAAGAGGGGGCAGGTGAGGAGGAATGAGTAAATCTTGCTTTCATCGGATTTGACCTGAGGAGGGAATACCATACACACTCAATTGGGTATCTTACCCCACAGGAAAGAAGGAGGGAGAAGATAAGAAAAGGGGGGATGATAGAAGGGAGGGCAGACAGGGGGAGGAGGTAATCAAAAACAAACACTTTAGAAAAGGGACAGGGTCAAGGGAGAAAATTCAATAAAGGGGGATAGGCTAGGAAGGAGCAAAACATAGTTAATCTTTCACAACATGAGTATTGGTGGAAGGGTTTTACATAATGATACACATGTGGCCTATGTTGAATTGCTTGCCTTCTTAGGGAGGGTGGGTGGGGAAGGAAGAGGGAGAGAATTTGGAACTCAAAGTTTTAAAAACAGACGTTCAAAAACAAACAAAAAAAGTTTTTGCATGCAACTAGGAAATAAGATACACAGGCAATGGGGCGTAGAAATTTATCTTGCCCTACAAGAGAAGAAAGGAAACGGGGATGGGAGGGGAGAGGGGAAACAGATGGGAGGGCTGACTGGGGAACGGGGCAACCAGAATATACGCCATCTTGGATTGGGTAGGAGGGTAGAAACAGGGAGAAAATTTGTAATTCAAACTCTTGTGAAAATCAATGCTGAAAACTAAATATATTAAATAAATTAAATAAAAAAATTTAAAAAAAGAATTCAAATATCAAGGGGCAACAGCAAGTATCACACAAGATTTGGCAGCTTCCAAGTAAAGGAGAAAAGAGCTTGGAATCCAATATTCCAAAAGGCAAAAGATAAACACTTACAACTAAGAATAACCTACACAGCAAAACTGAGTATATTCTGACAGGGGAAAAAGTGAATCTTCAATGAAGTAGATTTCTAAGAATTCCTGATGAAATGGCCAGAATTGAGCAGACCTTTTAAGATGGAAATTTAAGAGTCAAGAAAAACAAAGAAAAGTATAGAAAAGTATAAATATTTGTGTAATTGCAAGGGAATATCTGAGGATGGATTGTTTAAATGCTAATTGAGGGATAAGAACAAATGTCTTCTCTGAACTCCAGTATCTTTAGGGGTCATACAGAAAGGTAAAGATAGTAGAGGGCTTGTGTTTTGATGGCCTCAGAAAAAGACAAAAAAGGGAGGGACAAGGAACTGTCCTGGGGAAGAAAGGAGGAGAAAGTGGAAAGAGATCACCATCATGTAGTAGAGAACCATGAGATGAAGAGTATTTCATCATGAAGGAAGAGGTGAGGGGACAGATATCTTAGGAACTTCACTTTTATCTAAGCCAGATAGAGAAAGATCTCACACAATACACAGACATGCATTGAGAGAGAGAAATACATTAAACTCGAAAGGAAAATAGGAGGAAATGGACAAGGGATGGGGAGAGAAGGGCCTAAGATAGGATAGGGGAGGGAAATAGGCAAAGGAAAATCAAATGTCAGAAAGAACATCAGTATTCCTTCAGTGATGCTATATTGAAATTGGGAGTCACCAAAAGGGCATTAGAGAGGTGTACATTGAGTACAGGGCAGCAACAAAGAATTGTATAAAAGAAGTGGTATAACAGATATCATCAGAGAGATGTATGACAGAAAAGCAGGTGGCTTGAGAGAGAACGAGACAACTTATGTCCTCTACTGGTATCCACACAATGTTGAAATATCTAGAGGAAGGCCCTGAGCACACTGGTTGAATACTTCATGGAGTATTTATAGAACACGGACAAGAGTCACACTGGATGACAGAATGTGCGTGGGTTTTGAGCTTCACCCCTGGACGAATTATCGGCACTACAGAGCTGTCAAAGCGTGGAAGCTAATTTCACTTATTGTATTTGGCACATTGTCCAGATCTATGAAGATCTTATTGGAATTTAGTTCTGTCCCCGGTGTGTTTAGCTATCATTCAAACTTGATAATTGTGCCATATTTACCTTCTTCCAAGTCATTGATAAAAATAATAAATAACGGCAAAAGACAGATTTCCTTAGGCTTTTCTCTAGAGACTTCATTACAAAATAACATTCAGATATTAATGACTATACTTTGGATCTGGTCATTTGATCAGTTTCAGTCAATTAAGAAGTATTCATTAAGTGCCTCCTATGAGCCAGGCACTGACCTGGCAGCTGGGCATATAAGCATAAAGAATGGGACACTCTCTCCTGTCAAAGATGGAATCAACATAATTGTTTGGTAATTTCGAATCCAGCCCACTGTTTAGTGGCTAGCGTGAGAAACTTTGTCAGATGTTTTGCTAGTCAAATTATTTCTACATCTTTTCCCTGTGTTACCAGTCCAGGAATCCTATCAGAAGCAAATGAGTTTAATCTGTCAAGTTCTATTGATGAAGGCCCCCTGCTTTATTCTACAGATGAAACAATGGAACAGAGTAACACTAGTTAGCATTTACATAATGCACCTTACAAATATCTAATTTTACCCCTACAACAACCCTAGGGTGTAGGTACATTTATCATCCCCACCTCACAGTTAAGGAAACTGAAGCACATGAATTCAATGACTTGCCCAGGGTTACACAGCTAATAAGAATCTGAGGTCCTATTTTTGCTCAGATCTTGCTGATTCCAGGCCTAGCACTGTATGCACTGGGTCATTAGCTGCCTTGCTCATTGAGCCTGAGCTGGAAGTAACTGATGAAGCCATCTCATCCAGTTTATGCTCGTACATGAGTCCCTTCGACAATTACCCTAAACGATTGTTGACCCTTCATTTAAAGATTTCTAGGGAGATGCTGGAGGGGCTGTGGGGTAGTGATGTTACTACTGGGCCCTTACCGTGAAGGGATCAATATAAGAAGAAAAGTACTCATATGTACAAAAATGCTGGTAGCGGCAATGTGCCTATCAACTGGGAAATGGCTGAGTTAATTATGGCGCATGAATTTTATGGAATATCATTGTGGTATATGAAATGAGAATTGGGTTCAGAGAAACCTGAAACTTGGGAAGACTTGTAAGTTGATAAAGAGTGAAATGTCAAGAATGAAGAACAATTTATATATTTTTTATATTTTTTCTGTATATATTTCATTTAATATTTCAGCTTTCAACATTGATTTCCACAAGATTTTGAGTTACAAATTTTCTTCCCATTTCTACCCTCCCCCCATTCCAAGATGGCATATATTCTGATTGCCTCATTCCCCAGTCAGCCCTCCCCTCTTTCACCCCATTTCCTGCTCCCCCCCATCACCTTTCCCCTTACTTTCTTGTAGGGTAGGATAGATTTCTATGCCCCATTACCTACATATCTTGTTTCCCAGCTGCATGCAAAAAATTTTTTTTAAGCATCTGCTTTCAAAACTTTGAGTTCCAAATTCTCTCACCTCTTCCCTTCCCACCCACCCTCCCTAGGAACGCAAGCAATTCAGCATAGATCACACATGTATCATTATGCAAAACACTTCCACAATGCTCATGTTGTGAAAGGCTAACTATATTTCCTTCCATCCCATCCTGTCTCCCTTTATTCAATTTTCTCCCTTGATCCTGTCCCTTTTCAAATGTGTTTGCTTTTGATTACCTCCTCCCCCTATCTGCCCTCCCTTCTATCATCCCCCCTTTTTTATCCCCTTTCCCTTACTTTCCTGTGGAGTAAGATACCCAACTGAGTGTGTATGTTATTCCCTCCTCAAGTTGAATCCAGTGAGAGTAAGATTTGCTCATTCCCCCTCACTTGCCCCCTCTTCCCTTCCAACAGAACTGCTTTTTCTTGCCACTTTTATGTGAGATAATTTACCCCATTCTATCTCTCCCTTTCTCCCTCTCTCAATACATTCCTCTCTCACAATTTACATTTATTTCATTTTTTTAGATATCATCCCTTCATATTCAACTCATCTTGTGCCCTCTGTCTATATTCCCTTCAACCCCCTAATACATCATCTTTCCATGTAGGAATGTAAACATAACAGTTCAACTTTAGTAAGTCCTGTATGAATTGTCTTTCTTGTTTGCCTTTTCATGTTTCTCTTGATTCTTGTATTTGAAAGTCAAATTTTCTATTCAGCTCTGGTCTTTTCATTGAGAAAGCTTGAAAGTCCTCTATTTTACTGAAAGTCAATATTTTGCCTTGGAGCATTATACTCAGTTTTGCTGGGTAGGTGATTCTTGGTTTTAATCCTAGCTCCACTGACCTCCGGAATATCATATTCCAAGCCCTTTGATCCCTTAAGGCAGCGGCTGCTAGATCCTGTGTTATTCTGATTGTGTTTCCACAATATTCGAATTGTTTCTTTCTGGCTGCTTGCAGTATTTTCTCCTTGACCTGGAAGCTCTGGAATTTGGTGACAATATTCCTAGGAGTTTACTTTTTGGGATCTTTTTCAAGAGGCAATTGGTGGATTCTTTCAATTTCTATTTTACCTTCTGGTTCTAGAATCTCAGGGCAGTTTTTCTTGATAATTTCTTGAAAGATGATGTCTAGGCTATTTTTTTGATCTCATTTTCTCATAAAGTCACTAGCTTCCACTTGCTCCAATCTAATTTTTAAGGTAGTATTTTCTTCAGTGGTGTTTTGGAACTCCTTTTCCATTTGGCTAATTCTGCCTTTCAAGGCATTCTTCTCCTTATTGGCTTTTTGGAGCTCTTTTGCTATTTGAGTTAGTCTTTTTTTAAGGTGTTGTTTTCTTCAGTATTTTTTTTGGGTCTTCTTTAGCAAGTTATTGACTTGTTTTTCATGATTTTCTTGCATCACTCTCATTTCTCTTCCCAACTTTTCCTCTACTTCTCTTACTTGCTTTTCCAAATGCTTTTTGAGCACTTCCATGACCTGAGCCCAATTCATATCTTTCTTGGAGGCCTTTGATGTAGGCTCTTTGACTTTGTTGACTTCTTCTGGCTGTATGATTTGATCTTCTTTGTTACCAAAAACTGAATCTAGAGTTTGAGTTTGAGTCTGTGCTTGAGTCTGAGTTCATTTTTGCTGCCTGTTCATGTTCCCAGCCAACTACTTGACCCTTGAGCTTTTTGTCAGAATATGACTGCTTGTAGAGTAGAGAGTACTTTGTCCCAAGCTTTGGGGTCCTAGCACTGCTGTTTTCAGAACTACTTCTGCTCCACCGTCACCCCAGGCTCTGCCACAGCAGCGCTTCTCCTCCCCCAAGAACCAACCAGGACTGCAATTCAGATCCAAGCAGGGCACAGCAAGAGATTCTGCCTTTGTGCCCACAAAGCGCTCCTTGCTTTCCCGCTCTGATGTGCTGCTAGATTCCTCCCACTGTGTGAGCCAGGGACTTGAGAAACCGCTGATACTGGCTCTCTGGAGGCAGCCTCAGGAGCTTCTTGCTGCTGCTACCACCACCACTGCACATCTTCCTCCACCCCCAGAGCTGGTGGCTGGACCACTCTGAACTCGATCCTGCAGTTTCCCCCTAACCTGCTCTTTGGCATTTGTGGGTTGAGACGTCTGGTAATGCCACAGCTCACTGTTTCATGGCCCCAAGGCCTCTGAAGAACAATTTATACATTAACAATAACACAGCAGACAAATAACTTTGAAAGACTTAAGAACTCTGATGATTGCAATGACCAACCACGATTCCAGAGGAATCAGAAGCATGCCACCCGCCTCTTGACAGAGGCTGATGGACTTAAGATGAAGAATAAGACATATTGCAAGACTGATACAATCTGAGAATTTATTTTGTTTGATTATGCACAATTGTTATACGGGTTTTTTTTTCCCTTTTTTCATTTGGAGGGATCAAAGTGGGATAGAGAAAATAAACATTTATAAGAAAAAAGACTTTCCAATGTCGGATAATTTATGACATACCTTGTGAGGCAGCTCATTCTATTTTTGACCCGATGTACCAGTCTCATAAAAGTAATTTCCAATCATTGTACCTAATTCTGTCCTCTGAGGCCGAGCACTCGTATCCTTCTTCCAAACAACCATGACAGCCTTTCCAAAACCCAAAGACAATTGGGGAAAATCATCAAACTGTGTGGGTCGCACTACAAGTTTATGTTCTATAATCCCAAATGGGCCTTCACTGAGCCAAAGCAAACCTTTCACACCTTCCTCATTGATTCACTATCCCACTCATCACAACAGCTTTTCTAAACCTTTATCTTCTCCTCAAAAGTCTCCTCTCTTCCCTTTCCCCCCGTCCTTTCAACAGAGAACCTTGTCACATATTTTCACTGAAAAAAATTAAGACCATTTACCAAGAATTTCCTTTTATGCCCTCCTCCTCTTTCATGTCACTGAGGTGCTTGGTTCACCCGTCTCGAATGAACATGTGTCCTTTTTTTTTTTTTTCCCAAGGCTAGAGCTTCTACATGCAGAAGTGATTCCGTTCATCCTGTCTTCTCCAGTGCACCCACCCTGACTTTGGCACTGACCTTCCACCACTCCCTGTCTTCTGGCTGCTTCCACTACTGCTTACTAATATGCTCATGTCTCCCTCATCCTTAGAGAGTATTCCCATTAGCTATCCTTCTATAGCATGCCTCCCTTTCTGGTCTAAAGTCCTTGAAAAGGGCATCCACAGAAGGCTACTTTCTTTCCTCTCACTCCCTTAACTCTGTAGTCTAGCTAACTTCTGACTCCATCATTCAACCAACACGCTCTTCACAAAATTACTAATTATCTCTTAATTGTTAAATCTAAAGGCCTTTTCTCATTCCTCATCCTTCTGGCCTTTGACACTGTTGACCATTCTCTTCTTGATCTTTCTTCTTTTCAGGTTCTTGTGACATATCTTTCTCCTGGTTTTCCTCTTAGCAGTCCGACGGTTCCTTAGTCTCCTTTGTTGGATCTTTATCCAGATCATGACCATTAATTCTGAGTTTTTCCTAAGGCTCTGCCCTGGACCCTCCTCTCTTCTCTTTAACTTGTTGAGCTGGTTATACTGGAAACATTAAAATCAACATATCCAAAATTGAATTCATTATCTTTCCCCCCAAACCCTTCCCTCTTCCTAACTTCCTTATCGCTGTTGAAGTTACCACCATCCTCCTGATCACTCTTGACTACTCGCTCTCTGTATCTAATTAATTGTCAAGGGCTGTCACTTTGATGTTTGTAATGTCTCTCATATAAGCCCCTTTCTTTCTTTTGATACTCCCACCACCCTGGTGCAGGTTCTTACCACCTCACACCAGGACTACAGTAATAGCTTGCTGGTTGGTTTCCCTGTCATCTCTCTTTGAACTCAGCTGTCCAATTTATCTTCCAAAGGTGTAGTCCTGACCAGGTAACTCCTATCCATAAACTCTAGTGACCCCTTGTTATCGCCAGGATTAAATAGAAAATGCTCCATTTGGCATTCAAAGCCAATGACTGGTCATTTCCACTGACTGTCCCTCATGCCTGGAATTCTATCCCTCCTCATCTCTGCCTCTTGGATTCCCTGTCTTCCTTCAGGTCTCACCCAAAGTCCCAGTCTGTAAGTTCCCCTCAATCTTAAGTGCTTTCCCTCCAAGATTGTCTCAAACTTGCCCTAATATATATCTTGTTTGTAGAGAGGGTTATATGTTGCCTCCCCCGTTAGACTTTATATAAGCAGAAGTTTTTTTCCTTTGTATTGCCAGTGCTTACCACAGTGCCTTGCTCATAATAGGCATTATAACTGTCATTTGGCTAACTGATTACATCCCCCTAGAGACTTCCTTTCCAAAGGTGAAATATCCTTACATTTTCCTTCATTTAGCAATAATCTTGAGGTACTCTGCTCTCTAGAATTCTTTTCAGCTGGTCCTCCCTAAATTGTGGTGCTAGAACTGAACCCAGTATAGTTGATGTGGTCTTCGACATTGTTGCTTTCTAGTCGTGCAGCTCAAAGATACATCAGCCTCACACAGAACTGGGTGTCAGAAGTCCTGTTTTCTAATCTTAAGCCTGATATTATTTAGCTGGGTGCTTTTAGGCAAGTTATTTCATCTTTATGGATCACAGGGGTGGGGAGTAGTGGGCTAAGACAAAAATGCATTTTTCAGGAGTTAAGGCATACACTTTAGTCTGCTGGAAGTCCAATTTACTCCATCTACTCATTTAAATTGTCCCTGCATATAAATAGCTATAGACATTAAGTAAATAACAAGGTTGAGCACATTTAATCCCAGGCTGCTAGTGACCAGTTCCTAAGTGGCATGAAGGTATCTTTTAGGTTTGAGCAGTCTTTTTCTTACTGACATATCCTTAGGTAAATGCATGGCAAGACCATTCTGCAGATGCCACAGAAAATGATTTTTATTAGTATTTGGTTTTGGGGGGCAGGAGGGTGAGAGGGAGGGTAGTTACAAAAAAAGAAACCAGCCTGTGTCCAATATAAATTTGTTTTATTGAAGCAGTGAAGTCACATGACCTTGCATCTAGATTTTAGGATGGTCACAGAATTGGCCACGGGAGCCAGCCCTGAAAACGATGTATTTCTTTGCACTAATAGACATATTGTGTTTACATACAGCATCCAGGATTGGAAATCACCAGACTCAAACACAGCATGTGTTGATTTATTGGGAAGTACAGCCTCACTGGAAATGGTGTTCATATAGTCTTACAAATCACCACCCAGTAACATCAATGGGATGAAGCTTTAAAAAAAAGCAAAAAACAGTTACCCCAAACCAAGAGCACAGTGTTCAAAGCCGGCAGTATACAATTGGTAGTTTGTCCCTTGAACTGGACATTTCCTTTCTTTTCAAAAGTAGTTTGCTGAAATCCCCTTTTCATCAAATCCAATAACATACTAAATATAAGCTGTACCCCTTGGACAAGGCAATGGAATAACAGTTTATTTGGAGGGGAAAAGAGAGAAAACACATCTACATCTTGATTTTTGTAACAAAGATTCATATTTCATTAATTTAGGGAAAGGGGAAAGTAACGGCAGTCAACAGAGCAGTGGCAAATTAGAGAGGACAAAGAAAGAGGGCTGGGAACTGAAATAAAGACCACACACTTCCGAATTTGAATTTCATTTCCAGGCTAACCTACTTTTTATTTAATGCAAATTACAGTACCAGTTAACTATTTCCAAACTGAGTCACACAGAACGAAATGTATTTACAAGGGAATGGGGGAAGGAAAAAAAAAAACATTAAGCATACTGTCCACAAAAAAGTATATATTTAAATGAAAAAAAAATTCAGTCACAGAGGCATTCAAGTAGTAATAATGTTATACAGGTTTTGCTTTTCCTTTAAATCAAGACAGATTTGCACAAGTGTTTGCAATAGTTTGTATACAACCCACAGTCCTTTATATATATATATATTTATATATATTTAGATTTCTGTTTCTAATATGGAAGTGGTCACGCTAATCGGTGTGTGTACAGGCCCAAGTGATCCATCGGCAACACATTTATAAATGCAAATTTTACAGGCAAGCACATTTTCATACATCTATCTGCATCTCCCTGTAGACAGATATATAAAAAAGTTTAGAATGAATTAACACAAGGAAGCTACTTCTCAAGCTAACCCCTTATGCATGGTTTGTCATTTTGCTTTTATTGCAGAGGTGCAAAATGGTGCGACAAACTTGAATAAAATCGGGCATGACCCCTGTGAAAATAATCTAAACCCCAGGGATTACTTTTCAAAACTTCAGAAAGGCAGGCCCTGGTCTGGTTACTTGTCTGTGCTTCTAAGTTGTCTGTTTTACCTTCAATGGCTCAGGTTTCTACCAGAAAAGACTAAAATACTGGTAAAGGATGCTTAGTTTTTTTTGTAGGGGGGAAAAAAGTTTGGCTCCATCAAGATTTAGAATTTTGCTAATCGTGAACTGTAGGAACCCGATGCAATTGTTTTCTTAAAACGAATGTTAACTACTGGGGATCTAGCATTGGCCAAACTTTGTTTTTGTTTTGTTATTTTTTAGAATGTCCAAAGTTAGACTTTTCAAAGGGAAATGGCAAGAAATTTTAAACATAATAATACCAGTGTCTTGATATCCACAGGGTCAGAGAATATAGTTCTCCCAGAAACCTTTGCATTAGTGCAGACAAAATGACTGGTCAGCCATACTTTGCTAAAAACAAACCAAAAATATTTTTAAAAAATCGAGTGGACTGTTAACAGAACAAAAAAATTACATCACTGTCACGTCACTAGAAAAAAAAAGGTGCCGTCTTTTGCCTTGCTGGAATGAACAACAAGATGTGTCAAAAATAGCAACCTTTGGTTTGGTAAAGATTTTTTTTCTTCTCTTCAAGACATCATATGTAGAATACTTGGAGGCAAAACATAAATGGCTGTGATTTTTTCCTTGTTTTAAAAAAAGCCTTTGTGTTGGGCGCATAATAAAAATTAAACTGATTTTAATTAAGAATTTATAAATGACATTTTATTGGAAGGGGTGAGAGTGGCAAGAAGAAGGGAGCGAGCTAAGAGTTCTTGTTAAAACAACAGTATTTTAACTGAAATGGTCCTACATATTGTAGCCACCAGTAATTAGGATGTGATATTCTGAACCATTTTTTCTCAAGCTGTGGTCCTATGATGATATTTTTGACTCATAAAATCAAATTCTCTCTCTCGGGGGGAGGGGATGGGGAGAAGGAAGGAAGGAAGGCAAAGAGAGGGAGAAAATGAACCCAAAGGAAGGCTCCCAGAATCTGCTGTTCACAAGACCCCTGGACGTAGGGCTTGGGGAAAGACGAGCAAAAATCTAACCTAGCTGATCCCTGCCCCAGCTTTAGGGCAAGTTGGTGCTGGGTGGGTGATGGGCAAAATAATGAAACCGGTCACTGCTACTGGGGAGGAAACCAACATTCAGAACCAAAACAAAGTCGGGGCGTGAGTAAAATGAGTTAGAACGTGGTTTCCTCTCTTTCCACTACTAAGCATGGTATCACTGAAACCTTAACAGCACTCGTAACAGCTGTGGGAAGGGCTAAATGCTGCTTTGTGAGACATCAGTTAAAAGAGGGAATGGGGACACAGAAAAGGGAAACAAAATTATAAAACAAAACAAAAAACAAAACCAAAAACGAACCATGGAAGCGAAGGCACTCCAAACTATATAGATACACTATACATTGCTAGAGTTATTGTTACAATAATACAGGCCGGTACCTACTGTACAGAGTTAAAACTATATGGCTTTAAAAAGCTCGTCTACATTTTGTCTGATTATTAAACAGAATCGCTGCCCTGAACAGTAACTTTTTGCTCATTAATAACAGTTCCTGGGTCCACATATTTACATACAAAACAATAAAACTTAAATTTAAAAACATCAAAAGAAAATCTAATGTACAAGCTTGAATTTGGTGAGGAGCTTTTTATTATTATTATTATTTACAAAAAGATATTCAGAGACCTGGATCTCGCTTGTATAAAAGAGTTCTGTGATCCTGTCATGATCCTTGAGAAAGTAAAATCATCGGACCTCAGCCCTCACACACACAAAACAAAATAAAAAGGAGAGAAAAGCGCTTACATTTCCCTCTTCTTTTTCTTCCTTCTCCTCCTCCTCCTTCCATCCTCAGGAAAAAAAAGACACAAA
Organism: Trichosurus vulpecula; assembly: GCF_011100635.1. Classification (NCBI taxonomy): domain Eukaryota; kingdom Metazoa; phylum Chordata; class Mammalia; order Diprotodontia; family Phalangeridae; genus Trichosurus; species Trichosurus vulpecula. The sequence continues at coordinate 338,607,262 of NC_050574.1, read as the reverse complement.
ATGTTTCCTGATATAAGCAGTGATTTTATGGACTTTGGAAAATACTACCCAAGTCCAGAGTAATGTCTGTCTCCAAATCTGTGGCTGGGTATTGTCTTAAAGTATATCCATTATTAGTTATTAACCTGCCTTTTAAATCTTCTATAAATTCTTTTGGAAAACTTATAATCAAAGCCTTATTCCCCTTTACAGGATTTTGCGGGCAAGTTTCATGAATTTAGACTTCTTTCAGATTCTAATTATAATAGTTAATCAAACTAAGAATATTTGTGAGGGCTTTTTTTTTTTTGGGCTGTGTGTGTTTTTTTCTTTCCTCTACTATGCTATACCCAGAACTTTCAAACACCCCAAAGAGTGTTGCTGAATGAGTGAAAACTAAGATGTCTCATAGTTTTCTTTCTGGGTATCAGTTCATCTCAGCAGGAGGCAACCATCTCTCAGACACCCTTTTTGTCAAACAGCAGGGCAGTGGAGATGTCAGTGCCCATTTTCAGGACTACTAAGAGACTGATCTTCCAAATGGGTTGGAAGGTGAGACATTCAAATGCCTACATGACTTCCTGTAAAAATGAGGAGGGTGAGGGCAAGTTGAACGCTCAGAGAGAGACAAGCCTCCGCCCTTTTTGCCTCCCAGCCAGCTCTGCTGTTGCTAGTTTATCCTTGGAAGGTGTTTGAGGAAGGGTAGGCAGGAGGGAAGGGGCCATCACTTAAAAGGATCTTTAAATGTAAAATACAACTGATTGTGCCTTAAAGAGTCACAGGTCAAGTAATGGCCCATAAGCACCAAGGTGACTAAGGTTCATTTTAGTGAGTATATAAGGCCCACATGGACACCAAACTCACAAGTATAAAACAGACCAGTTCTGAAAAGACTATTTCTACATTGCAAATATAATCCATCCACCCTCCTGGCTTTCCAAGGAATATTGCTTTTACTTCAAAAACAGAGACTTTGATTCTGACATCATTCACTGATACAGAAAGAAAACAGAACAAGATAATTAACTGGAAAAAAAAAGCATTCTTCTCATGCTTCAATCAGACAATTTTGATATTGTAGACAAAAAATAAAAAAGCAGTATTGAATATATGTATACATGTATATATATAATATATATACACACACATTTATATAATCAGCTTTCCTATAAGTCAGCAGGTACAAGTACTTTTTATATAATTTTGATGCCTAGTTTATTAATATTTTTACCATTTTAATATCATAATGGCGTATCTGACATGCATCAATAAATAAAATTAAAAAAGCATGAGGTTAAAAAAGAATGAAATTAAATATAGATTCTAGATTTGGATTTAAAATTAGAACTATGTATAGAATGTGGCAATTTGCAAGCTCAACTTTCAATAAAAAATTACGAAAAATAAACCAGTAGACTGTTACAGTTCACATTATAAACTATAGTGTCCTCTCATGGTGTATCTTTGCAAGGGAAGCAATTTTAGAGCAAAACCTGGAAAAATATATTCACAGCGGCCATTTGCCAAAGAGCCCCTAAGCTGTCCCCTTCCCATAGGACACAGTTCATCGCCAGCTTTTCTCTTTGCAGACCAGAGCTGCTCACCTATTTTTTTTTCCTCTTAGCCTTTCTAGGTCACTACTTGAAAGCTAGGCTGAGATCTGGCAGAGAGCCTTCAGTCGGCCAAACAAGCATCCTCTTGTACAGCTGACAGAGCCAGGCTCTGGCTTGCTTCTCCTCATCTGACAACTCTCTATCATGTGTGACACTGTAGGTTTCTCTCACCCTGATGTAAGAGCAAAATTAAAAAAAATAAGCAACCCCCCTGAAAACGTTCCGCGTGTAGCTCCAAACTTGAAACTCAATTGCCTCCCTTGGTGATGGATGTGACACATTTCATATTGTATCTGCCACACCCACCCCAACATGCCAAAGGCAATTCTTCAAATACCCTAGGATATGGATTAATATTACAAGCAACACTGAAGCCCCCAATGAATTACATCTGCTAAGCTCCCAACCAAATTCAAGCTGTGCACTATACCAATGTCTGACACTTTGACTGGAAAAAAAAAAAAAGAAAAGAAAGTTCCCCAAACTTCAGCACAGAACAGTGTTCTTCTTTTGTGGAAGGGGGCACGAGGCAAGAGTCCTGCTTTTAGAGTACGTAACAGCAGACTTTCCATAAAAAAGATTGTCGCGGGAGTCACTTCACGTTCTATAGCTCCGCTTGTCCCCTCCCCACGACCCCTCCCGAGCCCCTGGAAGTCCTTTTAAGTGAGCATACAATGAAACTGGTTTGTATTTATAGATATTTTACAAGGTTAAGTAAGGACAACAATGATTAAAAAACTGAACACTAAAATGAACAAGGTGTTTTTCTCTTTAATTTTCTTTCCCAACGTGACCAGTGTTGCTGAGTGAAACCCAAGTGGCCGGCGAGTTTTCCTGCACAGCTGGCTGCCTGGTGCTGGTTCAGGTGGAGTTGGAGGCTGAAGCTGAGGCTGCGTTATTGGTCTGTCCTCGGTCTCCTGCATTAGCATCTGCAATAAGAGTTCCCAAAAGAGAAAACATGAGCAAGGCTGTTTGGAGAGAACTTTTCAATAGGCCGGTGAGCCGGCCGCTGACCAGGTCCTGCTTCAGAGACACGTGCTGCCCCCTGGGCTGCTCCGGCGCTGGGGAAATCTTGATTCCATATTCTTAGATTAAACTACTGATAAAAATATTCTTGGTCTTCAGGCAGGCAAAGTGTCTCTGAGCAAATGAATGGCTGGAAACTCGGCAAATACCTGGGTCTCGGGGTCTCAGTTTCCTCTTCTACAAAATGAGGAGGCTGGGCTAGATGGCATCTCTATTAGGCCTAAACCTATGATGCTATGATCACCCCAGGCTGGGAGTAAGGAGCAGATCATCAGTGCTCACAGAGTCTAGCTTATTGAAAATTCACCAGTAAGGGGTGCATACCAAAACCCGTGGAAAGATTGAGAAGTTACAAAAAACAAAACAAACCCAACAACGACCCCATATTTACGTGGCGTAGAGATGTCTAAAAAGTCCCAAGTCATCAATGATAGGAAGGAGCACCGCAGGTGAATTAAGCTCACCTGCTTGCTTTTAAAGTAGAGTCAGCTCTCAATTATTCATTTTAATTGGACATATGGACAACTCCAGTAACAGAAATCCACATTTCTCATACTCGTTAAGTCAATGCAGTAAATTGTCCTAGAGTTGATGGCTTGGGACTAAGCTTACTTTGCCAACTCATTTTAGGCAACTGACAGATCAGAAAATACACACGATTTTACGTATGTTTAAAAAAAGATCCAAGGAGCTACTTCCTTTCTGTGATAGCGGAAACTACTACAATTTTATCAGTGGAAATGATATTATCGAAGGGTGATAGGGCCTCTCCATCTGATTTGCAGCTGAACATTTCACATGTATTGTCTTCCCCTTTAAAATGTGAGTTCCTGGAAGGCAGGGACTGTCTTGCTTTTCTATTTGAATGCCACTGACTATAGCAAAGTGTTTTGCACACAGTAAGTGCATAATAAATGCTTCATTCATTTCTCTCCTCTGAACTACTAAGTACCCTATACTTCCTTTTTCTTACCCTTCGCATTATTCCTTGCATTATAATCATTGTATCTGTTTTTTCTCCCCTACTAAACCAATCATATTTGTCTTTGCATTCATCAGACCACCTGGCACAGTGGCTTGCATACACCAAGTGCCAAATAAAGGTCTGAACTGGAAAACATTTTAAAAGACAAGGCTGGACAACTGTGGTACCCAAGATGCTTCATTAATTCTTGAAATTGTAGATGGTCTGTTTCTTCTGCATCTACTCTTGTTATGCTGACATCGCACTTAAAGGTCCAAGAATGTGTTGCTGGTAACACTGAAAACCATCAAAAGGCAGGGTCTTTATTATTTGCTGAAGTTGGAAACAAGTGATGAAGGCTACACTGGTATCTTGGAGACTTTGGCTGGCAATTACCGTACACTTGTTTGTATTTTCCCAGGTTCTTTTCTCCTGGTAGGAAAATTCTTTGCATGATAACAAAAACTTCTAACACTATGAGCTGTAAAATTTAACATAAAGGCTGACTGACCCCCAGCCCCTCGAGCGGGGGGGGGGGGGGGGGGGGGGGGATAATGTGGATCAAGAAGAGATACTGATCAAGGCTGGAGGCTACTGGAACTCATTTGCCAGACCCTAAAAATACAGGGGTCATTCTACTTTCTGAGTTACGACCTCTTCATGAAGCCCTGGTGGTCCATGAGGTCATTTTTGTAACATAATGCCCCGATACCCTGCTCTAACACTTGTAGTACCTCCACACCTCCTACTTAATTATACTGCTTTCCTTCCTCTATCAACAGCCTGTTTCTAATGACTTTAATCCTGTTTCTATCTGAAGGATGTGCATAATTCTTGAGATTCAACAAGTACTTCATCCTTTATTGTCAAAGTCCTTTTTGGCCTATGTTCTAAACAAGCCTAGTTCACACAGACTCTTCGATGGAACCTCTCTAGATACTTTGATCTTCTTCATACTCTAGTGAAACGTAGACCTGGATGCAGTGATGTCAGGACCAATAAATTAGGGTCAGGGAATCAGTGTGGTATAAAGAAAAGAGCAGTGGATCTGGACACAAAAGACCTGGCTCCAAATCCCGTCTCTGTCACTTAATACTTGTATGACTCTGGCCAAGTAACTTTACCTCTCTGGCCTCCAGTTTCCTAATCTGTTAAATAGAGGGGGCTGCTCCTTAGGGTTTCTTCTAACTCTAAAATCTTTAGCTGCGTAACAAGGAGTTGATTCAATCAGAAAGCACATAGCTTCTTCCTAGATTATATTTTCTGCTGACATAGGACTTCCTCGTTGAAGTCTGGGTCATCAGCACTCTTTGATGGTGAACGGATAAGGACGTCTGCTATTTCATTGATTTACTTCACTATTTCAGGTAACGACTCTTGGGCCTCCATGGCTATATTCAGATATGCCTTGGTTTTGTCTTTCCACTCAATTTGAGAGTGATGCATTCTGTCCTACTTTTAGTAATTTTTCCACTGGTCTTCAGAGTTCCCTTCATCAAATGACCTCTCTTCAATTACATTCCTGAATACAGCTATCTAACAAGCCCTTCTCTGTAGAGTCCATTGAGTAAAAAAATGGCACAGTTTATGTTAAAATTAATGAAATCCCACCACACACTTTATAATTAAAGAACTGCCTCAAAAAATCTTGTTTATTTATTCATGTTCTGGATAATAGCGTCAATTTTTGGTTGGATGAGGGATGTTAAACCTTCATATGTAGTAAGATACCAGATATAAATCCGTCTGAAACTTGATCTATTTGTAGGGAAGGGCACAGTAATTATCTAATAACAGTAATCCCACAGATTCTCATCTAGAGGAATCTAATAAAATCGGTTTTGATTTTTAGAACAAAATATTTTGAAATGTAATTTGTAAGTATTTCTTTATCTACCCTAGGCAGTTCTGCATGCTGTGTCATCCCTGGGTGCTTGACAAAAAGATTTATCGATTACTGGGAATTTAGCACATATTGACATTGTCCCTAGCAACACTTAGCCCTCTTGTTCTGATCACTCCCTTCTCTCACAACACAGACTGACACTGTTAGGAAACACCTCCAAAAAAAGGTGCTTTTTTATCTACATCAAATTTGCTTCTTGTTCAAATCTTGCTCAGCAACAAATGTAACAGAACTCTTTTTAAGCGACCAACATCTCACCCCATATACCAAGATAAGGTCAAAATGGGTACAAGGATTTAGACACAAAGAGTAATACCATAAGCAAATTAGGAGAGCAAGGAATAGTTTACCTGTCAGCTCTATGGAGAAGGGAAGAATTTATGACTGAGCAAGAGATAGAGAACATTATGAAATGCAAAACGAGTAATTTTGACTACATTAGATTAAAAAGTTTTTGTACAAACAAAACCAAGGCAACCAAGATTTAGAAGGAAAGGAGAAAGCTGGTAAACAATTTTTATAGCCAATGTTTCTGATAAAGGCCTCATTCCTCAAATATATAGAGAACTGAGTCAAATTTATGGTCAAAGGATATGAACAAGCAGTTTTCTGATAAAGAAATCAAAGCTATCTATGGTCATATTAAAAAAAATGCTCTAAATCACTACTGATTAGAGAAATGCAAATTAAAACAACTCTGAGGTACCACCTCACACTTATCAGATTGATGAATATGACAGAAAAGGAAAATGATAAATGTTGGAGAAGATGTGGGAAAATTGGGGCACTAATGCATTGTTGGTAGAGTTGTGAATTGATCCAACCATCCTGGACGGTAATTTGGAACCATGCCCAAAGGGCAACCAAACCATGCATACCCTTTGATCTAGCAATACCACTACTAGGTCTGTATCTCAGAGATTAGAGAAACAAAAACAAAAATGGACAAGGACCTACATATGCAAAAATATTTACAGCAGTTCTTTCTGTGATGGCAAAGAACTGGAAATTGAGGGAATGCCCATCAATTGGGGAATGGTTGAACAAGCTGCAATATGAATGTAATAATACACCAGTGCTACCAGAAATGATGAGCAAGTGGATTTCAGAAAAACCTGGAAAGACTTACACAAATTGATGCTGACTGAAGTGAGCAGAACCAGCAGAACATTGTACACAGTAATAGTAACACCGTGTGATGAACTACTATGATTGACTTAGCTCTTCTCTGCAATACAATGATCCAAAACAATTCCTAAAGACTCAGAGAGAAAATGCTATCTACATCCAGAGAAAGAACTACGGAGTCTGACTGCAGATCGAAGCATGCTATTTTCACTTCTTTTTTTGTGGCTTTTCTCTTTTGTTCTGTTTCTTCTTTCACAACATTTCTAATGTGGAAATATGTTTCCATGATTGCACATGTATAACCTATATCAGATTGCTTGCTGTCTTGGGGAGAGGGAAGGGAAAGGAGGGAAGTAGGGAAAAAAATCTGGTACTCAAAAAATCATAAAAATGAATGTCAAAAAACTATCTTTACATGTAGTTGGAAAAATAAAATATTATTTACAAAAAAAAATTCTTCTATGCTAGGAATCACCGGCATGATTTACTCAACTCCCATACCAAGGGTATCTTATGAGGTGTTTCGTTTATCTGTAAAGAGTTTTGAAGGTCTTTGTATGCCACATATATTTTTTATAAATGATAAGCACAAGCCTTTTAAGGGAGTATGGGACCAAAATCAAATTCTACTTCTAAGCATTTCATTTTAAACCACCAAAAAAACCCCGAAAACTGAACCAAACTCCTTAGGTTTGGATTTTACTTATAATCTCCTCTGAAATATGTCCAGATCACTTGAGGAGAAAAATTTTGGTTGCTGATCATTTTGCCTAGGTAGGAACATGCGCTCAGTTGCCAAATCTCGCCATTCTTAAATGAATACCACCTCTACCATCTGTTCCTCTCTCCACTTGCACAGAGACCACCCTAGGGCAGGCCCTTATGACCTTTTGCCATAGTCTCCTAATTGATCCCTGGGACCAGTCTCTTTTTCACGCTAATCCATTTTCAACACAGCTGCTGACGTGATTTCTGTAAAGTGCAGATTTCACAATGTCACTCCCCTACTCAAACTCCAGTAGTCCCCCATTACCTCCAGGATTAAAAATAAACTCCTGTTTGAAATGTAAAGCCCTCCACACAATGGCCCTATCCTTGCACTCCAGCCTCGTTCCCTATCACTCCCTTGCCCACACTCTACAGTTCAAACTTTCTCTTTCTCAGACGTGGCACTAAAACTTGAGTCTCTGTGTCTTTGCACTGGCTGTCCCTTTCCTATTCCCCCCACCTGTAATGCACTCTCTACTTTTTTCTCACTTCCACATTTTAGACTCACTAGGTCCCTTCAAGTCTCAGTTCCAAGTGCCTTCTATTACATGAAATCTTTCCTGATCCTCCCCAGCTATCAGCGCCCTCTCCATTACCTAGTAGTACACATTTGTGTGTATGTGTATTGTGTACTGATCTCTCTAGATCAATCATACGCTCTTTGACAGTTTGCAGGCTCTGTTTGCTTTAGTGCCCCCCATGCCTGGCACAGTCCCTGGCATGGAGCATGTGTCTAATAAATACTTACTGATTGACTTCTTGGTTGATGTGCTTTTTTGTGCATAAGCAGACTTTCATTTAAGTGACTTAAACTGGAAGTAAAATCTATGCTGTTCAATACAGTCCCAAAGCTCATGCTTAGTCTATTCCATTTTGTATCTTTTGACATTATTTCTATAAATTAAGACTAGGATAACTCTAGGATTAGAAGAATTGTTGGCAAGAGCATTATTTTATATTTTTTTAAGTATGAGTGTGCTAAAGTACCTATATATTTGCACAAGGGTTACAAATTGGTCTGGGAATAATTCCAGCTATTATTTAATTTACTTGGCTCAAAACTAATCTTTAGTAACAGCTTCCCTCCTTTATATGAGGCTAAAGAAGGCAACAGCTTGCTCATTTGTGGGAGGCAGATGACACCACTGTTCCCCAGAGAAAGAAGGAAAAAAATAAATTAAATTACCTCCTTAGTTAAGATTACTGTTATTGGATATATAGTGGCATCGAACCAATGCTCAAATATACATTAAAGCCTCCAAGTACAAACCCCTTCTACCCTGGGTTTTTTATATACATATACACACGCACATGTGCACATGTGTATATATGTATATATACACACACATACAAGAATCATAGATTTAAAGCTGGAAGGGGCTCAGAAGCCATCCAGTCCAGCCCCCTCATATTATAGATGAGGAAACTGATGCCAAGGGAGGTTAATATCCATATTCTCATGACATTCACCCAGACAAGGAGCATGGTATACCATAAAAGATACTGGATTTGAATTCAGAAGATATGGGCTTGAATTTCAGCTCTGCTCCTTACTATCTGGGGGATGTTGGGCAGCTCTTAACCTTTCTGGGCCTCAGGTAGTTCATCAGTAACACCCTTTCCCCCTTGCTTGATCTTGGGTGATTCTTTCAGGGCCCATCCAAGATGGAAGAGTGAGGGGAAGACTCACTAATGCTAGGAGCACCCTTCCTCCCAGCCTTTCACTGCCAGACTGCTCCCAGGGCATGCACAAGATGTTAGGAACTCTATTTCTTCTGAGGAGAGAGAAGACCAGGAGTCTTACTATCAATTCTGCCTCTATATCTTGCAAAGACTTGGGTTCAAGTGCCACCTCTGGGTGACCCTAAGTAATTCACTTAACTTCTTACTGCTCCAGACAACCCTAAGGCTCTAAGATGCAGAAGAGGCACTGACTTTCATTGGCGGAGGGGGATTCTTCACTTGGGAGTTCCCTGTACTAATGAAATCACAGTTGGTATTCCTATTTCTGGAATTTTAAACTTAGGCAACTTCACAAATACATACAGATAGGAGATAAATACAGAATTACACAGAGAGATATGAGACAGACACATTCCTTCCACATGCACCAGAACGGACAGACAGATGGACAAAGACCCACAATGAACACAAAAATCACACAAGTAGTTATCAATTAGCAGTGATGACTAAGATACTATGTTTTTTAAAAATTTTTAACATTTTTATTTAAAGTTTTGTGTTCCAAATTCTCTCTTTCTTCCCTAGCCCTTCCCTGAGACAGTAAGCAATCAGATAGAGGTTATACATGTGCAATTATGTAAAACATTTCCATATTAGTTATTTTGCACAAGAAGACTAGAATAAAAGCAAAAAAATGAAAGGAAGTGAAAACTATCATGCTTCAGTCTGTATTCAATCAATATCAGTTCTTCCTCTGGAGGCAGATAGTATGCTTCATCATTAATCCTTTGGGATTGTCTTAGGTCATTGTATGTCTGAGAACAGCTAAGTCATTCACAGTTCTCCATTGAACAATATTGCTGTTACTGTACAATGTTCTCCTGGTTCTGCTCAGTTCACTTTGCATCAGTTCATGTAAGTGTTTCCAGGTTTTTCTGAAATCCTGCTGCTTGTCATTTCTTACAGCACAATAATATTCCATTATAATCATATACTACAGCTTGTTTAGCCATTTCCCCAATTGATGGGCATCCCTTTGATTTCCAATTCTTAGTCACAAGGTACTATGTTAATCACTGTGGGCCCCATGCTTGCTCTTAAGGAGCTTATATTCCAATAGAGAAGATATAAACATGTAGGACATTAAATAGCAACACAAAGATATAAACAACAATCAGCATAATAACAAAGAATATCTTAAGCTGTGATACAAAGAAAAAAAATAAGAGATTTGGAATGAGAAGATGTGGGTTCAATATCTCTGGCTCTGCCACTTTCTGTGTTATTTTGAGTAGGTTATTTAACTTTTTGGGGTCTCAGGTTAAATATTTATAAAAAAGGGGTAGTAATACTTTTTAATATCTATCTCATTAGTCAATTATGGTGGCCAAATGGGGCAATGTATGTAAAACATTTTGTTAACAAAATAATATACATCTGGGTGTGTGTGTGTGTCTGTAAGGGAAGAAGTACAGTAAGCAGATTGAGCCCGGGGAACCTTGCATTCAAGCCAAGGCTTTGCTACTTATTATCTGTGACTGTGGGCAAGTCACTTGACCTCTCTGAGCCTCAGTTTCCTCACCTATATAATGGGTATGCTACCACTCCTACTTCCTATTACACATGGTTGTTGTGAGAAAAATAGTATGTAAATTGTAAAAGTACTCTAGAAATATGAGCAATTATCATTATTACCAAAGGATACACAATGACTGAAGAGATGATGAAAGCTAAATGCTCTCAGTGAGGTTCAAGTCACCAGGTCCAAAAGTACATTCCAGGGCACTGAAAGAACTTGCAGATGTGACTGCTGAATTGTTGTTGGTGATTTCTGAAAAATTGTGGAGAATGGAAGAGGAGCTTCAGGAACAGAGGCAGGTATAATACACCACTTTTCAGGAAGGGGAAGAATACGGATCAGATTCTTCTAGGCCAGTGTGACTTTAACTTTGGTTCTTGGTAAAATTCTAGAGTGCTCTATAGCAGGGATGGCACCAATATGGAAGGTCTGGCTACCATGTGGGATAGTGTGTAAGGACAGGGTGGAATTATGGGCTCATTCTAATAAGATAAAATGTTATAGGGATAAGTGTAAAACTCTAATATTAAAAAAAAAAAACATTACCTGCACTTGTGTGGGACAGGGCAGATGTGGCTGAATGACAATTTGTGTGAATAGAATGTGGGGATTTTAGTGAATTATAAATTCAATGATGAATCAGCGGGGTGACACAGCATCCAAAAAAAATGAGTATGAAATGAAGTTCCATGAAAATCAGTGTCATTCAGAATAAGAGATATGAGAGGCCCGCTGTGCTCTGCCCTAGCCTGAACACCTCTGCTGTCAGGAGAGTGCGCATCTTAGGAAAGATGGCCACAAGGTAAACTTTATACAAAATAGGGTACCAGGAAGGCAAGGGAACTACAAACCATGTTGTGGAAGTTGAAGGATATTCAAATATTTAGCCTGGGAAAGCGAAGACTTAGGGAAAATATGAGAGCTGTCTTTAAATATCTGAAGGGTTGTCTTGTGGAAGAGAGATTAGATTTGTCCTGCTTTGTCCTAGAGGAGATAATGAAGAATAAGGAATGGATTTTGGTAAATTGTACTAAAACAAAAAAGCTACCTAAAAATAAGAGCTGTTCAAAAGTGGAATGGAAGACCTTGAGATAGTATGTGCTCATTTTGGAGGTCTTCCAGCAGATTCCTACTTCAGCCAGATGATGAGAGGTCTCTTCCAATTCTTGGATTCTATGATTAATTGCTAAGGCAATCATATAGACAATGAATACTAAAGGAGGTCACAGGAGGGAGAAGGATCACTGTAGGCTAGAGCGGCTTGGGAAGGCTTAATGGGAAAAGAGGGAGCTGAGTTTGAAGGATGAATTGATCATCAACCCACGTGCAAATAAACAGATGTAGACAGTATCATACAGATAGGAGCATTCCCCTTGCTGACTGTCTATGGGCTTTCCCCGAGCCCTCTCAATGCTATTCTGTCGACTTAAACAGAGCTGGTCCTATATGTGAAGTCATATTAGCCTGAGTGCTTGCAGAAGAGTTGAGGATTCCTTTCCTTTTTGTGTAGATACCTAGACACAAACATATTCTGATGTTTACTGGGGAAATGGGAGTAAAATGAGTTTCTGTGAGAAAGGCCCCAAGATTGAATCCAGGCCATCAGAGCCCAGAGGGGTCAGTTACGACAGAGAGTTAAAAACTGATGACTTCTTTTATATTTGTGAGGAATGTGACATAGCATTTTTAAAGTTAATGATCAGATCCTTCAGCGGACCAAACACTTACATCTATCTCTTGATGGCCTATCAGGTGGGGCTATAACTACAATGCTCCACAGTACAACAGTCCTAGGATTCTGGGCCTATCCTGCTAGCAGAGGAGATAACTCTTCTCCTTAGATTTGATCGATCTCACTTTCTCATCTGGTTACTCCTTTAGACTTGTTATCTCATTAGGAAGGACAGTTACCTCCTCATTTTACCTCAAATCACTGTGCCTTCTGACTTCTCCAAGTATTCACACCTTCCTCTAGACTTATACTACTGCTCTAGGTACCTCTTCTCCCCTCCCTGCCAAAGGAGAACTTAAGAGTCACACAATCCTTGTCTCTGTTGGGACACCTGGGGATCCCTCTCTGTATAGTCTTCCTGACTTACAGTACTATCCTGGATGGCGCAGTTCCACAAAGAAGAGCTTAGTGTGCTGCAGAGTCCAGTAACCGTCTGATTTGGTAGATGGCAGCTTTCACCAACATATACATTACTTTGCAATCCAAATGTTCCAGGTTGCTCTTGTGTTGTGCCAAGCCTTTTCCTCCTTGTTTACATCTGCCAATAGCTCTTTTGGTCTGTGTCCATAGCTACTGCTAGTTACTCCTTTCCGGAGGGGCTGTGCGCTCTATTGTCCCTCTCTCAGTGTCTTAGTATGTGCATGTATGCGTGTATGTTTGCTGTTTCCAACATCTCATCTGTGTTTTCTTTTTCATGACTCTTGTTCCTTAATGCACAGAGTTCCCTAGTGGGGCACTATAGATGCACAGGCCTCTCTCCAAGGAATGACGGTCATGTCCTTGTTTCTTGGCTTTACCCTCATGCTAGCTCTCCTGAGTCTTTGTTTACTCCTCAGGAATTCTTGGTGCTTCCTCCTTGAGCTTTTACTCTATGACCCAAGTGAGTCAACGATTAACACTTAGTAAGTGCCTATCATGTGTAGGCATGAGAGGAAATACAAGGATAAACAACAGATCACCCTTGCTTTTTATGAAGGAGTTCTTCCAGGTTATCACTGAAAGTGATTCACAAAACAATGAACTCAAGAAGAAAAAGAAGTTATATACTGTACCTCTAACTGGGGAAAGACAGATTGTGGTCTTCTGGATAACTAAGGTAAGCGAGTCCTCTTCTCTGAAGGCAATGGCAAGATTAGATTATGGAATGGAATGTACTGAGAAAGGAAGTGAGGTTGTACTCAGAGGGTAAAGGGCGAACTCAGGCAACAATGGTTTTGCAAAGGGAATTTAACAACCGGGTGCTGCCTTGATGCTTAACCTTACTGGACCTGTTTGCTCTTTGCTAAAGGGAAGGGATTGGCTAGACAACCTCTGAGGTTCCTTCCAACTCTAAATCTGTCATCCTATAAGGCACTGTTGAAGAGAGGTGCTGAAGACATCCTAGAAGTCAGCTGCTCTTAGGTAGGGGACAGGTGTCCTAGCACTTCTTTGTAGTCAGATTCAGTGTAAAAAGCAATGATGGTTTGTGAATACATCAATATCTATGCTCTCACTGATGTGGATACTCTCTCCAATTTATACTCCCGTATAAATATCCCAACACAGCCATGACTTTTTCATTCTATGTGACTCTAGTTCATATCCTACCATATAACTCCAACAAAGAGCAACCCTCCTCACACCTCCCCCCCACCCCAATACTCCATCCAAGGGCTGGTGGCTTTCCTCTAGATTTCTTGACATTGTGTGGATACCAACTGAGCACAAATAATTTCTGGGTTATTCTTTGCTCTTGTTACATGACTGGCTCACCTTGTCTTCTGTCCAATGATAGCCTCTATGCCATTTCCCCAGCATAGTTCTTTGTTGGTTTCTACTATGTGCCTCTTTATTGCTCTTGGGGTGACCCACAACTTTAATTCTTAAAAGACTCTGGCATATACAGCATCATTGAAAAAATACTGATGTTACAAAGATGCGCCTTATCCTAACAACAGCCATATGCTGACGGGTAAAACAGTCAGAGGATAAGAACAGTTTTCAAAAGGAAACATCACAAACTATTACCATCAGCTATAAAGATTGCTCCATACTAATAATGAGAAGTGCAAACCAAAATAGCTGAGGGAGCACCTCACATGAAGCAAACTGGAAAAGAGGACAAAAGATAGCAGTAATCGATGTTGGAGGAGTTATGGATTAGGGAAACTAATACACTGTTGGTGGAACTGTGAAAAATTTCCAGCCAGCCTGGGAAGGTTTTTGGAACTAAGCTCAGAAAGTGATCATATGTCCATATCCTTTGATGCAGAGATCCTACTGCTAGGCATTTACAACAAAGAAAGGAGATAAATGATAAAAACAAAGGTCCCAAATATAGCAAAATATTTGCAGCAGTATTTTTTTTGGGTAGCAAAGACTTGTAAACAAAATAGATGCTCATCAATTGGGGAATGGTTAACCACTGTGTATTACATGAATACCATGGGATATTACCACAGTGAAAGAAACAGTGAGTATGAAGAATTTGGAGAAGTATGAGAAGACTTATGAACTGATACAGAGAAGATAGAAGCACAATGACTATAACAACATAAATGGAAAAAACAGCATAAGATTATCACACAGAATACTGTAAGACTGAAATTACCTAGACTGGTCCCAAAGAGACATGAGAATATCCCTTCCTTTCTTTGCAGAGTGGTGGGAATATGAGCATCTAACATCACAAATAATTTGGGACTTGGTCAATGATTTCCCCCTCCCTTCTTTATTCTTTGTTATAAAGGAATGCTCTCTGGGGACTGGAGGCATGAGGGACATAGCGGGGAATGAAGGGGACATTAAAACAAAAGACATTAATAGAATTTAAATGTAAAAAGATAGGCTTTTGTTCATGGAGAAACTTGGAGTCATTAAAAGGACCATACGATTTCCCTGTCAGCTATATATTCTAGTTTGAACAATAGGCATTCTTCGAGTACTCAATAATACCAGTGGATAGTTTGGGCTAAAATTTCTTAACATACAAATGCATGAAAACCATGTATTGGTAATTTCTATCTTTCATTGCTTAAGATTTTACTATGCTGTTCATTGGATCTTGCTTAATTCCAATTAATTTCCATTTTAATTTTCTATATCTTTACTAATTTAAAAAAGTTTATGGACACAGATACACCATTTAGTGTCAAAGGAAGGGAACTTTACATTATTTGTGAAAAGATCTCTGGCATAATTGTGTATATCTGTGCATTAAAACAAACAAACAAACAAACATGTCAGAGATAGGACTTAAATCTAGGTCTTCCTGACTTCAAGGCCAGATCTCTATCGACTACGTATAACAAAATTCACAGAGAGGGAAAAATGAAATTATCATGTGTTTTCAGCGTGATAATGACAATGAAGTGACAAAGATCTAAGACAACAATGATAAAAATGAAAAAAAAAAAGATTACTTTTATCAGAACAGAAAGAAATGCAAAAAAAAGTTCATAGATAATTATTGTCGGTCTATACCTACATTTCCCCCCCTTAAGTATGCATATAAGCAAAATGTGTAACATACGTAACATACATGACAGGACTTGTAGAACAACTGAGGCAGCTACCATTATTTTAATAACAGCTCACATTACAAACTGGTTTATGATTATGAAGTATTTTGTCTCTATCATCTCACTTGATCATCACATCAACCTCCTGAATTCCTAAGAAGAGATTTATGTTTTACCATGTGTATTCTGAGACAATAACTGCTCACTGTAATTAACCTGAGTTTGGCTCCCTGTTTGTGATATTTTTGCTTATATAATTGTCACCTACATCATGGTGCATTTTCTATTTCTGCTTTCTCATTTGGCAATAGGTTGAGGCTTCCCATGTTTCTCTGAATTTCTCATTTTCATCATGTCTTATGGTAAAAAGCAGAATTCCATTACATTAACACACCACAATTTATCCACCCATTCCCTAATCAATGGTTCTGACTTTGTTTATATACACATAAATATTTTAATCACAAAAAAGTATTGCTAGGAAAGTTCGAGGATCTATGAACACTTCCTTTCTATCATTGACCTCCCTAGACTGTATACTTAGTAGTAGCATTGCTGAATCCAAGGGTATGACCAGTTTACAGACTTGTCTCACATAATTCCAAACTTTTCCAAAATGGTTTGACCAACATTCAGTCGGTGACAGCCGTGCACTAGTGCGTTTGCCTTCTCTCCAACAATCTTTTATCATCTTTAAGGACAAAATTTCCCGACTCCAAGGCCAGCACTCTACCCATCAAGTCTTCCAGTAGGTATTACACCCATTTTACAGATGAGGAAGCTGTGGCTGAACCAGGTTAAATGACCAGGTCGAGGTTACACAATGGTGGGAGGAACTGAACCAAGGTGGTCTGATTCCAAGTAGAGTATTCTTTCCATTCTGCCATTTCTCAGAGAGCTCTCATTCCTGGGCTAACCTAACACTGGCCTCTTTGTGTTGCCTCTCCTTTAGTTCTATTCCTAAGTTACGGAACCACACAAAACAAATTTATTCTCTTTATTAGCTACCACATTTTACCACCTTTCAAGTATTTAAAGACCTCAATCATTCCTCCCACTTGGAAAACTGATCTTAGAGGCTACTGAATCCTTGAACCATGACTGATACAATAATTTTCATAATCAGCTATCCAAATTAACCTCCTTTATACTTAAGTGTTTCAACAATCCAGCTAGCAGCTGCCATGGGGGTTGTAAAACCAACAACCACCAGCTCACAGAACGCTGCAAGCCCAGGTCATTTTGATCTGCTTTACTAAGGAAAGCAATGTTAAGGGGTTAACAATCTCAATTTAATCCAGCATACAAATATCATTCACTTAGTTCAGGGGAAAAAGCCAGCACCCTGAACTTCAGAGCAGTGTATTGGGGATCCTTGAAGAGTTTGGCCTTTGTTTCCTTTGATTAATTCAGTGTCTTCGATTGAATCTTACTAGGTGCTAAGCCCATGTGGGTGTGAATTGGTAACTAAGGTGGGGCTCCAGGTGGGGCCAATGAAGGGAGGTGCTAACTCCAACAGAGCCAATCATGGGAGCCTAAGTTCTGGTCGCTCAGACGATGTTTGATGACGTCTGAAACTGTATAAAAAGGGAGAACAGAGCTATTTGCTCAAGGCTCTCACTCCTGGAGGTGCAGGACTCTGGGCAGCCCCTGTAAGGGCTTTCCGGCTGAACTCAGATGTTGATGGTTTTCTTGGTAGCCATGAATTGTATTTGGTCTGTTTGTAATTTGTTTGTATTTGGTCTGAAATTCAGGGTGCTGGCTTTTTCCCCTGAACTAAATGAATGGTGTTTGTATGCTGGATTAAAGTAAGATTGCTAACCCCTTAATGTTGCTTTCCTTAGCAAAGCAGATCAAAAGAACTTGGGCTTGCAGCATTCTGTGAGCTGGTTGTTGTTGGTTTTACACCCCCACAGCAGCTGCTAGCCAGATTGTTGTAACACTTAGCTGGTCAAAAGCGGGCACCAAGAACTGAAGATAGTACTCTAGATGCAGTCTGATCATTGCATAGTACAGTCAACTTCTTACTTCCTATGATCTAAATGTGATACTTTTTTTTGAGGAAAAACCAAGGAATGTTGTTTTTTAGAAGCCACATCACATTAAGGACTCATTAATGTTTTCTTCAGCTAAAACTTCTGGATATTTTTTACATTAATTATTAGGAAAACAGGTTTAAAAAAAGCCTAAATTTAGTATTTTACACCTAACCATGTTAAAAATGATCTTTTGGTTTTAGTTTGGTGTTCTAGTCTTCTGTGACAGTGCTGAATCTTAAGAGTCTCATCTATGGTATTAGCTATCCTTTTCTGCTTTATGTGTTTCATTCATAAGGACTCCTCCTTCAAAGTCACTGATAAAAATGAGGGCTGAGGTAAGGACAAAGGCAACCTTGGGGAATGTTACTATAGACCTCCCTTGAGGCTGACAACGAATAATCAGCATTTTTGCATATGGTGATTTGATCAGTGGCAGATCCACCTAATGGTACTATTATTTGGTTCACATTTTGCCATATTATCCACAGTATATCATGGAAAATAATACAAAATACCTCTCTAAAAACCAGTTATACTAAGTCTCAGCCAACCAACTTGGCTCATTAAAGAGGAAATGGCCTTAGTTTAACATGCTTTGCTTTTAGTAAACCTATGTTAGCTCCTAGCAATTAACACTTTTTTTTGTTTCTAAATGTCTAAAATCCTAGAACGTCATAGTAAATAGATGGTTTTATCTGCTTTTTCCCCATCTCCTGATACTGTCACCACCCTGGTGCAGGCCCTCATGCTTGTACTACAGCGATAGCCTGCAGTTGGTCTCCTTGACACAAGTTGTTCCCCATTCCAATTCTTCTTAATTATCGACTCAACTACCAAACTTGACTTTCCTAAAGTAGAGAACCACCCCTACCCTAATCCCCACCCTGATCCAATAAACTCCAGTGGCTCCCTATTATCTCTAGGATCAAACATAAAATCCTGTCTGGCATTCAAAGCTCTTCATAACCTGGTCTTTTCCTACCTTTTCAGTCTTCTTACACCATACTTGGATCCTTCATGTACTCCAAGATCCAACGACACTGACTGGCCTCTTTGCTGTTCCTTGTATGAAACACCCCATCTCTTGATTCCAGGCATTTTCATTAGCTGTTCCCAATGCTTGGAACTCTCTTCTTCCTCATCTATACTTCCTGAATTCTCTGTCTTCCTTTTAGTCTCAGCTAAAGAACCATCTTCTACAAGAAGCCTTTCTCAGTCTTCCTTAATCTTAGTGACTTCCCCTTGAGATTATCCCCAATTTACTATGTATTTATCTTATTTTATCTAATTGTATGCATTGTTTTCCTTATTAGACTGTGTTTTCCTTGAGAGCAGGAACTAGTCTCCCCCAACTTTCTTTGTATCCCCAGTGCCTATACAGTGCCTAGCACATTCTCAAATATTAGCTCTAAACAAATGCTTGCTAACTTAACTTGTTGACTTTCCTAACCTTAAAAAACCACATTGGATTGTAGAATCTACTCCCCGCCCCTCCCCACTTTTTTGAAAAGACCTTTTCTGCTGTTACTGGTCTTTTGATACTTCTCCAAGCTTCCAGTGTCACAAATATCAGACAGTAGCCTTGCAAATTATCCTAGTATCTTAGGAAATAATTTTCTTGCCAGGGCACTCGAATTCATTTAGTGAAATATTTGAGCATGGAAGGGAGTACATTAATTATGAGAAAAAACACCACCATTCCTGAGCAAATAGAACTCATAGTGTGCTGGGGGCTGGGGGGAATATAAAAAACAAGTATGATAAAATGTAGAGTGACACAGGAGCTAAGCAGAGATCAAGACAAAATGATTTAGCAAAATGATTCAGCTGAAAGTAAACTTTCAGTTTACAAATAAACAAGAAAGGATTCATGGATGAGTTGGCACCAAAGCGGGGGTGAGGGGGGTGTTCGTAAATGATGAGAAGGTTTTTAAACAGCCAGAAATGAGGAGTAAGTATGTTTTATGCATTATAGGTCAGTCTTTCTGAGTGGTCAGAGGTGAGAGAACATAAAATGAGACTGGAGAGCTGGTAGCTCAGTTTTGTTGAACTTTTATTATCAAGTTGTTGCTGCTAGTACTGGTGGTGATGATAACAGGAAAATCAAGAAATCTGCCAAAAGAAGATAGTTTGCCAAAGGTTGCCTAATAAGATGACTACTTTTGGCATGCATTTTAGAGGAGATTTTCACCTTAGAAAATTATTTAACTAATAGCTCAGTGATAATTAGCTATTTTTATATGGCCAGCCAAGTTTTAGCTCACGTCTGAAGCTATGATTCTAGACTCCAGAGGTTTGGGGTTATTCCTGTCTCCAGCCAAATATCACTTTCCACATAAAGCTTTTCCTAACCCTTCTAAGATGTTGGTGCCCTCCCTTTACAAACTACCTTGTGCTTACTTAGTGTATTTTTACCTTGTACATCTTGCCTAAGAAACTTCACAAGGGGCAGCTAGGTGGCGCAGTGAGTAGAGCACCAGTCTTGGAGTCAGGAGGACCTGAGTTCAAATCCAGCCTCAGACACTTGACACACTAGCGGTGTGACCTTAGGCAAGTCACTTAACCCCATTTGCCCTACCTTCCCCCTTCTAAAAAAAAGTTAAAAAAAAAGAAACTTCACAAAAACAAGCATATACTGCAAAGCTCTCATTTTCTTTATATAGTAATATGTGTATATGTTATCTCTCTTGAGAGGATAGCTGACATTTATGTAGCACTTATGTAGGTCTGCAAAATGCATCATTTTATTGCACAGAAGTCCTTTGAGGTAAAATACATGAGCTTCTTGATGGCAAGGAATGTCTTTACATTCCAGACACCTAGCAAATAGGAAGTGCTTAATAAATGCTTGTTGATTAATTAAAATAACCAAGTTTGGCCACAGAGAAGAGAGGCCTTCTCTTCCTTCTTTGCAGAGGTGAGGGGCTACAGAAGTAGAACATTACATATATTCAGCCAGTTGTGTTGGGTTGTTTAGCAGAATTGCCTTCATTTCTTCTTTTTTATTTTTAAAATAAGGGGTGACTTGCTGATTATGGAGAGAAAGATATCAGACATATAAAAGCAAAATATTTCAGTAAAAACTAAAAACAAACAAACAAAAAAAGAATGCATCTGCTGGGATAGAATGCATAGAGGTGGAATGAGATATAAGACTTGTCTCCAAGGGTTGAAGGCCAATTATTTGTTAAAGAATTTACTATTTCTGGTCGTTCCACAGATATTTAGAACAATTTAAAAAGTTAACTAAATTCCTTAGCAGAGGAATTTCTTATAAATTAGTCTAACAATACTGTTAGGTAAATCTGATGGATTATTTTCTAAAACTAACAATATAAAAAATTTAGGCTTTATTTTCCTAATGACTTTAAGTGAGGAATAGCAGTCTAATTTTTAAAGTTACAAGTTTGAGAATAAAATCATGTTTCCAAATGTCTAAGAAAGCCTACAGTTAGTTAGAAAGAAAATTAGTTACTGGCAAATAAACCATACAATGTTAAGAATATTGTTGAATGGCCATAGTGCATTCTGGTTTGCTTTTTATGGATCAAGATAAATTTCATCCAAAGAAAAGGCAGCATGATGTACTGATCTTGGACACAGGAAGAACTGGGTTCACATATGACCTCAGAGACTTATCTGACCTCAGGCAATTCACTTGGCCTTCACTTAGTAAAATGGGGAGGTAGTGGTGGGTGTTGGATTTGATGGCCTATAAGGGCTCTAAATGTATGCCTATGACTACATTCTAGAGTAACTATCCGAGACTATAGACAGAATAATAGCTAACATTTTCATAGCAGTTTGGGGCTCACAAAATCCTTTAAATATAGTGTTCCTTTATCCTCATAACAAAACTGGGAAGTAGGTGCTATTATCATCTCCATTTCACAGCTGAGAAAACTGAGGTACAGCTTCCTTGAGGAATTTAGGTGAGAAAAGGAAGAGAAATATAGGTGAATTCGGCCACATACAACTTGAGGGTGAGATTACTTTCAGCTGGTGGAGGCTGAGAGCACCTGAGATGAATCTTGAATGAAGAGAAAGGATTTCAACAGGCAGAAATAAAGAGAAAGGGCAAACTTTAAGAGAAAAGACCTATAGGTACATAAATATATATTTATATCAGCAATTGTTGTTGTAGCAAAGTGAGTGCCTATCAATTGGGGAATAGCTGAACAAACTATGGTATTTGAATGCACTCTAAAAAACAATGAAAAGGACAGATTTAGAGAAACCTCAGAAAGCCTATATGAACTGATACAGAATGAAGTAAGCAGGAATAGGAGAACAATTTATGCAATTACTACAATAATGTGAAAGAATCAACACTGAATGAATGAATGACTCTCACCAATGAAATGACCATAACTTCAGAAGACCGATGATGAAGCTTGTCTCCACCTTTTGTTAGGTGATAGAGTAGAGGGACAGGATGAGACATATGTATTCAGAAAGTCCAGTGTATGATTATTTTTGCTTGACTAAAATTATTTGTTACAAGGCAGGGTTTTTTATGGGGGAGGGGAAAGGGGGAAATGAGTTATGGAGAAAGCAAGTGGGTAGAGATAAGTGATAGAAATAAAGAAGAAAAGACTGTTAATATGTATTAAAAATACACAGAAGAGAACAGAAAGAAGTTCAGAAGGGGATACAGGCATGTAAAGCAGTTTTGTTACTATAGTATCACAGCTCATGGCTTCATTTTTTTTTTTTAAAAAGTACACCTTAGTAGCCTGTGTTAATGTGGATATAGGAGAATGAGAGTAAGATAAAAAAAAGCTACTACTTAGATTGGCTGCAAAGAGTGGAAAGGTAGGTTGGAATCAGATTATAAAGGGACTCAGAGGCCAGAATTAGAGGAGTTTGCTTTCTACTGTAGAGGCAATAGGGAGCCAATGAAAGTATTTTAGCAGGAGAATTACACGGTTAGACTTATGCTTTAGAAAGACTGATTTGGTAGCTGTGTAAAGGATGGACTAGACAAAGGAGAGACTGGAGGTAGGAAACTCCCTTAGGAACAAAGCTAGCTTCAGGGTGACTTAAGACTGAACTCTTCACAGGACGGCTTTTCTCCATCTTAAGCATTCTTGACTCAAACTTCTGAAGGCTGATTATCCACTGCTGACTCAATGCTTTGCTGTTCTGACACTGTTCTTTCCCAGTTCTTGAGCTTCCTTAGCACTTCCTTCTCAGGCTTCTTTACTGGATCTTTCTCCCCCTCCTGCCCTCCTAAGCATGGATGTCGTCCAAGGTTTCATCCCGGCCTCTATTCTTTCCTCTCCCTCCTTTGTTCTCATGTGCTCAATCACACCTGCAATGATCATTTCAAATCTGTGTGCTGAATTCCTGCCTCCCATTGCCAGCTAACTGTTGGACATTACTTGAGAGATAGAATATCTATTGATATCTTAAATTCAAGTCTAAAACCAAGCTCATCATCTCCTCACCTGTAACTGTGTCTTAGTGCAAACTGTCGTATGATTGAGGTCACCATTCTCCTAGTCACTCAGATTTGTACATGTGGAGGCATCCTTAGTATTTAAAAACAAAAACAACATTATCCAATGTCTACATTCAAAGGAAAGTCAAACCTTGTTTATTCTACGTTCACAATGCTTTTTACAATTTTCTTTCTACCACAGTTCAAGCTCTTTGTCTTACTTTGTGCTTAGGCTAATGGCTTCCTAACTGGTTTCCCCCTCTCAACTTCATCCTGCACATGACAAAGTAATCGTCCTAAGAAACAGGTCATTCCTTTGCTCAAAAAATGTCAATGTTCCAAACTGTCTCCAGAATAAAATAAGAAGTCAGCCTGGCATTTAAGGTTCTGCATAATTTAATTGTCCCACCTTGATTCATGTTACTCTGCTTTTTGCACTTTGTTCTAGTCAAATGAGTGTATACCAGCTATTTCATGAACTAAACATGCCATTTCTTGCCTCCATGCATTTGTATGAGCCACTTTCCATACCCAGTATTCACTATATTCACCTCTTAGAATTCTCACTTTTTTCCCCAAAGCTCAGCTTAGGTGACACTTCCCTGATCTAGCTAGATGTTAGTATTCTCTCCCTCTCCTAAAATTACCTTATAGTTGCTTCTGGTAGACCCCTCCCTTAAGGGAGGATGGTTTTGTTTTTGTATCCTCAGTACCTAAGCAGAGTGCCTGTGGGCATTAATAAATGTTTGAAATGAATTCAGAGGAGACACATGTATAACACTGTAGGTGAAGAAACAAAACACTAATTGGCAACTTATTGGGAGAGAAAGGGTAAAGCCAAAGATGGCTCTAACATTTTAAGTCTGGTTAAACCAGGAAGAGGGTGGTACAATTAAAAAATATGCAAAAAGGATGTAGAGGATTTTGAGGGATAACTGATGAGGTTAGTTTTATGCATATTTAGTCTGATATGCTGGGCAGGAGAGACTTTCAAGTGAAGGGGACAAGCCCATTGAAGGCTGGGAATGTAGGATAGGTACTCCGGTTTAGGAGGCATAGGATTCAAAGTGGAAGGGTTGATATTGGCCAGAAAGAAGGCCATCTCATAATCTGAAACTGAAGAAAGGAGACTGTAGCAAAGTTTTGAGGTATGATAGTGAGAAGATGAGAGTTCATGATTAATGACTTCAATCTTTTCAGTATTGTAGGAGGTGAGGGTATTTATTGAAAAAAAGAGAAGTGATGGTCATTCTGAGTAACTTGAGGAGACAGGAGTGGACTTACAACAGCTCCCATGGTGAGTAGAGAAGGGATCTGGATGAATAAAGTAATTGCTGAGTAGTCATGAGAGTTCAGTTAAAAAGTTTAAAGTTGTAATGGACAAGACAGTAAGGTTTCATGACTTCATTCTAACAGGGCTTTTGATTCAGAAGTAGAAGCAGACACTTGATGTTAGGAGTGGCTCAGGGTTGGGAATTGGTGAGACAAAAAGGATGAAAGGAGAAGACTCACAAGGTAAGTTGTTTGAGGCTAGAGGTCATGCTGCCTTGCTGAAATATTCAAAAAAGAGGATCTAATTTTGATGATATAACAAACAGAATTCAGTTTCTTCTTTTTCAGGTTTTGGAATATGAAGTGCTTTGGGCTAGGTTAAACATTATTTTTTTCTATTACCCCAAACCAAAGAGAAACAAAGGGATGATTCAGTACATGCACCAGATAAATTACTAGGAGACTGCCAATAAATTGAACATTTTTTCCATTTATTTAAACTGAAACTTCACAAACATAATTTTTCAGTAAAAAACTTGAACTCTAAGATGTAAAACCTCATCTCCAAGAAAATCTCCATAAACTATTCCAGAAATTACAGCAAATGGAAGTTTTACCTCACACCCATCCAATTATTTTGGGTGTGATAAAAGATGCAAACAGTCAATGTTGGAGTCGCTGTGGGAAGAGAAGTACACTAAGGAACTGTTGATGTAAATATATGAATTGGCCTAACCATTACAGAAAACAACATAGAATTATTATAAGGAAAGGCACTATAAAATTCTCATACCCTGTGATTCAGTTTTTTTCACTGCTAGGCACAGACCTCAAGGAGGTCAAGGATACAGAAAAAATTCCTATATACAACAAAAGCCCATCAGCACTTTTTTTTTTTTGTGGTAGCATAAAATTGAAAACAAAGTAGGTGGTTATAGAGGAAGGGTTGAACAAATTGTTGCATGTTAAGATAATGGAATATTATTGTGCTTTGCAACAGTACAAATACAAGGAACTTGGAGGATTCAGGGAAGACTTGAACGAACTGATGCAAAGCAAAATAACACAGAACCAAAAAGAATAATATACATGAGGGTCACTATACCATAAAGAAAACAGACTCAAAAGTATCAGATTAATGGAACAATAAATCTTGATTATAGGAGACTAACAATGAAACACACTTTCCTTCCCTCAACAGAGGGACATGGCAGAAATTTTGGTTTCCTTTCATTTAAGTGTTTGCTATCCGTGAGGGCGCTATAGCGCCGTGCAAGGAGTGTTAATTAGGAAGTGGTAGCAATGTAAAACCAAAAGCACTCAATCTTTTTAAAAGGGAAATTATAGCAACTATTTTATAAATCATGACTGAAAATAACTTTTGAAAAATATCAATATTTAATAAAATTAACTACTAGAACACAGACCCTTACAAAACCGTATTATATTACAATTTTCTCTGCAGCATCATTTCGATCTATCCCCTAGTCTTCTCATCCTAGACTTAGAGGCAAGTGGTAGCACAGTAGACAGAGCACTAAGCCTGGCACCAGGAACACTGGAGTTCAACTCTGGCCTCAGACACTTACTAGCTGTATGACTCTGGGCAAGTCATTTAACCCCAATTTCCTCAACTGTAAAAAAGAAATAATAATGATGCTGAAAGCACCTACAACCCAGGGTTGTTGCTAGGATCAAATGAGATATTTGTAAAAAATGCTTAGCACAGCAGTTGGTATATAGTAGGTACTTAATACATGCCTATTCCCTTCTCTCCTCCCCTAGACTTGGCTTTCATTGTCAGTTGTTACGGCTGTCATCCTAAACAAGACCGTCACTCTCTTGAGACAGCATAGTGAGGCTGAAAGCACATTAGACTTGCAGCCAGAAGAATTGGGCTTTGATTCTCAGTTCTACTACTCGGGAGCTAGAGACAGCAAGGGTGGCACAGTGGGTAGTGTGCTGGGCCTGGAGTCAGGAAGACCTGAGAGCAAATCCAGCCTCAAACACTTCCTAGCTGTGTGACCCTGGGCAAGTCACTTCTCCATCAGGCTTAGTTTCCTTAACTGTAAAAAGGAGATAATAAAAGCACCTTCCTCACAGGGTTGTTGTGAGATCAAGCTCTCTGTAAAGCACTTAGGACGCTGCTTGGAACAAAGCAGGTGCTGAGATGCTCGCTTCCTTCCTACGTCCTTGTAACTGAGAAAATCAGGACGTTTCTACTTAGGAAATGTCTACTCGTGGAATGGGGATAATGTACACATCAAATATCAATAATAGTTTACTCTATCTAATGTTATACGATTTATAAAGCCCTTTCCCATAACTGCTCAAATACGATTATCTTCACTTTGTAAGAGAGGCAGCTGAATCTGGGAGGTTAGGTGACCTGCTCAGAGTCACATGGCTAATGAGCATCGGATGCAAGACCTCAATGTTCAGCGCTCTTTTACACTAAACTTCACTATGGTAAGAATTAAATGAGACAGTATAAATGCAAGGCATTTAAAACCTCCATAAATGTTACTTATTTTCTCTCACCTGAAGTATGTCTTCTGAAT
Organism: Trichosurus vulpecula; assembly: GCF_011100635.1. Taxonomy (NCBI): domain Eukaryota; kingdom Metazoa; phylum Chordata; class Mammalia; order Diprotodontia; family Phalangeridae; genus Trichosurus; species Trichosurus vulpecula. Next base: position 338,580,069 of record NC_050574.1, on the reverse strand, counting down.
GAGTCTCTCTGGCTTAACAGTTGCTCCTATTTAAATCATGCTTTAATGTTTACAAAGCACTTTCCCCATGTAACAAGTAGATAGCTCAGATGCCATCATTTCATTTTACATAAGAGTTTAAGTGACCCGTCCAAGATCACAGAGCTATTACGTGTGGGAGCTGGAACTTGTACACAGCCCTTCTGACCTCCAATGAGCTCTTGCCGTTATAACATGTTGTCTTAAGTCTCTTTCCCTTTCTCATCTTCTATATCAGGGCTATCCAAAATGGGACCCGCCACAGTGATTTATGTGGCCCACCTACAAGCACAGAAATTTACATAAATGCTTTAGTAAACGCAGCTGAGCTACTGCAGAGCTCTCACTAAAATGGCAAATTAAAAGATATTGTCTATTGTTTCAATAAAAACCTAGGGTTGGACAGCCCTGTTCTATATTACTGTTGTGAGATTCCTAAAGGATAGTTTGGATCATGCCACTCCAAGGCTCAAAAACCTCCAGAATCCTCATTCATCAAGCAACACACATTAAATGCCTACTATGTACAGAGAACACAATGATAAGCTTAGACACCGGGTGAGATTAAAAAGTTAGACAAAGCCATAGGTTCTGTCCTCATGGAGTCTGAAGCCTAACCATATAATAGTATATAAGTACATCAGAAAAGTAGAAATTCAAGAGGTACATATTTAAGGAGTAATCTGGACTGGAAAGGAATCAGAGGTTTCACAGAAGAGATAGCATATAAGATGGAATGAAGGAATTCAACAGATAAAAAGTGGAGAGGACATCTCTAGCCTAATAAATATCATGAAAAGAGGTATGAAGGATTGAGAGTACATTGTGTCTTTGGGTTGGTAGAGAAGAAGGGAGAAAGCAGACTCCAGCTTGGCTGGAATGTGATGGTTAGAGGGGAGAAATAGGGGATGAGGTTTGAAAGGTAGGCTGTGCCAGATTCAGAAGGCCTTGAATGCCAAGCAAAGGAGCTTGAATTTAAAGTGGCATTTAAATAAGACCCTAAATATTCTGAGGTTCATATAAAGAATACTACTCTGGCAGCAATATAAAGGACAGACTTGGATGAGAATAGGGTTGGGGAGATGAAGAGTGAAGGAAAGGATTACTTAATTGGGTAGTGAAAAAAATTCCAAGCTTCTTTGCCTGGCATTTAGACCCTCTATCATTTTGTCCTAAAAACACTTTTGGACCTTATCTATCTTCTACTATTCTTTTACATACCTTACGCTCTAGTCAAACTTTTCCAACCAAGTTTTCTGTACCATCCTACTTCCATACATTTACTTAGGCAGGAAGAAAACAGGCCAGACAGATTGCCTTTGGGAAATGCTTCTTGGAATGGAATGCCCTCCTATCTTTACCCAGTTTTAATCTACCCTCAAAGACACAGATTGCCTTTTTCTATGACTACTTACCTGATTTACTGCTCCTCCCTACCCCCACTTCAGAACAAATTTCTCCTACCTTATTTTCATAGCAACTTTTTTTTTGCTGTCTACTGAATTTTCATAGAATTTAAAAAAAATCTGTCCTGGTGAACTTTCACATTCTACTTTGTAGTGAAGTCATTCATTTCTTACCTTCTGTATTATATACTATTGTAGCTCATCAGGGCTGGGATCATCATTTTCTCCCTATATCCTGGCAGAGTGCCTTACATATGTACTAAGGAAATACTCGTTGAATGAATAAATGCATGTGGGAAAGAATGTTTTGTTTTGTTTTTTGGAGGGGGGAAGGCAGGGCAATTGGGGTTAAGTGACTTGCCCAAGGTCACACAGCTACTAAGTGTGTCAAGTGTCTGAGGCTGGATTTGAACTCAGGTCCTCCTGAATCCAGGGCCAGTGCTCTACTCACTGCGCCACCTAGCTGCCCCGGGAAAGAATCTCTTGCAGACAATAGTGGCTTTTTTTTTCACGAGCAGATACCAAAAGATATTGTGCTGGCATTTTTCCTGACATACCAGTCTTCTGTCTTTTATCACCTGCTTTGCCTTCTTCCTGGAATGACCTCAAATAGAAGAATGTCAGAACGGAAACTCCTTGAGGAGGATATTTTTCAGGCTTTGCCCTTTTACTCCTGCTGCTTTATGAAATGATTTCTCCCTTCTCTATTTCCAGTGTATAGATCCTATGTTCTTTCAAGGTTCAACAAGCCCTGATTCTTCTGTGAAGACTTTCTCAACTATAATTTTTGTCCATATAAACATCGCTCTACTCTGAACTTACCTGTCCCTGTTATTTGGGCACTTAATGATAGTCTGTTTACAAATGAGGTTGTTGGGCTTCCAGAGGACAGGACTAGGGGCTATTTTTCTTTTGAGTCTCCTTGATTTGACAGTACTGAACCAACAGCAGGCAATGAATAAACAACTGTATTGATTTTGAAATGGTTTTCTTATGTTTCATTGAGACTATCCTTTAGGGAAAAGGAAAATATGATATTTCTTTAAAGTCTTACTAGTATCTGGAAGAATATGTCATTTTCCTTTTTCATAGGAATGAAACTTCTGCACCTTCTGATTAGCACTTTGGACAATGGAAGGTACTGCGTTCATTTAATACGCAAGCAACTTTACAATAAATAGCAGTTGGTTTAGTTTTGAAATTCCAAATTTAATTTTGAAATAATTTTTATTTTCTATGCAATGGGGGCTTAGGAATCATGTCAAGATTTGAAATGGCTTTTAATATAACCATCATGATATTAATATTTAATATTATGCTTAACATAATGAATACATAATTAATGCTTTCAAAGATGTTATAGTCCAGTCTCAAAATCACACACACATCAATGCACACACATACACATAACACATGCTCCCTTAAGGAATGGTATAAATTTTGGATTCAGGCTTGTAATTCTAGGTGCAGAATGTTATCTACAGGTCTGATTTTAGCTGGCTTAGAAATGGTATAATTTTGGGTAAGTTATTTTTCTTCTTTCTAAATATAAATATGCACAGAACATATTTTAAAACGAAAGCTTTCTTCTCCCTACTGCTTTCTTTAGTCTGAGCTGTCAGAAGGCATATAAACCCAGTTTTACCTCAAGAGAAAGGATTTATTCATTACATTTATATAGCTGCCATTATCTTTTGAAATTCATAGGCCTACTAACAGGGAATATGTTTTTAATAGTAAAGATTTAGTTGCTAAAAAGCTTTTCTGAAACAGTTTCACATGCTGTGTTTCTGCAATCAAATTTCATGGTTTCATGAAAAATTTAAGTAAAACCATTTTTGGGTCTAGTCATGTTGTAATGGAGATGACATATAAGTGAATGAAATGAGTTCAATGAAAAATGTAATCATATAAATGGGGTTTTAACTGCATTAATTTTGCCCTGCCTCTCTTCACTTTGAGGCTAGGGACACAAGGTCTTCAGGTTTATTTGCTTTCCTAGTAGAAGCCACAGTAAAAAGCTGAAAGCAAGACAGAACCCAAAGCAAAACATCTAGAAAACAAGACTTCTAGGAAAGAAAGTTTACTTTGGCAATAGGTCAAAGGAAGAGAAGAATATATTAAAAAAAAAGATGCAGGGACTATTTCAGGTATATACATTATTTATAGTTACGGATACATAATTTAATGCCTTGAAACAAATTTGCGCACCTATAAGATGCCCTAAATAAAGCTTTCCTCTAAAGGGAACATAAAAGTAATAAAGAGTAAAGAGACAATGAGGTAAGAAAGCACTTTTTAAACTTAGAAGTTCCAATATCAATTGGCACTTATTAAGCACCTACTATGTGCCAGGCATCGAAATATCAATGTGAACCATTATTACCAACAGAGCACCATACATGCCCACAAGATGAATGTAAAAAAAATAGTTTCTTTTCAAATTAGGGTTTTCTCCCCCATCCCCAACCCCCCACTGGGGGCAGAAGGGTGGGACAGTAGCCTGATTATTTTCTATCAATGTGAGAGCTCCACTGAATGACAGGAACCTTAAAAAAGTCTGTTGTTATTCACAGGAAGCTCTGTGGGGAAGCAGCTCATCTCCAGTCATCCTGAAGAATATCTGGCCACTGGATTCAGATGGCTCTGTAGCAGAAAGTGAGGCTGGTGACCTTGCACGGCCCTCCCTCACTCAAATCAAAGTCAACTGCAAGTCATGTCATCAATTCCCTGATGCCACGGTCCTCTTCGAGAACAAAGGACAAAACACAACAACCTGGAGTCAGAAGATCTAGGTGCCAGTCCTAATGCTGACACTGAAAAGCTGTGTGATCTTAAGCAAGTCAACCTCACTGTGCCTCAGCTTCCACTTGTTAAATGAGATATTTTCAGGGAGAAGCCTGAGGTCACTAAAAACAAAAAAACCCCAACAATCTCTAAATTTCCCAAAGACAATCCAGTTTGTTCTCCTCCTCCTATTCAGTTCTGTGTCCTAGTTGTTTCTATAAGGAGTCCTTCCAGTTGCATTTTGTGGTCTGGATGGCAAGATTTTTTTTTTTTATCCCACTTGGTCCCTGTACATAGTTAGGGCAAACACTTCAGAGCAATGGCAGATCTCATTTAGCATGCCCCGCAATGTTTTAGGGTCTGATGTAATCAGCATAATATCCTCCTGAAAAGGAGTATCTGGAATCCCTCCTTGACTTGAACTCTATGCTTGATCTCCTCAATGGCAGTGAAGAACCTCTGGAAAGCAGATGTCTTCCTGTTTTTTTGCCCTTGCTTGACATTAACTATCATAGTATCTTTGTTATCTCTTTCAAGAAATCTCATCTAATTCTCACATATGTCAAGAGCAGAACTTTGTTGGAGCTGAGCTTTTAAGCTAGCATTTTTGCTTCATCAAATGAAATGCTTCCTTATAACCAACACATAAGTACAGCAGAATTATATAGTTCCTACAATTTTTAATTGTGATGGTAAAATTTGGTCTTAAGCCATTAGAATATAAGCTCTTCAAGGATAGTGCCTGGCACCTAGTAAGTACTTTAACACGTGCTTGTCGACTGAATGGAATATCTCCTACAAAGACCTGACCATTCCTTTCTAATATTCCCATTAATGAAGTCCTTCCTACTTTTGTAGACAATGCTCAGAAAAGTTTTATAGAGATGGAAAAGTAGGCATCTATGTGCTCTTGGTTGCCTTATTTTGGGGTAATAATAAGATCTGAGGCTTTCCTTCCCTTTTCCAGCCTTTGGCAACTTCCCTTCCTCTTCATATACCTTGAAAATTGGACCCCCAATGCTCTCAAAACTGTACCACTTACAGCATAGGCTGACTGTCCCTTTGTATAAATGCTAGGTCTAGTCCATTTGTTTTTCCAACTTTTTTTTTCTTTTGCATAATTTGCACTTCCTTTATAAGTTCATCCACCATCCATGATGTTAAGGAGTTTGTAACAAAAATTGCCACGGATCTTTTATCTCTTATTTGTCTGTTGTCTTTCCGGTTTCATTTATAAATGTCCTCAGGATGACTTAGGGCAGCTAGTGGCACAGCAGACAGAACACTGGACTAGAGTAAGGTGGATCTGCCTCAGATGGGGAAGTGATTTCACCTCTCTGGGCCTCAGTTCCCTCATCTGTAAACAGAAAAGCTGGACCAGATAAACTCAAAAGTCCCTTCTACCTCTAAATTCATGTCCCCAAGACTCTGTTTATGTGGGTCTCTCATCAGCCTGCCTTTAAATTGGGTTTTCTGTCCCTTGCATCTCACTGTTTTATGAGGTAGTACTGTTCATAATCTCTTACCTTCCGTTTCCATAAGATTTAACAATTAAGTTTATAATCTGAATTGGTGGTGTGTTTGGCTGGCATTTCTCTTTGCTTGGCAAGTAAGTGTTTGCTTTAACCACTTTTGTTCACATTATGGCAACTGATTTACAATGGTTAAACTTGTAAATGAAAGTGTTAAAATCAGGACAGACATCCTTTCCATCATCCTTTTCTTTCTCTCTCTTTTAGCATCAATAACTTGTTTAAATAAGTCATGTTGCCACATCTTTTTCTCATTTTTTAGCTTCACATTCATTTGGAAATTTGGTTTAACAAGCCAGTAATACGACTACACAGACAGCTGATTCAGGAATGACTTATGTATCAGTAATGAGTTGCTTTTTAATATTTTTTTAAAAACTATGTTTCTGAGAGGTGATTTTTTTTAGTGCTTGCCATGCCCAATGCCCTCCAATTCTTTTCTTAAAGAAAGTACTGATGTATGAATATGAGGCTTCTATGAGGCCTGCATGTTTTCGCTCTCTTTACTCTTTGATCTATCAACCAACAAGTATTTTGGAGTCTACTGTGTGCTGGGCAGCAGGAGAGCAGAGACATTCAAAGGAAGCTGTCCCAGCCCTGGAGCGTATATCATTATCAAGGGAAACATCCAGGCACATGGATAAGTAAATATAAAATACATAAAGGGCATTTTTTGTGGGGGGGGGGGGGGGGGAAGGCAGTGGCAGCTGGGAGGAGAAGCCAGGAAAGTTTTCTTGTAGAAGATGGTACCTGAGCTAAGTCTGGAAGGAAACAGAGATTGGAAGAGGTGGAAGTGAATAGAGAACATGTTCCAGAAAGGAAGGACAGCCAATGCAAAGGCACAGGGAGGAACAGCACAGAGAGTCAGCTGTTTGGGTCACACACTGTGGGAAGGAGACTAATGAATAACAGGAACTGAAGGGAAGTTTGGAGTCAGGTTATGAAAGGTTTTAAAAGCTCAACAGAAGAATGTGAATTTGATCCTAAAAGCAATGGGGTGGGCAGTGAGGGGAGTGATTTGGTCAGACTTGGACTTTAGGAAAATCACTTTTGTCAACTGTGTGGAAGATGGATCCAAGTGAGGAGAGACTCGAGGAAGGGTGACCAATTAGGAGGTGAGTGCAATAACAGGAGAGATGCGAGGTGATGGGGAATAAAACAAGGGGGATGGCTGTGCAAGAAAGAAGGGGGTAGACGTGAGAATTGTTGGAGAAACAGACTTAGCAACTGACTGGCTATAGGAGATGGAGAGGTGAGGAGTCGACAATAGTGACAAAGTTGGAAACACGGAGGACAGGAAGCATGCCTTTGACAGAAATAGCATAGCTAAGTCTGTAAGGAAAGGTGGGGGGCTTTAGGAGAAAGATGACTGACTATTTTGGCATGCTAAATTTGAGATGCCTATGGTATATCCACTCTGTAAATGCTCAATAGGCAGTAGTTGTAGACACATGACTGGGACTCAGGAGAAAGACAACTTGGGGCTAGATATGTATATCTGGGAGTCATCTGCATAAAGACTGTACTGGAATTAACTCCTGAACCATATTTTACAACATTTTTGGTCATCCTTACCTATTCCTATGTATGCACTAATATCACCCAATATGAGAATTGATGTTATTTAATTTGGAGGGTCTTAATCTATTTTGAACAGATTTTTCTGTCCCTTCTTCTGCAGCAAGATGTTAGTGCCTAAACTGCAATTATTTTCATATTAAATTTTTTGCAAATATTTATCATGACTATTTCAATAAGGTGACCAAATGTAACTTCCTTCCTGGAACTTATGATAAAATCAATGCTGCCAATTCCTTTACTTGCCTCTCCAAAGAGAACCTGGGAACCATTCTTCATTAGCTGTAACTTCTGTCTTCTTTTTATTTTTTAAATAGTGAGAATGTCAAGATTAATCTAATTCGGTTCTTCCAAAAGTCTGGTCAATGGATAAGGATTTCACATTTAGAATATCAACACCTGGACTAATATTTACAGATGGTTTAAAAACTGATTCTTGCTACTTTTGCTCCCTCTTCTGATTGAGAGCCATTTTTGCATTTTTCTGTTTCAGAGGTTGCAATGGCAAAAAGAATTTATCTCTAAGTGGCCTGCCTCTCTGTACTTAGTTAGGATGGACCTCAGAAAACAAACACAGTTTGTTTCTAGAACTATAGAGAAGAGTGAAATCTGCCAGAGGTAGTACTTTGCTGACATAGCCTTTGAGAAACTTTTAAATAAAAGAAAAAACAATCTTCTTATGTAGTGACACAAAGCATTCTAAAAGAGAGTCCCTTGGTGAGGAGGGTTTCATACCATAAACTATATTACCAGATCTGTAAAAAAAAAAGAACATGGATTAAATTGCATTCCATATCACCTTTTCTTCTTAAAATAGTGACAATAAACTGTTTGCTGGAAATGAGAGGAACTATATGAGCTAACTTAAGAGTTACTGAATATTATAGCAGAAAGGTAACTTGGACAACGGTATACTTCAAACCTTTCGTTTGAAACATGAGGAACTTGAAGTCCAGAAAGGCAACTTGCCTAAGGGGTCATATAGATAAGTCAGAGGCAGAGCTATAACTGAAATCCAGGTCCTCTTATTCTCCACTACATGATGTAAACTGTTGGAATGCTCATTGATCAAATTAATACAACTCCAATATGAATGATTAACTTCAATTTTCATTATTCTAAACTTCTTTATTGGAATAATTTATTTTGCTGAAATCCTGCATGCCCCGAATGAGATACCAGTGTCATTCAGTATTTCCATGTTGAATTTAGACAACTACTGAGCTACAGGAACATGTTATCTTACAAATGCTGAAATCACTATCAAAGCAACATGAAAATCAGGTCACATAAGTTTCTTGCATGTGCCCCACAAATCCTTATTACATCCACTAGCTGGTCTGGTAACCTGGTATGTGTGATTACAAAAATAAATTACTCAATTTTCACTTTCATGCTTAATAAAAAGCGATGCTCATCAAACTAGAGGCTTGAAGAGAGTTTACCAAATGAACTGGCTAGCACAATACTAGTATCTAGCAATTATTCCATATATGAGCAACTCAATGTTGACTGACATAATTAAAATAAGAAAATTTTTATATGGTCAATCTCATATTCTTTTATAGCAAATTTGCATTTCTGTCTCTCTAGATAAGCAAATTACAGTAGGAAAATAAAAATCACATTCTATTTCTTCAGTACTTTAATTCCTTATGCCTCCCCACCTCCAAAGCAATTTCTAGAATCTATCTTATTTTATCCTCAGCAACCCTACGTGGCAGATATCATATCATTTTATATATGAGGCAGTTAAGGCACCAAGAACAAAGAATTTGACAATTAGATGGGACTTTAGTCCAAACACCCTCATTTTACAGCTGAGGATACTGAGATATTAAGCAGCAAAAAGATGCAATAGGTCACCTAGGCAATAAGCAAGTTAAGCTGGTAATCAAGCCCAGGGCTTTGGACACCCAACCCAATCAATGGCCTTTCTACTACAGCATGCTGCTTCCACCTCCAACAATTTTAGAGATGAAAAATCATTTAATTGCAGCAATAATGTAAAAAATTTAAGATGAGGCTGTGAACAAAACTTCTGTATCTGAAAAATGGTAGAAATTTAGGAAGGCAGAAGGAGATTTTTCTGTAAAGAAGGATCTGTAATTTTAAAAAATCTGTCTTATGTAGTATTGGCCCTCTAATGCAAAGAGATCTGACTGAGCACTTAACTGGTTTTGTGCATTAATGAAAATCTGGTGAGCCCTACACCCTGAGCTTGCTACCTATCATGATCCTAACATTCTTCAGCTGTTCTGGGTCATGGCAGCTGTACAACTATAGAAGAGACAGTCCATTCCTCCATTCCTCTTGTACTCAGTGAGTACCAAGACTCATGTCATTAAGGGTCCCATTCTGCTATGGATTCGGGGGTGGTCTGTGGAAACGAGGAGCACCAACAATAATGCCCTCTATGCACGTGCATAGACAGCATGTTTCAGTTTGCAGAGTGAGGTTATGTGTTATGGTGCAAGTCACTTTACCTGGCTGGCTCTTAGCTTTCTCACTTGTAGAGACTAAATAATCCTTAAGGTTCTACTGAGCTCTAACATAACATGACTTTATTTCATTTGATCTTCATAACAACACATTGAGGTGGGGATGGAAGGAGGTATTATTATCCCAATTTTAGAGATGAGGAAATAGGCTTGAGACTTGAGGTGACTTGTTCCTGGAGACGAAATGGGTCAGACTGAGTTTTACTAGAAGGTAGGTCTTATGACTCGAAGTCCAGGACTCTTCCTGTTATACTTCTCTTATGGCTCCATTATGATTTAAACCTTTGTTTAAATGTATTTGCACTGTGATTTTTGTTTCCTTCAGGTATAAAGCCAAAATTTTCTAGATTTTTGATTTTTCAGAAAAAATGGAAGGGAAATCTCTTCCTTTGTTCTAAAGTACACAGATTTTCTGTAATGAGTTTCAGAACATTCACTGGGAAGTAAAATCAAGACACATTAAAGTAAGAAAAACACATTAGACTAGGTTTTAAAAACATTTAAATGGAATTCTTGACAATATATGCAATAATGGTTTTAGCATTGGCAGAAATACCTACATCACATGCACCTAACATAAATAGTAAGTACAGAAGCAATACTTTAGAGGAGACTACGTTGTCTCAGCATTGTCTCAGGCTACTTTTCTCAATACTCTAAGAGGAAGTTTATAAATATCAGAGTCTGTAAATCTCCCTGCTAATGATCAAAATGAAATCAACTCAAGAAAAACTCCCAAGAAGTCTTATGACTCCATTGAATTTACACAAGAAATTACGTAACTTGGCCATAAAGAAGAATATCCCCATGTGTGCTGGGAAGTTCCTGAATGATGACTGTGGAATTCTTTTCAACAGAGAACAGAAGTGAGTTTTTAAGAAGTTTAGATTCTCATCTGTATGGGACAGCTTGAACGTTATTCTACTATTAAGATATGAAGAATGATTATCTCCTTTCATGTCCTTTCTAGTATTATGACGTAAGAAGTGAAAACTAAATTAAGCTAAAATTATTTTATGTCAATACGCAATAACCAGGCAATTACTTTAAAAGTGTCGTTTAAGGTAAAATCTAAGCTAAGCAAATATAAAATGACCAGGCTTGGCCCTAAGGAAGAGCTATGAGAGGTATCCGCTCTCCCTTTTTTGCAGAGATGGGGAGGTGAACTATAGGTACACAACTCTGTAGAAAATGCTAGACTTTTTGATATATGAATGATTTTTGTGGACCAATGCCCCTCCCCTCCCTTACCCTTTTCCGTTTTTGTTATAGGGGATGGATAGCCAGGAACATATGTGGGTAGGGATATATTGGGATATGTATTAGATGTAAAAGCAAAATATATCAAGAGAATTTTATTTAAAAAAAGAAAAAAATGCTCCCTATCTGGTTAGGGTTTGCAAAATGAAGAGTGTATGTGTTTATATGCACACATATAGTAACACATATGTGTCTATACATGTTGCAGGTATACTATGTACATACACATTTACAAGCATGTACATTATATACACACATATTTAAAGCCTTCATGTGCTTCTTATTCTGATGCCATATCCATATTCACATGAATATTATATACATATACACATGTATTTACAGACATATAGACTATATGTATACAAAATTGAAAAGTCTTTCATTAACCTCTTACTCAGATGTCTTAATATAGCATGGAACTGACCAGGACTCTTAAAGGATGGTGCCACAACATTCTGTACATATCATGTAAGAAGCCTAACTAACCCTGCTGAAGCTGGCTACTAAAAGGTTGGCTACTTGGCGATGAATGTTTTGACCATAGAAACTCATAAAAACCATATATAAATTAGGTGTGGAGGGAAGAGTTGCAATCTGTCATAATGGATAGGGTATTCATAATGATGAAATCACGAATCTGAAAGTAATGAAGTAAAAATAACGCACCTTTTTATTCATTTCAACAATTCATTTATAGTTTCAAGGACTATATTTCTGATATTCAGAATGAAGCAAATATAGACAAGGACCAGATGAATCGGAATAAAAGGACATCTCCTCCCTTTCAGAAAAGATTGTGGACAAGGCTATTCTACTCTCTCAGGAACAGTCCTTTCTCAGGAACAGAGGGGAGAGAAAAGACTCTTATGTGTTCTTCTCACCTGAAGCTGCTGTAGCATTTGTAGGGGTTGAAGCAGCTGCTTGAATCCGAGCATGAGGAGGGATAAGGATTGTAGCCAGAGGTGGATTACTTGACAGTTCTAAGGGAAAGTAAAACAGAACAGTTAGATTTCACTTATAACTCTGAATGTCAAATAACCAGATAACAGTTTTTGTAGAGAGAAGTTCTAGAATGCTTCCAACTTAGAGTGACCAAAGATGATGATATAATGACCCGCTAAAGGCAGCACCCACTTGTCAATCTATAGAGAATATGCTCTATTTTCAAAGAATACACTCTCTACATGAGGGCTTTAACAGATATAAAAAGAAATGAGATTGGAAGTGAGGGTGTGGATGAATTGATGGCTGAGGTGGAAGGAAGGGGAAAAATGCTGACATGCACCAAACGTCTCTGGCAAGTTTATAGATGCATTACGGACTTGAAAAGTTTGGGAAATCGTGTCCTATTTGAATTAAGATAAAGTATTTCCTAGTAGCATGATTTGGTATCAGCTCATGTTATCCCTGAAAAACATGGAAATAAACTTAGGAAATATTCAATGCCATTTTACTACAGACAGCCCATTTAAACTGACATTTTACTTTTAGGAAAGGCAGGAGGATCATTAGCAGTTGGTATTCCAGGAAAAAAAAATGGGATAATGAAGAAGGAAACGTGGTGGTATGGATAGAGTAGGCATTGGACTTGGAGTCAGGGAGATGAGGGTTCACATTCGACCTCAGATATTTACTAGTTATGTGACCCTGGGCAAGTCACTTAACTTCTCTGGGCCTAAGCTTCTTCATCTGTGTAATGAAGAGACTGGACTGAATGGACTCTGAGGTCGCTTCTAGCTCTAAACCTATGATCCCATGACCACTTCTTACACTAAGAAATTCACTTTCACAATTTAAACTCTACTAGCTCAGGCAGGGTCTGCCTTCCTTTTCTTCCTTGAAAGTCTACTTAAGCAAAGAGCAAAGCCTCTTTCAAATACACATGAGCAGACAGTGTCACTGTGATAGAAAACTGAAGGCTTTTGTCCAAAGGCGAGACATTCATGCATTTTAAAAATAACACCTCACTGGATGTTATTAAGGAGAGAAACATTAATTGGAAGTTTTCTAAGATCATGACAGCCATATTTAAAAGGAAATCGGAATATTAAGTGAAAATCTAAAATTTTCATCTAGAAGTCATTGACCCACCTATAGGGAAAATTTGAGGACAACAGATAAAAGATTAAAGTGCTTTTTCAACTTTTATTTCTTAAATTGCCCTCTCCCCTTTTTAGTATTAGCTACCTCATATTTTGTTTCAGGTTACAATTTCCTTCCAGTGTTGGTTCTCCCTACCCCCAAAGGTCACTCAATTCCTGGTCAATTAAAAACCTTCCTGCTAGGACTGTGCCAGATGCTCATTGGGTCTTTGGAGCTCTGATTGTCTCCTGGGCTCTGGATATGGAAGCACCAGCACATGTGGAATCATCAATGATGGTTCCTGTCCTATACATTATTATGGCCATTACAAGTCATCGAAATAAAGCTTCTAAAATAGTAAAACTCCATTGTATCATACTTAAAGTCTGTTCCACTAACAAGAACAACAACGAGAACAACATCTCTCTTTTAAACAGCGCTATAAAGGAGATTGGCACGATGTACTGGAGTGATCAACGAACACGGAATCAGGAATGCCTTCATAATGCTGCCTCCTATATTTACCAGCCGTACGATCCTAGACAAGCTCTGTCACTCTTAGACTCAGTTTCCTAATCTGTAGAATGGAAATGCTAATACTGGCAGTCTCTAAATCATAGGGCTGTTGTTGGTAAAGTGCTTTGTAAACTTCAAAGTGCCACAGAAATGTGAATTATTCAAGAAACCAATTTTTTGAGAGGACTATGGTTGAGAAACCTAAATTTATCCCTCAGGTAACCTTTAGAATCACCAATTCTATGTTCTCCTACATCCTCTTTGTAGCTTTCTGCCTATAGGTCTCTTATCCTAGTCACAGACTAAACTACTTAAATACCTAATTACACAAAACTTTAGTGGGTAATTAAAACAAAAGCAAAACTAAATTTTAAAAGACAATTCAATGCTTAAACTAAATGCCAAATTATACTCTCTTGAACAACTTCATTGCCGTCTTGTTTCTATTAAAAACCATAAATGCAACATGATCCTTTAAAAATTTTGCTGAATAAACTAGATTCCTAAACAAACTTAGCAGACAAATAATATTATAAAGTATTGTAATATGCTGTAAAATAAAAGGAAAATGCTTAGTAAAGGCTCTAGGTTTGCACTGCTAAAATCTTTCTGTTCTTGAGAACAAAATTCTATTTTAAAGCTATTTTTTTAAACCAATAGTAAAATGTCCCTCATTAGGAACAGAAAAAAATATAGATCTGTTTTTATGTATGTCTATACCAGCCTTGCCATCCCGGGGCCCTAATCCCAACCATGAATGTTTTTGGCAGTGAAAACTGTGGTGTTTTAAAGTTATCAAGAGAGCTGGAATTCTACTTAAGAATTCCAGGAAGTCAGATGTAAAATGTGCCTTCCTCTGCTCCTTTTGTCAAAAATTGGTTTATCCTGAATACAATATAAGGTCAACAGGTATTGAGAGAGGTCCATTCCCTTAACCTGAGCCCTTAAGATGGCATAATTAAGGATTACTTATTAAAGACTGGCCAGAGAAGAGTGCTAATCTTCACATTACTTGGTGAAAGTTTTTGAGGAGTTAGAATCAGATGGCTCATCCTCAGCAAAAGCACTTTTCTGAGAGAGATCATTAGAGAACCAAATTATGTGGCTCTTTCCTTCCCCATCACAAATTTTATGAAGACCCTTACAAGCTTATCAAGTTTTTAAAAATGCTATTATTTGGAACTGTGGATAAACTTTTCTATCCTTAATGAATAGGTTTGGTAGTTTAATAATGGAGCTTATTATGCTTTCTTATGTTATTTTTCTCTATTCAGAAATTTTGAGGGTGGATTATGTTCTTGCTCTTAAACTACTTAGTAACATCATTCTGGCTCAATTACACAAGGTGCAAATTTGGGCTGGGGAATTTGGCTTAGAAGTCATATATGATTCACCAGGTGCTGGACATACTCTTGGGGACGTTAAGGTTGGGAAATGATTTTCAGTGGTTCACATATTTGGAAAAGCCACCTAGTCCAAATCTCTCATTTTACAGAAGAGGAAACTAAAGCCCCAGAAAGCTGAAGAGACACAGAGGCCCAAGGTCACAGAGGTAGTAAGCAGCAGAGCTGGAATCTGAACCCAGATCCTCTGACTCCAAATCCAGCACTCCTCCCAATGCACTATGCTGTGCTTTTACATGGCCCAAAAGGCAACAGTGACAACTGTTGGTCAAAAGAAATAATTAAATATATACACTAGCTTATCAAGAAAAATTTAATTACATACTCACTATACTAAGGCAGAGATGACAGAGTAGATTTTATTAAAATTTCCATCCCAAACAGTTGAAATTAAATAAAAAGTCAAGGTGTATAAGGGGTGAGCCTAATTATTTATTTGCTCATCCTGACAATACCTGATGAGGTTCTCTTGTTAATCTCAACTTTGCTCTTTCACGCTATGGGGAATTAGTTTTAATGTTTCAAAATCTGGGGAACAAGTCTGTGTTCAGCTCTATATTACAATTATGTTGGCTCCAATCAGATCTCACTTTGGACCTTATTTTTAAGACTGAAGGCCTAATTTTGTTTGCTCCATAATAATATAATAACTTTACCTTTATATAATACTTTACAATTATCGGGCATCTAATTATTACCTTATTTGATCCTATAAGTTACCTGATGTGGAAAATGTACAAATATTACTAGTCCTTATTTAGAGATGAGGAAAATCAGGTTCAGAGAAGTTAAGCAATAAATCCAACATATCACAGCTGGTAATTGATGGAGCTAGGACTAGAACTCAGAGCTTTTGACAGCAAGCCCAATGTTCTACCAGATTGTGCTATTTTTCTTCACGTAGCAGTCGGCTAAAATCATAGAATTTTAGATCTGGAATGGACCTTAGTGACCATCTAACTTACCCCTATTGTTTTTTAAAGATGAGAAGCCGAGACTGGGGAAAATATAAGCAGCTCAAGGTCAATACAGCTGGAGTAGTTAATGACATTATTAAGAATAGGAAGGCCTATTTCCTAACTCTCAGTTCAGTATTCTTTCCAATAAATCACCATAAGGCCTCCCTTCATTCTCTTATTCCTCTACAATTCTATTAACTTCTATTAATCATCCTCTTCTACAATTCTATTAACATGTTTATGTGGTACACATCGCATTTCTAGATCTGACTAATTTTTTTTAGTTTTCCGAACCAATATATTCCTTTATCAGGCAGGTATTTTGCTGGCATCACTGATGAGTAGTATGAATTTGTGCTTTCAGGAAATCACCTATGACAACTCATATGTCCTTTCCCTTCACTGTGATCTCATATTAACTTTAAGAAAAATTTGGATTACCTTTCCTTAATATGTCTTAACTGCTTATAGGAAAATTTTTTATTTCAGCCTATTTAGTCATTTTCCTTCTCTTTCTGCAGTTCATCTCCAACCATCTGCTATTTTACTACTTAGCACATTATTGCATCAACTTTAATTCTAGATATTTCACTGGATATGTTCTTTCCCAGATAATTTATAAAAATCCAGATAGTTTATTGGGCTAGTAACATAATGAGGACACATTGAGAATCCTACCATTTGTTTCCTACTTCTAAGTCAATCCCCTAGTCTTAAGGAAACAGAAAGGAGCCCACAAACTCATGCAGACTTAAGTTTTAAAGAATAGTTTTCGTATATGAAACCTTTTTAAGATTAAATAAATTATATCTATTGGTTTCCCTCTGCAAATATTTATATATTCCTCTCAAAGGGAGTTCTGGTAGATCAGACAAGCGGGTGTGATTTCTTCTTATAAAAATATTTTCTTTATACAATTTTCACTTTTTCTTTCTTGTGGTTTTCCCCTTTTGTTCTTAATTCTTTTTTCACAACATGACTAATGTGGAAATATTTTTAATATGATTGTACGTGTATACCCTATGTCAGATTGCTTGCTGTCTTGGGGAGGCAGGAGGGGAAGGAGCGAGGGAGAAGAAAATTTGGAACTCAAAATTTTCTAAAAGTGAATGCTGAAAACTAATAAGTAAACAAACATTTTTAAAAAATATTGCTTTTCTTGTTATTATAGGTTGTTTGTTTGTGAGCTTACAATTCTATTCCCTTAAAAAAATCCAGATCTCTCAATTACATGGGATGTAAATAGAACTGATGGGTTTATAGTTTTCAGGTCTTTCTCTGAAAACTTTTTTATAGATGAAAATCATGCTGGCAACTGCAAACTTTCCATGCAGTATTCATTTGTGAAGTTCTTTAGTCAGGACTCTTTAGTTTCTTCAAAATGGCACATACGCGATTTATCTCATTTCATTGGAGTATCTTCAAAACTTCTGGATATATACTATCTGGTATTAGTAATTTACTTGATTATAATTCATCAGTTAATTCTAGAATGAATACCTTGTACATTACAGCTATTTAGTACCTGAGAGCTCTCTCTCACAAGATAATCTGAAAGCAGGAATCCCCACAATGCTGGTCCTTCCAGGTAAAAATCTGCCCCAATCTATCTTTCCACCTTAATCATCTACTATTCTCCTACACATAATTTATGCTTCAGCCAGAATGGATTACTTGTTCTTCTCCAAACTTACACTGTCTTTTCTAGCCTCTGAACCTTGCTTTTATCATTCTTTATTCCTAGGATACTCTTCCCTCAAATATCCCATACAACGAAGTTTTAGTCAATCTTCTCAGCAAGAAATGCCCTTTCCATTGCTTGTCATAGCACTCTGCTCTTACTACTTAATATGGTATTTATCACAGTCTGTTTGCTATTACAGTAATCTGTGGGCCCATTTTTCTCCCTAGGAGACTATAAGCTCCTCGGGGGGCTATTATTTATTTCTGAATAGAAATTTCTGAATAGAAATAGTAAGAACTTGTCTTATTCCCTCTTTTATTGCCTCTCAAACCTTGCTTTATCTATTCTCTCTCTTTTATCCTCAGTCTTTACTATTTATTAGCAATGTTCATACTGCCTGCATATGTGCACAGGTTTCCTTCAAGCTTAAAAAAAAAATCTCTAACTGATTTTGCCATCTCCTTAAAGATACCATCTGTCCTACAGTTCCCTTATTCTTCTACTGTCCAATTCTCAGAAACAACTGTCTACTACCTTCACTTCCTCACAATTGTTTTAATAGTTTCTGAATGCAAAACTCTACTCCAAGTCTGTCCAGGGTTACCAGCAATCTCTTATCTGCTAAATCCAAGGGGTCTTTTTTACTCCTCACGTTCCTTGACCTAGCTGCTGTTTTCGACATTGCAGACCATCCCAACCCCTCTTCTCCTGGACCGTTTTCCCTTGGCTTTTGTGATACCTGCTTTCTCTTATTTGACCACTATGTGAATCTGATCTCTCCTGGCCACCTAAGTGTGGCTGTCTTTCAAGTTCTCTAACTTAGGTCTTCTTTCTTTTGCTCTCCCTTGATGATCTGCTCTGCTCTCCTGAACAATTATCTTTCTCCGTAAATGTCTCCCAAATAAAAGTATCTAGCCCTAACCTCTCATGAAAGCTCAGTCCATTACTGCTAACTGCCTAGTGGACATCTACCTGAATGTCCTATCAATTTCTCAAACTCAAGGCCAAATCACTTCCCCAAACATTAAACTTCTTTATTTCCATTGATGATACCCCTGCTCCTGCTTACATTAAGTTCACGATCTTAGTGGCATCCTTGACCTTTATCTCTCATATCCAATCAGTTGCTAAGTCTTCTCAATTCTACATTATTCTACATCTACAACAACTCTTACATCTGTCCCCAGTATGGTACAATGGTGAGAAAGCTTGATGTGGAGTTAGAGGATCTGGGTTTGAATTTAGCTCTGCTACTAGCTTTGTGACCTTGGACAAATAATTCACTTAATCATTATGGGACTCAGTCTTCTCTGTAAAATGAGTGGACTGAATAGCATTTAAGATCCCTTCAAACTCTAAATCTATGATGCTATGATGCTTTTAATCCTAATTCAGGTCCTTATTACATCTTACCTAGACTAGTCTAAGAGCTTCCTAACTGGTCTTCTTACTCCAAGGATCTCTCTTTTCTAATGCACATTCCACACAGTTGCTAAAATAATCTTTTAAAAGCAGAAATCTGTGTCACTTCCTTACTCAAAACCTTTCAGGGAGTGCTTATTGTTTATAGGACAGAATACATACTCCCTGGCCTTCCATAATCTGGCTCCTAACATACTTTCCCAGTTTTATTTCACATTTCCTACACTCAAAATCTCCAAGTTTCAGCTAAACTTGAATACTAGCTGTTCACTGGACTTGACATGCCTTCTCCAACCCCCTCTGTGTATTTATGTACAAGCTATCCATTGGGCCTGGAAAGCACTTGCCTTCTCAACTCTATTCTTCAGAATTCTCAATTCTCTTGAAGGCCCAGCTTAGGTACCCCCCCTTCTGTGGAAACCTTCCCTGATTTTCCCAGTTTGTGTTCATTCCCTTTTAAAATGATCTTATAATTACTTAATTTATAAACATGTGAAGGTTTCTTCCCAAGCCCACCCCACTGGTTTGTAAGCTCCTTGAACAAAAAACAAGCATAGTGTCAATCAATGGTTAGGAACTGCTGCTGCTGTTCATATTTTTTGTATTCACTGTGCTTAGCATAGTATCTGGCATGTAGTTGGTGCTTAATATGTATTTAATCAATTGAATTTGTATCTCTAGCACCTAGCACCAGTGCCTTGCACATAGAAGTAACTGATGAATGCTTCTGAATTGAATTGTGAGTGCTCAATCAAAATTTATTGAATACATGAAAAACTCACTTGATATTCTTAAACCACCTATGCTCATTCTCATCCTCCCTCAGGCAATAGGATGTATTCATTGGGCTAGGGAAGTTCCCATTTTTTTAATATTTGCCCTATTTTCTGAAGGCATAGTTGCCATGAAGCAGATAAATAGCTAATTTTTTTAAGTCATCCTATGAGTTAACGCATTTACATTAAGCCACAGGTACAGTCATTCAGAAGGAAATGTGAGGGGGAATTTCTTTCCTTAGAAAAAATTTCTTTATGTTATGAAAATGACAACCTCCTACAGGCTCTACAATGGTGGATATGAAAAGGTTGGGCTTGGAAATTCTTAGGTATCTCTTTTTTTACTGCTTCCTCAGCTACCAATTAGGCTCTCAGTCTGAGAGGTATGAAAGAAGCCAGCTTTTTATCCTTCTTCCTGGTACATAATAGCCATAACTGGTGATGTGGAATAATGTTATACTAGACGGATACTTGTTATAGGCCCAAGTTATCACATTATTGATGTGTTTTGAACTATGGTGTTATACAAAGCAGGGAATTGAACAGAATTAACTATCTATTTTAATTTGGAGAAAATGCTGATGTTCTAGTTTTATTCTAATGTAAGCTTTAGAAAATAATTTCTTTATACTGCTAGGGGTATGTTTAAAAACTTTCATCTGGCTGATTACGAAACTAAACTCTATTCATGCATGCTCAGTCTTCATAATTTACTGCTCCTGTAAGCATAGTTACTGACTTAACAACTTCAGAAATTAAGGAGTATGGATAGGCATTCAATATTTACTCAATGAATCAACCTTGCAGTCATACCCAAGTCCCATTATTTAAATACTGGCATCTAGTATTCATTTTAAGTCTGAATCTGCATAATGACTATACTTACACATTTTGGGCTTTCAAAACTGAGGTTCCATTACAAGTAAACAAGATTATTTTATAGAGATAAGGAGTCGATTCTCTTTGAAACAGAAAAAAAAATGTGATGCAATTGAACTAAAATGATCTTTCCAGACAGTAAACCCAAGTCAGACTTAGTTGGAGAAGATTATAGGGTCACATTATTAGTTGATATGTTTCATGGGACAGTGCTGTATGTATATATGACTATACTTATACCAAGATGACTTCGACAAACTATTAAGAGCTGAAAGTATATTCACAGTCATCTACCCACAAACATGTACTGATTTACTCTTAATTGCCGACATGTATATACATAGCCTAGATACAGTGTACATATAAACCAACAAAAATGCTAAATGTACACAGATCATAGACAAGCTTGATCTTACATATTCATAGAGCTTTACATTTAGATAGCCCCTGTTAGAAAGAAAATATATGTTCTAACAAAGTGGATTGTAAAGCAAATTCCAAAAAGCATTCTGATGTGTTGGTCTCTTTGTGTACCAATAACAACTGTTCCTTCTCCTGTTTTCTCTCCCAATCCCAGGGTTGGGTAATCTAAGCATCATGTTTCCTATCACTGTCAAGCTTTGTGTCCACTTCATGACAGCAGTTATTGTTGCTCTGCACCCTTTCAAGATGTTTGTCTCTTAAGCAAGAGCAGCACCACCATTGGTTAATGTAATTATTCAAAGATGAGCTGCCTGGATCCAGAGGGTATTAAATGAATGAAAGCATTTAGACGGACACATGATCCTGGAGTCAAACCTTGGCCCTGAAGCTACCTGGTGCAGGGAAATCTGTACCTGATATATGGCACCAAAATGTTGACTTCTTCAAGTCACATTTTCATTTACCCAGGATCATGTTATTAGCTAACTAGGCAATCAACTCCTTATCTATTTAGGGTGCCGAAATAACGACAGCAAGTGAACTGGTGACTGCATCCATTTACTTTAAGACTCAAGTGGGAATTCATAATATTGATGTTTTGCTTTATGGCAGAAAGAAGTGGACTAGTATAGCCATTTCAACTTATTCTACACATAAATACTTTATATGTACTTCAAATAAAAATATTTTCAAGGTCATCTCCATTTAAAAATTTCTCTCTGAGAGCCACCCAATTTAAAATGTCTATTTCTTAGACACTGGATAGCTTGTCCCCATTCCCTAAATATGGCAATTGAATTTTCATTAGTGTATTTTCGTAGAGGAGAAATTTCTAATTGAGTAAACTTCATGATTTTCTTTAATTTTCACTTACTCTCTACTGCATGGAATTTTACTTAAAAGCATGTAAATGTTATGCTGTTTACTGATTGTGAAATGTTTAGGAGATGTACACCACATCACATATATTTGCTATCTTTATTAAAAGTTTTTATCATTTAAATATGCTGTTATTTAAAGGAATAGATACGGCAACAATCGCATTTCACCCAGGACATGAATTTGCACCTTTTTTTTTTTAAATAGAGCATCTTCTAAGTGAACAAAAGGTTCAAAAATGCAAAAATGGTGGCAAACCTTGGGCTAAGAAGTTTATCTTTGTATCTAGAGCTATAATATTGAAGATTTACTGAATATTTACTTACAGAATATTTAGTGTTGAAAAGGACCATAAAGTCATTAAAACTAACCTCTGATCCAATGTAGTAACCCCTAATTATTATTACGATACAAGGCAACTCATTCCTTTTTAGATGGCTATAATTGCTATAAAATTACTTCTGAAATCTGCATTCCTATATCTTCTACCCATTGGTACTAGTTTGTCCTTCTGGAAGAAAAGAAAATAATTCAAGTTTCTCTTCTCCATGACATTGCATTTTTGAATATGGCTATCATGCCATAATAAACTTTTCTAGTTTATTCAGGTCTAGCCCTTTAAACATATCTTATAGAACATTGTTTCAGACAACTCATCATCCTGGTTGCCTTTCATTGGATGTCAATAGCTTCCTTAAAATGTGGAGCCTAGAACTGAAGATAACACTCCAGATGTGGTCTTACCAGTGTTGAAAACATTAAGATTATCATCTCCCCTTGAACTGGAGACTATACTTAATGTACTTTAATACTATATTACATCAGCTTCTTTAGCAGCTTTCGTATTACCAATTTTAATTGAATTTACAGTCAAGAAAAACTTTCCAGATCTTCACAAGAAACTGCTATCAAGCAAGGTCTCCCCCACCTTTTACTTGCACAGATGATTTTCTATATTGAATATAAAACTTTATATATAATTTTTGTAGGTTCTTTTCAAGTATGAGCTACATTTTGGGAATAGGTTGAACAACTGGTAAACTGCATTATTAATTTACTGAAGCCACTTAATACAAAGAATCAGTAATTTTCTAGATGGCTCTCTGGTGATCTGAAAGAATTAGTATGACTGAAATGCTCAAAATACTTAACTTGCTCCTAGGATGTAGTTGGTGTACCTTGAACTAATCATGTCTCTGACTCTCCACCTCATAAAATAGTAAACACATTCTTTGATCCCTTTCTTTCTCCATTCCATATTCTTTGGTCAATCTAAGCTTTACATCAACCAATGTGTATTTACTGAATGTAAGACATTTTTCTATTCAGTGTAAGAATTAAAAGGAACATCACCATACAGGCAATAGAGGTCGTATGGTTCTAGGCATCTTTGAGGTGAAGGGAATCTGAAGGAATTAGAGACAACCTTTTAGAGAATACTCAGGTACACATAAGGTTCCTTTCACATAACTCCACCACTGGGAACAGACTCAAAGGTACAGAGGCGAGAGCTCTCATATGCTGCATAAACTTTAGAAGGTAATCAGACAGAAGAAATGATAAATAGTAACTGTTTGTTTATAAATTTGAGTGAGTCTTGAGGCTAACCTAGAGCCATTATTTTAACTAAAAACAAGAAAAGTCTCTGTGTCTTTGGAAGAGTATTATTTGACTTAGTTTCAGGTAACTATTAATGGGAAAATAATGTACTAATACTTTTGTGAATCACAGACTTTACTCGATTAAATTACACCCCTGTAACTGTTATCCAAGTAGACTATTCAAATTATCTGCTAAAAATTTCCATAAGTTTCTGTCTACTAAAAGTCAGCCACCATTATGCTTCCAGATGGCAAACCGAACATTATACCTGGACACTTTTTTAGCAGTATATACACTTTTTGTCAAAATTAAGCAACTCCTTTGAAAGAGCCCAGGGAAATCAATTTTCTTCTTTGGTCCTCGGTTTCTTCATCTGTAAAATCAGATCTTCTCAAAGACTGCTTCTATCATTCTATTAGTTTAACCAATAGAAGACTCAAAAGGATGCCTTCTACTTGCTTAAATACTTAATATTCCAGATTTTACTAAATTGAGTACTACTTCTTGAATTTAGAGACTGTTCTATAGTATGTGGTTTCCTGGAAAGAGAGTCTTAGTTTATAAAATTACCTTGAGTGGTGAAATTGAAGAGTGCAGGTGTATCTCGCCCATTTGGTAATTTGACATTTGGGTCCCGTAATTCATCAAAAAATGAATGTGCACAAGCTTCCAGAGGTGTCAGTCGGGCAGTCGGGGTATACTCCAGCAGACGGCTACATAATGCAATTGCCTCAGGTGGAGTTCGGGGTCGGAAGACCTATGTGACAAAAAAAGATAGACTGATTTGTTTTTCATTATAACAGCTGAGCAATTAACCCTCTGAGTAATAAGTTAAGAACTCCCACTAGTTACACAAACATAATTGCATTTGGGTAGGGAGCCTTCTAAAATTTAAAGGGTTAACTGCACATGGTTCACCTCACTGCGGTGAGGATGAGCTGTCAGTGTGAAAGACTGTATGAGGAAACTCAGAGAAACCACTGGGAAAGAAGGCAAAAATGTCTAAAAATGCTGATGATACAGTAGAGCAATCAATCATGCATACAGAAATGATATGTATGTAGATGGTATAAAAGTTGAAGTTCAGAGAAAGAGGCAAAATGAAGAAAAATTCAAGATGATGAAAATTAAAAGTTCTTGATTTTTTGTGACAGTGGGCAGAAGGATGCTTCTTTTGGATGATTTTGAGCAGAATAACCGTTGATATGGACAGCACTGTTCAAGTTTGGCAGTCAACGTCTTAGAGAAAACAGAAAGTTGTTTATCCCAAGCCTGCAAAATGTTAATGATTTAGTCTTTCCTACTTAAAAAAATAGATTATAAGTTATTTGGAGAAATTTTTAAATACTTAGATTTTGAGGAAACTATATTATTTTCTAAAACAGTTGTCACCCATGGTCATTTATACAGATCATCCTTTTTTGAAGTTTCCTCTGTGCACAAAGTGGGGAGACTGTTTTCCTCTCTATTCAGGGCCACTGACATAAAAAAAAAAGTGAACTGAAGGCCACACTTCTAATTCTGTAAGCACATGAGAAACAATACTTCAGTTTTCAACCTTTACCAATTAAGGGGGAGAGGAAACACAAGGAGGAAAGATAGGAATGGAGGTTAGGAAGCGAGGCACTGATGGACAGAGACAGCATAAAAGTAGACCAATGGAGAAAGCGGACAAACAAAGCAACTAACAAGGATAGTCACTTAACAGAGGGGGGCAAGAGCAAGGAAGAAGGGAGTGAGGAAGGGGTGTAGGGTGGGTTAGAGGGAGGTAAAAAGGAAGAGAGGAAGGATGGAGGGAGAGGACAAAAGACAGAGACAGTCAGACAAAGAGGTAGAAAGACAGAGACAGACACTCAAAGGAGAACAACACAAAAGGAAAAAGCACCTATGGAACGAGACAAGGTAAGAGGAAGCCAGGGGATACTAAATTGGTTTGTGAAACCCTAGTAATATTCACTGGATATGGGCATCAGAGCAAGTTATTACTAGAGTACTAAGAATTTCAAGAAATAGTTTGGAAGAGACTTTTATACATGTTTGGAAAACAACTTTTCTGCTTTTATTTTCAAATATCAAAATACATATTTGAAATAAAGGTTTGTTTACTTATGAAATTCTAAAAAAAAAGTTTTATAATTAAAGGCAATATGGTATTGTGGACAGAGTGCTAGGCCTGGAGTCAGGAAGACCCAAGTTTGAATCCTGTCTCAAATACATAAAAGCTGTATGACCCTGGATCTCTCTCTACCTCAGTTTCCTCATCTGTAAAACAGGGATAATAACAGTACCTAACACAAGATCAAGTGAGAATGATGTTGGTAAAGTGTTTTGTCCACTAAAAGCACTACATAATGCAATTTGTCATGATTACTACTTAGAAAGGAATCACTTAGGTTTAAAGAATTCATTTTGGAACCTCAAGAGTGTTGGTTAATTTATTAGCTATGCTTGAAAGTCCTTTTCCTAAGAAAAGTCATGTTTTTCTTTGAGAGCTATAGGGCTTAGAGCTACATGCTCCATGGTATCTAAGAGTAATGATCTGAAACCAGCATTTATTTCATGTTCTGAGCCAGACCCTCTTTTCTCTTATGCCCATTTCTGAACCACACCTACCCATCCTTATGTTTTTTTAGCTTAGTTGGATCAAAATGGGAAATAGAGAGTAACATAAAGTTATAACCTCAAAACAAAACAAAACATAAAACCTTACAGGAACAGACTGAGCACTTCCACGGCTTTTCAATGGTTATTTTCAAACCTATGTCTTTTCTGAATGGGGTGACCACAGGAAGGACACACAGAGCAAATGTTCTATAGGTACTACAGCTGTGACCAGAACATCACCTCTTGGTACTTGTCCCCAACAACTGCTGAAATAAGTCATTGCTTAGAGGTTTCCCATCTTTCTTCTTTATCACCTAATTTCCCCCTCAGTATCACATGAAAGACAAAGTTGAACAGTTGTCTTTAATGCTCCTCCCTGAGGACAATTTCCATTTACTTGACAGTATATGGAATTACGTTGCCAGCATTTTTCAATAAACATGAGCTAATCCAAAATGCTTTTGCACCAATATGGGAGCACATAAGCCACTCAGCATCACCAAAAATAGAAATAAATACCTCCTGCTAACATTCAAAGTGCAGGGTAGCTGGGCAGTAAGTACATTTTAAATGGAGAAATTTCATGTTAACATCAACGAAGGTTATCTGTCAAAACCAACAATAAATCAATGTTGTAAATTTCTCTCTTAAAAGTAAAAACCCCAAACCAAAACCTCTTTGGTGCCTTGTTGGCTACAAGTACCCATCCATGTTGGTACTAAGACATTGTATATTAGCCCATTTTGTCATGGAATCCTGACTCATGGAGTCAAAGAGTTAAAACAACAAAAAGTAATATCCATTCCAATAACAAACGTTAAGACAGACTTAACCTGCAATTACAAAGTTATCCACTGTTACTTTAAACCCTTTGAGTGACCCATGATGAGAAAAGCTTTGGTTGGCACTCTGTGGATAAACTTTAACCTGAAGATTATGTGGGGGGTCATTTGTGTTGGGTCAAACCCAATGCCTCCAGAGTTCGGATTTCTGACCACAATACTGGGTGTAGTAGCAAGTGACTTCCAAGTTACAGCCCAAACAGGAACATTGCTCTTCTGGGTTGTTACCTTTGTGTCTAAAGAAAAGGAGACCGACAGAACTACTGAAATTTGGCTTTTACCAAAGGGGTTTCTGTCTCTGCTGCTTCCTCAATTCCTTACTTTCTTAAACTGTTTAACCTCCAGTTCCACAAATAATAAACAACTTTTTTTTAATAAAGGAAATTTAAAGAAAAAAAAACCACTCTAATCGTTAAACCTATCTGGAACTATGATTAATTATTGCGATCAATGATGAAGACAAAATATAATATACCTAAGCAAAGACCTTTCTATAGAGTGATTTAAAAACTAAAATCACAGATGCCTTGGTATAATTTTTATTACATTTCAAGAATGAAATATTTATTTATTTTCAGCATGAATCTCTAACCTTTTAAAATTCCTTTCCCCCAGTTTTACAGGCCAGCCCTAATAATTTGAAAAGAAAAATTAAATACATACCCGCACTCCTGAGGTGAAATGTCCTGTTCCTGACGAGTCCTAAAGATGATAATGCAGTGAAATAATCCAAACAGGGGGAGTCAATCCAAAAGAGAATAGTCCAGCAAGGAAAAATATATCCAATGTTATAAGAAATCCATGGTGTGGGGGACATAGAAAATGTTTATACAGTTATAAACTTTAAACATCAGTCTCCATAGTAGCAAGTCCAAGTTTTGAAAATTATTTCGCCACAGTGTATGTAAAAAAATTGATTGCGCAATGGTGAGGCATAGTAAAGAAACATCATAATTTTATTTTATTATGTTCCAATGCCAGTGCATTTATTAAAAAAATACAAAACCAAAAAAAGTTAAATCAAAATTAAATCTAGAAGTAAAGGGGTAATTAAGTTCCCAAAGTAAAGTGTTTGGTAGTCCTCTTGTCCCGGATTCATTGTCCATAGACATGGGGGGAATGGGGGAAGGGAGGGCCAGATTAACCTGCTTTAAATGTGTTAAATCCCTATGTACATATTTTGTTTTTCTCCATAAATGTGTCCAAGGGACACGGTATAAAAAAATTCTAAATTAGTGTTCAGAAGAAAATAAAAATATTTGGTTTGTATTATTACTTGAGTTTTCAAGCCAGATAGTTAATAAATTTGTGTGAGCTAAGAACAGATCAGGCCACCGCGGATTATTCTCCATTTTGGATTGACTTCCCCTCTAATGGATGTTTATTTTGCTGACGTTCTTTCTCATGTCTTTAGGACTCTTCACGAAATTGACATATCACCTTGGGAGTGCGGGTATGGACTTAATTTTTCTATTTTGGGCTTTTCCCCCTCATACCCTTGCACCCATTACTTAAGAAAAGAAAAACTTAAGAACATTCTTTCCTTTTGGAATAACTCACTAAAAAAATCCTGAGCCTTTTCGCACTACCAATTCAACACAGTTCCACCTATAATTCTACCCAATTCACCCACCAAAAGCTAAACAAAAAGATATACAATAAACAGTAATATTAAGGGACAGTCACAGTTATGGGTGACAAGCACAGTAATGTACACCAACACCTAGTACAACTGAGCAAAAAAAAGTGACAGAGGTGGTGGTGTCAGTTATAAGGCATAAGAATAAAAGATGGTACAACTCACCAGTAGCTGTGAACTCCCTTGACTAGTGTAGAATAATTTAACATTCTTTTAGGATAGTTTCTAGTGGGGGAATTAAATATTTTTTAATAAAAATAAATAATCCGCGGATTACTTTTAGTCTGCAGACTAAAATTTAGCATACGGATTAAAATCCGGCCCATCAGAATAAAAATCTCTCAATCTAAAACACATCCAGGTGGACAAAACATGAAATCAAACCAAAAGAACTGAGTGCACAAAATAAGACTCAACTGGGCAGACTAACATTTAGTGCGCAGACTAAATATGGCCAGCCAAATGTGCAGCAAGGCCATGAAAATCCCAAAACACCCCTGCAAAAAACAAAAGCAAAAATAAATAAGTAAAATAAAAAAGGCCAAAAAGAAAATAGGAAAAAGGAAAACAAAACAAAACAAAACAAAACACTGACATGAACTTTTAAAGTGATCCAAATACTACCTCACCTGTGCAGCAACTCATTTTCACAAGATGAAATAAACACAGTCTCTCACGATACTGGTCCATAATAGAACTAGCAGTACATCAGTTTCCAGTTTTCAAAAGTTAGGTATCTTTTGGTTTTGAACAAATGCAAATAAGTCCTAATATATAGGAAATTATTATAAGTACATTTGCATTTGGATAACTAAAAATTATAGGTGAAATTTTAATCTAAATATCCCAGAATAGCCTTTGACTATCACGTTTAAGCCTAGAGAAAGTTTTTATGACTGAATTAAAAATGCTTTATAAAAAAGCCTTTTTAGAAAACGATCGTATGTACTATTTCAAGTCCGATGTTAAAGTAGCTTCCTGACAGAATCAGACCTACTTCTATTACATTAAGAAGCCAAATGGTCAATGTAAAGTTTCCCATTTTCCATGGATGTAACCAGTGACAATTAATCTAAATAGAACACAAAGCCAGTTCTGCTGCCTGTTCCAAACAGTTCCTCCTCAACTAGTTGATACTGGGATAAATATGAAATACTGCCACAGATCTCCAGTTACAGACCAAATACATGCAATGGAGTTCAAAACAACTGACAAAACCACATGCTCAAGGATGCAAACTTAACCATTACTAAAAAAGGAATCTATTGCAATTAAGCCTTTGTTTTCAAGCTACTAACTAAAATTAGTTACAATTTAAAAACAAACACAGAATGAGATGTCACATTAAACACACAGCACCAGATGTTAATTTTTACTTATTTGCTGAACTTTATACTGCCTGCATTAGTTAGTTGATTAGAAGAAAAGCTTTGTTCTGCTTAATCTTAAAAAGCAGGGACTATATATAGTATTCAAAGGGGGAAAAAACCCTAGTCGATGGCTTTCAAATTTAAGCACCCTTAATTAGTTTAACTTGACTCTTTGGCATCTTTTATTGAGGATGGTTTTTAATGTTTGATATGAACCTTATATACAGTGATCATATGAATTAAAAGGTTCATTTATATAACTACAAAGTGATCTGCTATCATGTAAATGTTATTCAAATACTATCAGATGCTATAGAGTTCTAGTTAAGTAATATGCAAATAACATCATCATGCTTTTTCACTGTGAGAATGCAACATTTGAAATTAGCCCCAAACAGGGACAGTCAGATCAATGAAATACAAGATACATAGTCTTTATCTAAAATTGCTAAAGTATATTTAAAAGATATATTTTTATAACTTATTTTATAACACTACTAACATTCAAATTGTAAAGGGTTTCTAAATTTGTTGGTAAATTATTTCTAATCATTCAGGTCATGTTGCTAAATATTCTTTTAAAAAATAAAAGTTGTTGGAACATAATGATGTTTCAAGAGTGCAAATAACCTAAAAGCGAGCTTTAATAAATGAACAAAAAGATTCAATGTAAAAGACAAAATGACCAAATAAAAGTTTTCTGAAACCGTATTTTATTTCAAATTAGGCTGATAGATTTATCTCTTGCTAATCTTGTTTTGAAATATAAAATGAATTGAAAAGAAAATTTCATTATTTTCCTAGGCCCTAAGAAATTAATTTATGTTTGAATCAATTTCTCACCAATGAAAACCATTCCAATTCAAATTGCTAACCTTGAAGGCTCATTTTAAAAGATTTTACAGACACTGAGTATTATTACACTAACTTATATTGAAAGAGAATTCAGGCATTAAGAATAAGATTTTTTTTACCTGAGAATATTTCAGTTAACATTTAAGAATTTTATAAAAAGTGTATTTGCTAAAGAGTAATGAAACAGGGTCTTATTTAATTTAAAAATAAGTCTCACTAAGATCGTTCAGTTGTCCAATAGGACAAGATCAGAATCTAAAAGTAACTTTTAGGACCTAACCTAGAGTAAAATGTCAGTACAGAAATTTCATGCTCCTTAAAAATAGGGACTGCGTTATTCACCTTTACATCAGTTATAATGCATAGTAAAATGCCTTGGAAATTGTGTACATTTAAATATTTCCTGGATGAATTAACCAAATTTTTAAAAAAGGGTAAATGCATTCTTTTCTTAATATGGAAGCCAAGTTTAAATCCATACATAAAAGGAATGCCCTACCAAAAGAATCCAAATCCAATAAAATGGTAAAATCACATTGTTTACTGATATTTAAAAGGTCTTCTTATCATTATTTCCTTAAACTATAGAAATGCTTTATTTATCTACTATGATGGAGGAAGTAGACATTCCATAACTGAATTTTTCAGATAACTGAAGCCTACCCCTTCTAAGCACCAAAATTTTATTTTTAAACATTTTTAAATAGAAATCTCTCTGAAAAGACACCTCTTGTCCCTTTAAAGGAAGATGCTGCACATCCCTTTTCTGGATCACTCAGGTTCATCATTTCACCTCATTTAGTCTGTATCTTAGTCCCAATTACCTCCCAGCCATCTTGCCTAAGTATCATGTGGGTGCTCTACCTCCTAACAAACACCTTTCCAATTCTAGAGTCATAATCAAATCAATATTGCCATCAATATAAGGAAAGGTCATGTTAATCTACTTCTCTATGGCTCCTTTCACTATCTTTGTACCTTTTTCCTGGTGCCTGAAATACACTTCTTTTTGGAATTTCAAGACTCAGATCAAGTGCTAGCTTCTACATGAAGCCTTCCTTGATTGACCTCCCAAGCTGCTAGCATCATACTTTCCAAAACTATCTTGTATTCATCTTCAATATATCCTGTATATACTGACATAATTCTATCCCATTAGAATTTATGCTCCTTGAGAACAGAGATTGTTTCATTTTTGTCCATGCATCCTCAGTGCTTAGCAGAGAATAACATATATTAGATATACAATAAATGCTGGTTGACTGATCACGGACCCAAGGAATAGGTTTTTAAATAAACATAGAAACCTCCTGTATTCAAGGAGAAATAGCAGGAGAATCCTTTAAAAGAAAACATAATTAAAGCAATGAAAAATACCTTGTTGAAAAGCACAATCATTCTCCTTTCCCATTTTAAAAAAGATATAATCAACATTACTGTGAGAATGAAAGCAGAAAAATTATTTGGAATTATGTAGCATTACATAAATTTTTATAAGAAGACAGGTTTAACACATTTGAATATCTACTGAATATCTACTATGAATGAATGAAAAGTATTTATTAAATCCTTAATATGTGCCCAGCACTGTGCTAAGGGCCAGGGATACAGGCAAAAAAGTGACAGAGTCCCTGTCCTAAAGGAGCTTCCATTCCAAGGAAGGAGACAACACTTAAAGGGCAGAAATGTGCCCTTTCCAGAGGACACGGTAATATGATTTTATCACCTTTATCAGAGGAATGGAGGTGATGGTGGTGAAGAGGCAGAGCTACTTTAAGGGATTCCAATAGTCTTTTAAGACTTAAGACTTTTGGAATACCCTATATATGCAGCTGTGAGGTGGGAATGGCTCACCTTTCCTTATTAAAATGAAAACCTGTTAATGAACTACTTTTAGTGACCAAAGTCATTCTTGCTTACTCAACTGTATGGGGCCTGCATAAGAAATAAAAACAGGCAAAGCAGTTAATCTACAATGATCATCTACAATGATCATCAGCAACAGATTATTTGTTAAAATTCTCACTACCTTCACAAAGCTTTCCCAACCCTCCACCCCACAAGTACCACAATCCGCTACTTAACTAAACTGCTCAATGACCAGGAAATTGCTGAAGCAAATATTAGGGAGGTAATTAATTTCTTGCTACTATACCCTTAGTGATAATTAAGAGAAAATACTTGTGTATGTATGCACTTATTTATATTTATAGATATACATATTTATATACTTATTTAGTTTGGACCTAGACTAATCAGAAGTTAAGTATGTCATTGCCTGGAGAGGCAACTAAAATTACTGCACCCTATAAGTTCATAGTATTTAAAGTACTGGAAAAAGCCAGATGCGGTAGAGATAGGAAAACTACAGATTCTTCTATTTGCCTCTTGACATTCGGAAATTTGAAAAGTAATCAAGACTTAGATAATATAGAGAATTACATATGTACATATGTATATACACATATATATGTTTATAATTTTAGCAATTACTTTGGAATGGCATGATACTGTTATTAGGGATTACAGAAGTAGGATTCTTTATAGCTAAAGCTGTCATAATATGAGGTTCTTGAACGAGAAACTGAAGTTACTGTATGGACATGGATGATGAGTTCAATCAATTAATCAACATGTATCACTTACTATGTTCCTGACATTTGCTAGGGTCTGGGAATGCAAAGGAGGCAAAGACTGTGCTCTCAAGGAGCTCAAATTCTAATGGGGAGACATGTAAATAACCAGATACATACAAAATATTTATAGAGTAGATGGAAAGTAACCATAGAGAAGCCACTAGAAAAGCTGGAGGACCAGGAAAGGTATTCCTCAGAAGGTGGGATCTGAGTCAGGGAAGCTATAAGGCAGAGGTGAGGGAGGAGAGCATACTAAGAGTGGTGAAGAGCCAACCCATGCAAAAGCAGGGAGAGTGGTGATGAACAGAGAGTCGGCTAGTAGAGCTGGAACGTAGTGTGTGGAGGGAAGTAAAAGAAGACTGGAAAGGCAGGAAGGAACCGGGTTAGGAAGCAGAAAGCAACAGGGAGAGCCTGGAGTTTAATGAACAGGGAAATGACAAAGTCAGCCCTATGCTTTAGAAAAATGACTTATGTAGCTGATTGAGTCCATTAAAATTTATGTTGCTTTAGAAATATCACGTTGGCTGCTGAATCCATTAACACTTGTTACATAATCTCAACCAGAACTTGCTGTGGCAAGGCAATCCTTTTTACATAGCCCTAATCCATGCCTCTCAGGATAGCAACTATACCAAACTCTTTCATCTCTCTTCAAGTCTCAGACCATTCTCTTTCCCCCAACCTTCTTCCTCCAGGGAAAGCTATCACTAACAGGAGGGTATTTATCAGCTCTCCTCTACATATGATCTCACTTGGTGACCTTGTCAGCTCCCAAGAGTTCATTTATCTCAACACAAATGATTCCCAGAGTTATATATATCTAGCCCTAGTCTCCTTCCTGAATCTGGTATCACCAACTCCCTTTTGGATATTGAACTCAAAATGTCCAAAATAGAACTCATTATCTGTCCCTCCCCTCCCTTTCTCAACTTTCCTTTTACTGTAGAGGGTACCAACATCTTCCCAGTCACCGAGGCTGGTAATCTTGATGTAATCTTTGACTTCTTACTTACTCTTATCCCAAATATTCAAGTGATTGCCTTATCTGGTCTTTCCTGCCTTTACAGCACTGCTCATATATGTACCCTTCTCTTCACTCACAAAGCTACCACTCTAGCATAAGCCTTCATAATCTCTTGCCTGGTCTACTGCAATAGCCTTGTAATTGGTATCGCTGTTTCAAAGTGTCTTCCTATTCCAATACCCCTTTGACTTTATTGTTAAAATAATTTCTTATCTCACTCTTTTACCTCCTGACTCAAAAACTGCATTGGTTCCCTATTAGGAAGGAAGGAAGGAAGGAAGGAAGTATTTAAGTTCCTATTGTGTGCTAGACAGTGTGCTAAGTAAGCGCTTTACCAATATTATCTTATTTGATCCCCACAACCACCCTGGGAGGTAGGTGCGACCACTTTTAGGATCACATGTGAAGTCCTGTCTGGCATTTAAAGCTGCTCACCACTTCGAGCCTCCCTCCCTCCCTCTCTTCTCACATTTCATTCTCTTCACACCCATAATCCCTTGCTGTTCCTTGCATACTTGTGCTTTCTGGTCCCCCTGCTGAAAGTGCCCTCTCTCTTTTCTCAGTAAATAAGAGGTGAAGAAAATTTGCTGGCAAGGGTGGGAGGTAACTGTGACATCACACTATGTTTCATCTTCTTTCTTTTCTTTAATGGTTTATATTCTTTCTCCCTTTAACCCTTGATTGAAGATATTCCATAAGGCCAGATGCTAGAGGTAGCTGGTGGCACAGTGGATAACATGCTAGGCCTCAAGTCAGAAGACCAGAGTTCAAATTTAGCTTCAGACACTTAGCTATGTGATCCTGGGCAAGTCACTTTACTTGTGTCTGCTGCGGTTTTCTTAAAAGTAAAATGCGAACAATAATAGCACCTACCTCACAGAGCTGTTTTGAGGACTGAGTGAGATATCTGTAAAGTGCTGAGCACAGTGACCGGCACGTAGCAGACACTTACTAAATAGATGTCTTTTCCTTCCCTGCCTTGGTCACCTCCTTTCTCCAGAAAACTCACCTAATTATCATTAAACATTACTTCTATATTAATGGATCTAAAATAAACACGCCCCTGATAGCTACTTAATAAATGTTTCCTGGGTGATCCTTTGGTAATTGAGGTAAAACTCAGTTTGGACTGATTACGGAATTCATTCAGGAGGCTTTGTAATGTTCTCAGGGAATGATGTAATCCACACGAGTTCACGTACAAATAGAGACATGTGAAGCATCTCACCATTCATAGTGTTCTATGTGGACTCTGCTCAACAGCCTGCGTGATGGCGGCAAAAACCTCTGCTGAACATGTTTCTCAGTTTTATGCCGTGCTTGATGATACAATCAGAGACCAGCACTGTTATCTCTGTTGTTACATCTTTCAAGCAACCTCACAGGATTCTGACATATGCATGGAAGATATCTTACTGGAAGAGAAAGAGCTTTTAAAGTTGTATTTTACTTCATTGAATTCCTTTGTTTTTATAGTCAACAGACAAATAAATACTTTCTATAACTTTAAATGAAATGTATAACTGCAAAGTCCTGATCTGTAGCAAATATTGTTTGTGTAAACCTAGATATTTCCTTCTTTTACATTCAACAAGAAAGCTCAATGCATGTACATACTACATTACTATCATGAAAATTTTGTAGAGGCATGTTTCAATGGTCCTTGATATATTTACTTGTTTACTTTTCTAATAAGTGATGAGACCTGAGATTTTCTGCAAGCCTTTGGTAAATTTGCCTTTTTTCAGATACCTTAAGAATTGATCCCTCAATACCCTTACAATTGTGTAGCCTCCACCATGGACCTCTTCCATGTATTCTTGTTCTTCCCAGCAATAGCTTCTTTTAGTGCTATCTCTAGTTCTTCATAAGGTGACATGCTACTAAGGGTTGTGATATTAAGAGTCCAAAAGAGGTAGGTCCTACTGTCAATGACAGAGAAAAAAAATTTATCATAAAAGATGAGACATGATAAAGGAAGGAAGTCCTGGCGACTAATCAGAAATGGGAAAAAATTGCCAAGGGATGAATGAAGGATAATCCTGCATTTCAAGTCTGGGTAAATGGAAGAATGATGGAATTACTGTCAGAAATATGGAAGCCCAGAGGGTATAGGTGGTTTTAGAAGATGGAAAAATTTAGTTTCAGATATGCTGGGTTTGCATAGACCATGGGACATAAAGATGGGGATGTCTAACAGGCAATTAGAGATATGAGCCTGAAGTTCAGAAGAGAGTTTAGGGATGGGATGGAAATTTGGGAATTACCAGTTATAGCTGATGAGCTTTCCAAGGAGAATGCATATATGTAGAAGAAGAAAGGCTGAACTGAATATCCAGACTTGGATTTAATATCTTAATACATGAAAACTGGCAAATTTTCTTATAAATATAAAGCATTATGTAAGGGCTACAAATAACAACACACTAGGCTGATGCATACCATTATTTAGAGGTATGATAGACTGACTACTGGCTGTCAGGTGGCCATCGCTTTTGGTTCTACGACAGATTCCTGAGATACAGTTATGAGTTCCAGGGTGCCTAATGCAGCTTGGTGCAAATGTCCATGATGTCACTACATTACAGGATTTTCTGGCCTAAGCTCCTCATCTCTGGGATGATTTTGACAGGATTCCAAGACTACTCTGGGAATGTAAGTAAGAAGAAATGCATAAAGCCTAAGAGAATTTTAGTATTTGTTAGTTTTGTAGTATTCTGTTCCTTTGATTTATCACCATTAGGGAGGTAAAATATGGTATCTAGGATAGGGAATGTTTAGGAAAAACACTCTTCCCTGGAGATTGGGGCTTTCATCATATGCTGTTCAGTTGTTTCAGTTATGTCCGCCTCTCTGTGATCCCATTTGGGATTTTCTTGGCAAAGATACCTGAGTGGTTTGCCATTTCCTTCTCTAGCTCATTTTACAGATGCAGAAACTTGAAGCGACCAGGGTTACTTGCTCAGGGTCAGTTAGTAAGTGTCTGAGGCCAGATTTGCACTCAGAAAGACAAAATCTTCCTGACTTCAGACCTGGCACTTTATCCACTGTACCATTTACCTGCTCATCATATGTACTTTGTTAAATGTGTATGTTATCACAAGTACGCACAAAATTACAGCATTTTTGTTGTCTTCAGCTAACTATGACTTAGCCAAACACCACTGAAAGTAACTGGAGGCTACAATGACCAATTTTTATCTAACAGAAAGAACACTTGGCTAGGATGGAAGTGAACTGGAGTTTTGCTGAGGCTCTTCCACCAACCATCTATATTTTCTTTGGGTGGATTATTCAATCTCTCTATCATGATTTCTCTGCCTACAAAAAGGTATATTAAATGAGTTAACATATATAAAATGTTTCATAAATATTCAAGGGATCTATAAATGTTAACTATTACACTGTCATCTATTTTTATCTACCTTACTATAAATCCAAAATCCTATGGATCCATGAATTCACTCTTTTAATACAGACTGATACAGACCTATTCATGTATTCTCTCATTCTTAAGATTCTTTTTCATGTTGTTCCATGTCCTCCACAAAAAGTCTTCCCCTAAGTCTTCTTATGTTTTATGGACATGAATACAGGCTGTCCCTTAATTAATTATCGTCTGTTTTTGCTATATGACTGACCCATTACCTTCTTATTCAGTTATAGATTTCCTTGATAATATCTTAGCAACCCAAACTGGGCTATCATAAAGGGGAAAAAAAAGGGGATCACAGATAATAAATGCTTTTAAAAACTTTCTGACTTTGAAATTCTATGACTTAAATTGTAAAAATGAAAGACTGAAGTTTGAATTCACTGCTCAAACAAAGCAAAAGGAAGAAAATAATTTTTCATATATCCTTGTATATTAACATTTTTATTACAGTTTTATTTGGGGGAATAAAACCTCAAGAACATTCATAAAACAAGGCCTCATCATATTTCTGATGGGTTTTAATAGACCTGGGAGGGTAAGAGAAAGTAGCTGTATGAAGATGTTATATCTATCAGACTATTATAAGTCAACAATACTCTTAAAAGGCATCAGTGGCTAGAAGGCATACATAACTTTAAAGAGTGTTTTGATCATCAGGTACATAGTAAATCATTTAATGGAAATTGATTAGCACTGCTACCTACTGAAAAAGTGGTTAGAACTGGAACTAGGAATCCTGGGAGAATTTAACATTACACAAAAGGTTAAGTACACAAATTTATCTTATAGTACTTTTGACTACATCTCCCTCAAAGCCTTTTTATTTTGTCTTACGCTTTAACATGTATTTATCACTTGTTAGGTATTTCCCCCCACACATGTGTTCTCTCTTTTGAAGGGTCTCTTTTTGAGTCAGTAAACGGATACCAATCACCATTTCCTACAATTATTTGAGCAAATCCTCCCATTCCTTCATTCATCCTATACGCAGCTGTCAGATTAATGTTCCTCAACTATTTCTTTTATTATGTAGCTTCTCCATTCAAGAGTCTTATTGCATATTGGATCAAGTTCAAAAGATTAATGCTGGTTTTAAAAGTCTTTCATAATCTAGATTACTTTTTCAACCTGTCCCCTATCGCAACCAATCTCTCTTCTAGTTAGAGAAGTCTCTTGTTTACATAGCTAACACATGAGTCATGTTCATTCCCAGTTTTATACCTTTGTTGGGATTCTCTCCCAATTTCACTTTACCAATCCCAGTCTTAAATATCATTCAAGCGTCATTTCCATTTGCTACTTCCTACATAAAAGCCTTCCTTAGCTACTCCAATGTACATTCATGTTTCCCTTTTTAGAATTCCTATAGCGATACAAATAATGAGTATTAAACATCACTTTTTTGTCTTAGGAGCAATAGTGTTTTATATAAGCATTCTGCAGAGATTTTAAAATGGAAGGTATAATTTTCTGCTTCAATATAATAAAAATCTTGAGTTTTCCAAAATGTTTCTTTTTCCAGAGGAATAATGAAGTACATAAATAAAGTGAAAATTCAAAAGAAATACTGAGGTCAACCAGCTGTAGTTCAATCAGATGCTATATGAATGGCAGCAGGTATAAGTCCAGGTTATAAACAAGGGATGGGAAAACTTATTGACTTTCCTAGCCACATAATATCCATGAGGGAATATTGATTGGATGGCAAGGGTGAATAAGGGTGGCAAGACTGCTACCACAATTTTATAGTTAATTAAAAAAAAAACCTGATTGCTCTCCTGTTTCATCCCCTAGATTTATGAAGACATCATCACAGCTAACAAACTTACAGTGGTACAGCTGGTAGAGGGAGGGAACTGGATAAACTGGGAGGCAGACTGAGGCCAAGCAAGGAAAAAAATGGGAGGAAGAACTAGGAATGTCTTCCTATTTACCCTTGACAAGATGTCACAAAGTCAGAATCAGGGAAAGAACCAAAACTTAATACCTGCTAATATGATACTATCCACTATTAATCACAATGTTTTCTTAGCCTTATAATATATAAAGATATAAAACAACATTATCATTTCACATTTGCATGGCACTTTCATATTTTTAAAAGTAATTATTTCATTTTATCCATGCAAAAAACCTATAAGAAAGGTATAATAATTATTATCATCATTTTAGAGAAGAAACTAAGGTACAGAAGATTCTAGCACTATAATGTAAGCTTGATGAAGGTAGAGACTGTTTTATATTTGTATCTGCAAAACTAGAAAAGTACACATTCCTTTTTTTCCTCTAAGCTCACCTCACTAATTTTTGATCTTCTCTTTGATTGCAATGCATTTCTACTCACTGTTAACTTTCCCTTTCATTCCCCAAAGGCATGTCATCTTAGAGAAGCAAATCATGAACGGTAAGGCCAAGGTGTTTTTTTTCCCAGTTGTAAAAAACTCTTTTGATTTTAGAATCTTGGGAAAGAATCTCAGGAAGATTCCATGACGAAGCTTCCTTGGTATGGCCATAAGTTTCTTTTATAGCAGAGTAAAGTTCCTACCCCTTACTTCTATTCTCAGACCTTACAACTAGATAATCATTGGACTGTAAGATACTTAAGAGCATGGACTGTTTTTTGCCTTACATTGCACCACCAGTGGCTAGCACAGTGCTTAGCATAGAGTAGGTGTTTAACGTTTATTGACTAAAGAGCCCTGAAAATGTTTATTTACTGACTACAAAAACTAGAAGAAATATCTTTATAGATGTCCTGTAGCCCTAATAGTCCTAAATGGCATAGTCAAAAACCAGGATTAGATTTTAGGTGGAAATTTCTCTTCTATACATCAGTATTAGATTTAAAAACCTCAAGACACTTGGCAACATAACGAGAAGAACTCATTCTACTGTATTTTGTCCCTTCATCTCTATCTTGTTATTTCCACACCGTACACTTTTCTTGTAATCCCTGATCTGTGCCTGCTTAAAATACTACCTACTACTGAGGTCATAGTAGAAAACTAAGCTACTTAGGAATACATATAAAACCCTCTGTGTACACTTATAAAGGAAGCTGCCCCTCACATGTTTAACAGTGCCTCGAGCTGGTACAAACTGAATCAAAAACAACTCTGGTGGAAGCAAAACCACTTCAGCCACAATAACTCTGACTCCTATTTCTATTTCTAGGCATGCTAGGACAAGGCTACTTTCAAATTTTAGACAAAACTTTTGTCATAGAAAGATGACTCTTGCTGGCCTTTTTTTTTTTTTTAAGTAGCATCACTGGTTGTCTGGTGGTACAAAACATAGAAAAAATTAAAACACCCAGGAATCCAAAGGGATATTGAAGAATTCAAATTCATCACAATCCTTCTGCTGTTACAGTTGTATGAGATTTTGAAAGATTTGCCCATACCCATTCTAATGGATGCCAGAGGCTGTATAATGAAATGTTAGGAACACTGGGGTCAGAAGATTTGGGTTCAAATCCTGCTTCTGAAATCAACTATGTGATCTTGGGTAAGTTACATAACCACTGGGCTACAGTTTCCTTATCAGTAAAATGGAGATGACAGTAATACTTGCACAATTTCCTTCAAAGAATCTCAGGGAGAGAAGAGAACTCATGGATTATCTATACCTGGTCATGTAGTTTTAACCATACCTGAACAAGAATCCTCTTTATAATACAGTGGCTATTGAGACTTTTCTTGAAGTTCTCTAGTGAAATAACTTAATATTTCCTGAAACAACCCATTCTCCTTTTGGATAGCTATGATTCTTAGGAAGATTTTTCCTTACATAAAACCTAAATTTCTTTCTCTAGAAGTCCTACCCACTGCTCCTAATTTTTCCTTCTGCAGCGAAGGACAAGCCTAATTCCTTTCCCCATGACAGTTCTCACACTTGAAGATGTCTATGGTGGTACCACCTAAGTTTTTTCATTTCAGTAAGTATCTTTTAAGTGCTACAATATATTCTGGGCACTGAAGATGCAAAGACAAACACGAAACAGTTTTTGTCCTCAAAGAACTTAACAGTCTATAGGGAGAGACAACATGTACATATAAAAGTATATATAAGAAAATAAATACAAAGCAATTTGGGAGTGAAGGTGAGGAAGGCAGCAGTGTGTGGAATAGGGAATGGGAAAGGCCTGATGTATAAAGTAGCATTTGAGCTGAGCTGTTCTCTAGGCTAAACATTCCCAGTTCCTTCTGTTCTAGCTGTCTAGATCTTTTTGAATTCTTCTCACCCACTATTGTTACTTATTTTACTTATTTCTGAATCATTTGCTAATTTGATGAACACACAAATTATGCTTTTATCCCAATCACTGATAAAAATGTTAAATAGCAAAAGGTCAAGCACAGCTCTCTGTAATACTGTATCACACAGACAGACCTTCTCCCAAGTTGAAAGTGCTGCTGTGAGGAAAGCACTTTGTAAATCACAAGCACTATATAAATATCAGCTATTAGTATTATTGTACTCCACTCTATCTTATAAATTACACTGTAGGGATGTCATCCAAAAAAATTTGAGATGATACAGAAACCTATTTCTAGCTCTCTGAAAATGTGACGTATACTACCCTAGGTGACATTTTTGACAAGATATGTTGAAATTATATGTTTGCTAAAAATTTCTGTATCAAAAATTCTTTTTTTTTCTTTTGAGTGCAGCAGTGATCTTGCCTTGCCTGCTTGTAATCCTGCAACAGTTCACATCAATGTCGGATTAAATTGAGATGAGCTAGGGATATGAGTGAATATAAAGTTAGGTCTGGAGTAGCCTTAGGACACTCTTAGTCTGAATGATTCTTCCTGAGACCCCATATGATTTCTGTATGATCTAAGGTAGGTTTGAGCATTCCTAGGACACCCTGAAATTAATTTCAACTTAGCCCCTCAGATTGAAATAGTCTCCTGAGGTCCTCCAGATTTCCTAACTACTTAAATTAGAAATGGAATAACATTTGGAGTGGAGGAATAGAGTAAGTATATTTGACCTCAGGTACTAGTTATCATACCCTCTCAGCAAAAATAAATAAATGAATGAATCAGGAAGATATTCAAGTCTTGATCTCTCTGTCTGTGATAGTTACATCCTTTAACTGTCATTAAAATATTATAAGGCATCTGGATTTAAATGAGGGGAAAAAAAGCACAACTAGCAGCATGAACAGATTTTCTTCAATGCCAGGAAGTGACTATAGTCTATATAAATGAAGAATTCAGATGTCGATGAACCCAAATTATTTCTGTTTTCAGCATAACTGGATATATAAACAGTATTTTTCACTAAAATTTTTTCACAGTGTTAGGGTGACCATTTCTGACTCCTTTAAAAAGGGTGCAACGTGACATGAAACAGCAAACAAGACAAAGCAGAGAAGGTACTGAATAGAAAGTAAGGAGACTTCGATCCTAAGCTTGACTTTTTCAATAACTAGTTGTGGTCTTACAAGACCCTTAACTTCTTGGGGCTTCAGGTAACCCAATGGTAAAATAAGGGAGCTGGAATAGCTGATTTCTAAGCTCATTTTAGCTCCAGCATTAACTTAATGTTAATGTTTTTTAATGTTGCTCTTCCAGTTGGTAGTTAAAATATAC
This sequence comes from Trichosurus vulpecula, assembly GCF_011100635.1. Classification (NCBI taxonomy): domain Eukaryota; kingdom Metazoa; phylum Chordata; class Mammalia; order Diprotodontia; family Phalangeridae; genus Trichosurus; species Trichosurus vulpecula. The sequence goes on along the minus strand of NC_050574.1, from coordinate 338,536,353 downwards.
CTTTTAGTAAATTAGTACTTTCCTCTTAAAAATCTCTTCATACTGTATCTTTTCCATCTAATATAGAATTATGGTTTTGACTGGCAAGTGAAACGCTGGCAACATTTCAAATGGCTTTCCAATCTGTATCACTGGCAGGAATTGAGATGCTATTTGGTTTTTTTTTTGTTTTTGCTAATTTTTGCCCCAGAGCACCAAGGAAGAAGAAACTGGAGGCTGGGGGGTGGCGTGGGAGGAGTGGAGGAGAGAATCTATAACTTTAAAGGCTAATTTTCAATAGAAGACCAGTGAATTGAAAAAATGCATGCTATCTTTGTTGTGATGCAGGAATTTAGTACCATTTACCACATAAGTAAAAGAAGAAACCCCTTAGGGCTAGAAATGGTGATTATAGCTCATACAAGATTTTGTACCTTTCCAAACTTTATAGCCTATTGATATAAGCATGTTATTATGACCTTCAAATATACATTTGGAATAGTAAATGTCTACAGGCAAGCAAAATGGGTGCATATTACAAACATCGTCAATGAACGCTTTCTTGAATTGCTGTAATACCTTGGATTCAACTACTAGGTCTCAAAGTAGTTTTGTTTAAAAATTAAGAAAAAACTAAGTTTTAAATTAATGCCATTTAGTGTACTTTTGACCCTTATGCCTTAATCATTATTCCACTCATTTAGACTCACCTTAGTCCAAGGATGTGCCTTAATCTGAGGAAATTTGAATTCAGTGTAGTTTGGATTCATTTCTCGAATCTGCTCTCGCGTTGGCGTTCCCAGGACCTAAACACAGAAAGCAAATTCTTTATATAGTCTATAGAAGATGAAGTATACTCATTATTTTGTAACACATGCTACACTGACACACAGCTGGTTAAATAAAGCAGACATAATGAAAGCCTTTTAATTTCTAACTGGTTGCAAATTTTATGATGTGTTGCCTCCTAGGAAGCATCTCTAAAGACAAATAATACTGATTTAGGATTTGAAAATTAATTCATAAAAAATAAAGTTAGGCCGTACATATTTGCAAATACTTGTACATCAGCTATTCTCAAATAAACCCGAAAGCTGTCAGAATTCTCTTTCTTTTCACCTAATTTGCTTATTTGTAACACATGGGATTACCATTGGTCCAATTACAATCTCTCAGCTGACTTCTAACTGGCAGAGACATCTGAATCCATAATTCATTCATCACTGTAAGAGATGGTGGGTAAAGCTAGTATTTCAGAAGTATGAGAAGGCAAAGGTAAATAGTTAAAGACAGTGAAAATAAAGGAGAAACTGGAGAGTGCTTCTGCTCCCAAAGCATAATAAAAAGGAAGACATGTGAATAAACACTCTAGCTAAGACCACGGGAAAAGTGAAACAGCTAAGAATGCATGAAAGAGTCCTTCCAATTATTTTTATCATCCTAGGTGACTCTTAGCAAAGTCTTTTCCATTGAAGAGCCACCCAATGTGCTGGCAGCTTTCTTAATATTTCATGAAAAAATGTGGGTAGTCCACCTGTTGTCACTCATTCTTACTAAATAAATAGCTTTTCTAATTACATATCTTGATGATTTTTTTAACACCATTTTTTCAATGTGAGTCATCACTGGCAATATGTTGAAACATACTTATACTTACCATTTATCTTCTTATTCCACTTTGAGTCATCTACAACTTTGACTTTTTCAATATTGTGGTGGGAAAAGAGTAGACTAAAAAAGATGGGATTTTGTGGCAATGAGCAGCTTGAGATCTTTGAAGTCACTGTATAATTTCCCAGCTTTACTTTTCTCCTACTAAATTATATGCATGAACTATACGCATTTTTCATCTACTTAAAAAGAGTTTTATTGATGCCTTTTTTCTAACAACTCAGTAAGTTTCCAATGTATTGCTCTATCTATCAAATCCTCTCATAACAAGGAAAAAGTTGAACAAAACTCAAAAGACATAACAACTACCTGGCAATACATACAACATAAAAAAAAAAACCACTCAGTTTCCCAATTCAGTACCAAGAGGTGGGAAATATGTTTTATTGTTATTTATCCTGTATATGCACTTAGGTCTCCCAAGATAGAATACAAGCTTCTTGACAGCAGGGTCTACTTTGTTTTTGCTCAAAGCCTAGTATAGAGCAAATATTTTACTTAAAGCACCACAATTAGGTTTCTTATTTGACTAATCTGCTGCTCCCTGGAAGACAGGTTACTGCAGTTATATTACTTTCTTTTACATTACTTAGTCATTGCATATGTTATTCCCTTGGGTCTACTTTATTTACTCAGAATTAGAGTTCTTATAATTTTTCTGCTTCTCTGAAATCCTTCTGTTTCTTGTCCTTTGCACCAAAATAATATTCTATTATATTCATATACCAGGTTTGGTTTAGCAGTTTCCCACTTTGGGTACCCACTTTGCAGCTGTTTGCTAATAGGATATAAAATCCTTCAGGGCAGGGACTATTTCCCTTTTTTATCTGTATCTCTAGAGCCTGACCTAATAAATGCTAGTGAGTTGACTGCTACCATAAAGAATGCTGCTACAGTAATTTTGTTACCTATGGGATCTCCTCAGGATATATACATAGTGGTGGTGGCATTTGGTGAAAAGATGTTAACAGTTTAGTGACTCTTCTCACCTAATCCCAAATTTTTTCCAGATCACTCAGACCAATTCACAATGAAGCCAATATTATGATGTGTCTATCTCCTCAAAGACATTCCAACATGGCCTATTTATGTCTTTTATAATCTTTGCCAATTTGATATATCCACTTTGTTTTTTACAATACAGCTAGTTAGGCCAATCCTTCAAATGTCTATTGATTTCACTGAGCAGATTTCGTAGTGTTCTGGGTGTTGATGTATCTATCATAGCCGAAGTAGAGTCCTATGAATCCTACTTATAAATACTGTTTCTATGTGAACTCATTTTGGGCTTAAATGAGAATGCCAAAAACTCATCTCATTGATGCAACCCCAGGGATAACAGGACTACTGTCTTTCCTGCTAGAGCCTTCAAATAGAAGGACTGGAGAGGTTCCAGTTGCACTGCATCATTGGAGAAGGAAGTCTCTGGCCAAGGTGGTCTTTAGCATGAAAAGGAGAGTCATAGGTTGGACCTTCTCTGTACTTAAAAATGTGGCTGATAAGAAATCTGACTTAGGTTTTTAATTAAAAAAAAAAAAGCCAAAATACCTCCAGGGAATTAAGTTTGTTTAGCTATAGCTGAGAATGGGTATCTCTGTGGATTAAGGTAAGACAGTATGAGAGGGGGTATGAATGTGAATATAGTCTGATTTCATTAGGTTAAGTTCCTGAAAAATATATAAAGCTAAAAAAAAAAATACACTGAATCAAGAAAAAATCTAGAGCAATCACACAAAATTCCAGTGTCAGGTTCAATTTAATGCAAGAAGCTTATAGGGAGTAGCTCTATCATATACCAAGTTAGTAAAAGTAATAGTTCAAAAATATATGACTTTTAAGTTTATAAAGTATGTTCCCTATAATAACCCTGTGAGGTAGGCCTTGGAAAGACATTATCTCAATCAAGGACAGACAACTCAATGAAATTAGAATTTCATGACAGAAAAACACCATGACCGGACTGAGTTCTTATATACTGTAATGACCAAGAGCAGAATGCTACTTGAAATGAATATTAGGATTCTTAAATGTGCTTTTTATTATGTCATGGGGGGGTGGGGGTCTGTGTTTGTTTTCTCTTAGAAATAGATCTCTGAAGTCCAAGGGAAAATGATCTGACACACACATTTGTGGTTTATGCATAACTTTTCAGGAACTTATCTAATGTGTAAAGCGAGATCACACTTCACCCCAAAATTCAGACCCACTCCCTTTCATACTCTGTCTCACTTTCACCTAGAGGTACACGGCAAATATGTTTCTATTTAGGAACATTTCACCAAATATACAGGACTTACATAATAAAGATTCAGAATAACTGCCTTTCAATATCTTCATTCTTCATCAGTGTACGCAATTTTATCATTGCACATATAAATATCAAGTATAAACACCAGCAGTACCAGCCCTAGAAAAACCTGCACTAAGGACTAGTGAATGTGTCCTTAATTAAGGCAATCAATACAGGAAAAGTTAAGAGTATAAGATAGGTGGTAAGTAAGGCTACTGAAAGACCAGCTCTGATACTACTGAAACATAGTGCCACAACCAGACTAGCTGTTTAACAGTAGCTAAGGTGGCAAGCTGGGCTGAAATAATACTGGAACCCATACTTTTGTTGTCAGGCTCTCTCACTTTCTACTTCTTGGTTTCTAACATTTAACTTCACTGAAAGAGACCTAGTCTTTGTAAGGCTAGTGTTATTTTTTCTTACTTACCACTGAGACTCCTACCTCCCTTGCAGATTGGAATCACAGCTAATTCCAAAGACAAGAAGATCCTGTAGAGGAGCTATGGTGCTAGAAGTGAAGTTACTTGGATTAGCAGCTTCATAGTTTCAATCACACTTCTGAATATTCAATATTACTTCAGTCTCTTTCAGTATTTCTGGGGGGCATTTTACGATATTTAAAGTAAATATTCGATTTGAACTAATATGTTGTAGAGGCAGAGAATTTCAATTTCCTTCTGCTACGGTAGGGAATAAAATCTTTCACAAAAATATAACATTAAAAATGGAAATTCAAATCACAGAATATCCTATATATATTGGATAAAAGGTAGGGTATTAATGGCACCATGAGTCAAATTAAGGGCTACAGGTTATTTTTTAATCAGGGTAACTACTCTACTGCTCATATGATCCAGGGTTCATCAAAACACATTAAGTTCTCTGGGGAAAAAGTATTATACTTCATGAAACCCCATTGATCGTATATTTGCACTAAAGTATTTCAGAGAATTTGCAAAAGAACATAAAAGGAAAATCTTATGAAGAAAGCCAAATACTATAAAATCCCAGGGAATGTGATGCCTTTTGACTTACAAGCTCTTTGGTATTACAACATCATTAACAAATTAATTTTGATGTGTCAAGCAATTTTAGGCTCTGTGAAAAGATTCTTTTCACACAACGACATCAGTGAGCAACTGGAATAGTAAATAATTTCACACTGTGTTTAACCTTTGGCCTCTGGTGAGAAATGTGGATTTGAGAAAAGTTGCTCACACTTGCAAATCAGTAAATGAACAGTTCCCAACTACAACCAAATCTCTTGCCCATCTCTTAGCACATGTATTTGCAATTGGGTAAAAGGTTTTACCCAAATGTAATCTAGTTAACTTAACAAGCTGTTTTACTGTGATTGTATACCACATGTATTTAGAGTATTATTAACATGACAGTAGAACTGACCTTTACGGGAATATTGGATGCTTTTATGCACCTCTTCTTTATAAAAACATTAAAAAAATTTCCTTGCTTTTTAATTGTTTTTTTTTTCTAGCATTTAGTAAGCTTGGGTGTTGGGAGTTAGAATACTACTTGCTCCCCACTGAACCTACCAGACGTTCTCCTCTGCTTCCATCACTCAGCAACCTCTCATCTTCTGAGTTTCACTCTGTACAAATTTATCACTCAATTTAGGATCACGGTAGCTGTTATATGCTTCTTATTTCTCAACAACTTAAGTAAGTGGCTCTCTGTCCATCCCAACTCATGCTGTCATACTAGTTGATGTTAACTCCCAGGTCTTCAATTTACTTAACTCCCATTACACACTTCTCCATTCCACATAATTTACTCATAGAGATGGTTACAATTTTAATTGTGCCAAGATATGAAGATTTTCCATTACTCTGTTCAAAAACATCTAATTTCCCTATACATTAAACATCACACAGCAATATTCCACCATTCCATCTCCACCTATATTTTACTGGTCCTAAATCTAGTTTTTGTTCACATTGTGACATCCAATCTCTCTAACCTCTCAGTTCTTTCACAGGACAACATTTCTATTCTGACTAGAGTTCCTTTCTTCCCTAATCTTGACCTCTTAGTGAACCCACTGTGGAAAGAGCTCCGGCTCTGGAGTCAAAAGACCTGAATTCAAACCCTGCCTCTTGTACCTGTGAGACTTTGGGCATGTAACCTTAACCTCATTAGGCCTTTGTTTGTTCAACCCTAAGATAGAGGGGGTTGGACTGGATGGACTCAAGCTTTCTCTAGTTCTAAATCTATGATCCCATGATCTTCTACTCTGGATTCCTTTGTTCCCTTGTTCTACTGCAATTCACAACATGTCAAACCCCAAGCCTGAATTATTCCCTTTCTAACCTCCTTCCTTAGGTCTTGTGTGTTGCTGAATCGTTCTGGATCAAGTTAATGCTGATCAGATACATATTTATGTTATCTAATCTCAACTAGGTATTCACTGAAACAAGGCATTCTTTCTATGCCACCATGACTGATTCTCTATCTCATTTACTACAGCAGATGTTCAAACTTCTTATTTCTTTAAGACTCTCATAGCAACCCTGTCCCGAATCTCTCAGCTGAGGATCTCATTTCATATTTTACTGGAAAATCATTTACCCCAAGCTTCTTCTTATCCCTATCTCCTCATTTCATGCCCCTCATACCTCCCTTTATTTCTTAAGAGGTGGCCCTTCTCAGCAGGATCAATCCCTTTATATGTTCCCTTGATCTGATCCTCTCTTATTCTCTTAAGCAGATTTTCCCTAAGAACATATCCTTCAATCTCTTTCGTATTCACTCTCCCTATTTACTGGTTTTACCCCCTTGCTTCCAAAAGTACCCAAGTATCCCCAATTTTTAGACAACTTCTGAGATACTCTACCCTCCCTGCAAGCTAATGGCCTATATCTCTCCTTGCCTACTCAACCTATTGGAAATTTCAGTCTATACCCTCACTTTCTCCTAAATATGCAATTTGACTTCCAAATGCAATATGGCTTTGCAATATGACTTCCAATCTCATTACTTAATTGAAACTATTCCCTCTAAACTTACTAATGATCTCTTAATGACCAAATCTAATAATAGTATTCTCAATAATCATCTTTCTTAACCTCTCTATAGCATTTGACAGTTTTGACTTTGCTTCTGGATACTCACTCCTCTCAAATATCCTAAAACTGCTTTCTTTTGTTTTTTTCTCCTTCTGTATTTATGTACTAATTGTAGTACTGAACCTCAGGAGTTGGTCCCAGGGTCTCTTCTTTTTTCTCTCTACACTCTCTTACCAGGTGATTTTGTGAACCTCTTATGGGTTCAATTATCATCTCTTATAAAGAGGACTTTCTAGAGCTATATAT